>NC_067403.1:130929052-131529052 GCF_016432865.1 Antechinus flavipes
ATACATACATACATACATATTCATATGTAGCCTTCTTGGGGAAGATGAGGGAAAGGGAAGTGAAAGAAAAAGAATAAGGTAAAAACTATATAGAAGAGAACAAAAGAAAACCTATAAAGAAGCAAAGAAAAAGTGGGCAGTTTTGGATACAATGTATTCTATTATTATAAATGCTTTCTTGAAATGGAAATTTATTGTTATATATTTTGAATTCTTTTGTGTGTTCTATTGTGCACATGACAATGCCTTTATTCTTTTTTTATTTTTATTTTTCTATTTTGTATTTGTTTTAAATAAATACTCATTTTTTTTAAAAAGCAAAGAAGATATTCAAACCATTAATATTTGACTCTGCATATTATTTTTTAATTAGTCTAAAATGGGAATTTTATCTCTTTTTATTTTCTCATGAAGCATGCATTTGTTCTATGCTAGAGTATAGATTAAAGACATGCCTGTTTTGGAATTGTATATGCTCTCATCTAGTGTTTAAAAATGAGAATTGTAATAATTTAATTTTGAATTTTTTTTCAAACAAAAAAGAGAGTTCATTTATATTACCCTTATCACATAATGTATAAAGTAAATTTCAGATTCACTACTATCCATGCAATTCTGGGCAACTCTCTTTTATCTTTTTGTGCCTTTTCCTTCATTTTTAAAATAAGTGTAATAAAATCTGTGTTATCCACAGAGTTTCTATGAAAATCAAATAGAGGATACTTTTAAAGTATACACTTATATACTGAAATGACTACTCATTGAAGTGTGCTATTACAATTTCTTTGTAGTTTAATAGATAGTTTTTAGTGGGTACCCAATCTCCAAGTACACCATAAGATATGATATATATAGTAAAGGTCAGTTATTAAAATGATCCTAGCTGAATTCCAAGTGCCATATTTTGATTTGCTTGTAATAAAACATTATTTTAACATTCATTTTTTTTTTTTTGGTTTTCATTTCACATAGCTAGTAACTATTAAATGTTTGAGGTCAGATTTGACTTCAGGTCCTCCTGACTCCTGTGCTGGTGTGGTATCTGCTGCACCATCTAGTTTTCCTCAAAGTGCAATTAAAAAAAAAAAAACTAATTGATGTTGTTTATTTTATTTTCTAGTCATTTCCTTTTTAACTTCAGAGTTTTGTCTTAAAAAAAGAAAAAAAAAAGTTACACAAAAATCAATAACAGCAACCACCATGGCAATATTTACAATATTCTACTTTCAGTTTTCCATTGCTCTACATGAAGAATCACAGAATCATAGGTTTAGACATTCATTGTCTTCTCAACTAGTGAAATCGGAGGATTCTTTGAGAAACTTAAAGTAAAAATCCTGCTCAGCTTTTTTCTCTATCTTTCACGATCAAATTGCCATTCTTAGAGATATAGGTACATTGTCAATTACCATTCTAGGGTTACAAGGGAATTTGGATACCATCTAACCAAACTTCCTCATTTTATAGGTAAAAACCAGGTCTATGATAGTTCAACTGCCTTGCTTAGGAGCACAAAGATAATAAATATCTCAGAGCATAATTGTAGTATAAATAATATGAATCTGAAACTGATGGATTTTTTTTATCAAAATGTATTTAAGATTCAGAGAAAGAAAGGAATGCAAAGCCCTTTTAGCTAAATCCATTTATTTGTAGCATTTCTGTAGCTTAGTGCTTGTTTACTTTTTCCTATGAATTATACCTCTGAAAAAATCTTTGTTTCTACCTAATATATTAATCTGGAAGTATTATTAGAGTTCTATGTGTGAAGAAAAGATAGAATGATGCAGTGGAAAGTGATGTGAATGGGACTCAGGTCAGAAAATTCAAGTTTATACCTATGAACAAGGTACACTATGCATCTCTTATGATTTGATGATTCAATTGGATCAGGATATTATAGATCAGAACAATATCCTAGAACTAATACAGATAACAATCTACCAGACATATCTGCCAGAAGTTCAATTCCATATAGAGAATGCTGCACATTACCCAGAGATCAGACACCTAAAAGAAGTTCCTCTTTAGTAGTGGTTAAATAAAATTTATTCTGTAGGAGACCTAGGAACCACACACAATTATTTTTTTTGCCCCTGAAATAATAGCTTCAGAGAGACAGTGAAAGACTTTCTCAATAAGAGAGCTGGATATACAATAAGGATGCAGAATGAAAAAAAATACTATGATTTTCCAAGAAAGCTCTGGTTAGAGTCATGTTCCAGAGCCACTTAATATGGTCCATACAAATGTTCTTCGAGTTCTGGAGCAAAGTTTAAATATACTGGCCTAAAGTCATATAATTTTAAATTCGTGTCCTACTTCAGATTCTTACTGACTGTGTGACCCTTAAACCCTTGTGCCTCTCTTTTTTATCTATAAAATTAATTTTATGACATCTCTGTTACACAGACCACATTGAAATATATAGTTATCTCATTCACACTATTACTTTCCCCATCATAGTTTCAATGTATCACAGGTTGACATAAGAACTTAAATGGAAAATTTGGGGGAGCTTTACAGAAGCCTGCAGATGACTTGTGAAATCTAGCAGACAGCACAAGAAAAAAAAATTGAAACTCAGAAATGCATAAAATATGATGAATATTGTATAATATTTTCTCTGTTACACAATCTTTCCAGATCACAAGAATGTCACACTTCTAACCACCAAGATGTGAAAGGGATAACCATATATGGTATTTGTCTTAGCTTGAAGCTTACAGCTGCACTAAGACTATTGGAACAATCCTGTAGAAGTATATCTCTGCAGCATGTGTGGGAAGGGATTAAAGAATTAAAAACACAGTTCCCATATACGCCAACATACTTATAGCAACACTTTTTTTTTTCCTAATAGCAAAAAACTAGAAACAAAGTAACATAAACAAAGTGTGACATCTGAGCAGAATAAAAAAATGATTATAGTAGAAGAAACAATAAATCTGATGAAAACTGAGAAACAGATTTAGAGGATTAAAGCAAACTGAACTAAGTAAAAGTGAATAAAAAATGTATAATACCAAGAACCACAAAACTGAAGACTGAAATTCGAATGCCAAAGGATTAGAATGCATCTACTTCCTTTGAAAACATGGAGTACTATGGATGTGGTTCAATATATGTATTTTGTAATTGTGCTGAATATACATTTACATTGTGTGTGTGTGTGTGTGTGTGTGTGTGTGTGTGTGTGTGTGTGTGTAAATGCAGATTTAAGCTTTCTGGGAGATGGAATAGATTGAAAATGAAAATGACAAAAGCAAAAAAAAATTAAAATTAAAATACCTACTCCTAGCACAATTCAATCTGTATCTTTCCATGAATGGATAGAAATTTAGCTAAATTGCAGAAATTGCAGAATAAGAATTTTTAAGAAACTTTCCCCCCCAAATATTAACTTCGAATTCAATAGGATGAGGTTTTACCTTGCATAGTACACAACTTTTTTTTCTTATTCTTATTATTATCTAGATAACACATTTTGCAATATGTCAACTCTGCATTGCAATTTTCCAAAGAAATATTTGCTCAAATATAACTGTATTCCATATGTTTTCACTACCTACTGGATCCCATGCAAAATGCTCGAATGGCCTTCACCATGTAAAAAACCATGCAGTGTGCTCCTGTGGGGGCAGTCGGCCAGCAAATGGGTGATGCATAATGACATCCATCAAGTTGTATAAGGAAACTGGAAACAGATACTGGGTTGGGGAAGGATGTCTGCTCTGCTGTTATATGAAGTGATTTGAAGAGGTTACCTAGAATAGACTATGTAGGTCTTTTACCCTAGTGCCATAACTGCCGTATACATGATTTATATAAACATGTGGCATTCTACAATGCTCTCTTCTCCATAAAATTATCCTTATCCAGCTGGGCGATATTAACTAAGAGCTAATCATAAACATCTGCTTAGTTTAGATAAATGTTGCCTTTATTCCCAGATTTTCCTTAAAGAAAATATACTGTCAAACTAGTCATAGATATCATTTTAGTTCTCCATTTCTTATTAAGGAAAATGATGGGGGGGCATATTTCATTTCTGGAACTATAGCTTTCTTTGTGTCTTCGACTGGCACACAAGTACTTTGTCTCTTTCTTAGACCTGCACATAGAGATTAGACAGCTTGTATCTAGTTTAAAAGTATCTCACCTATGTAAAGTATATGATCTCCACTATTTAAAAAAAAAAAAGGAAAAAGAAAGACAAGTCTAATAGCAACCCTAAATTGTTTCCTAATTAATCATCTAAAAGTTTTTCTGAAGTTTTGTTTTTTCATTTCTATGGACTAGTAAAAATATCTTGCATGATCTTTATTTATTAATTTATGGGAATTATCAAACATTATTCATCTTATACTTTATCTTTCTCTTAGGAATAGAATTCATTACATATTTGGCATTGCACTAAACTCCCCAAAACATTAGTAAATTGTGAGCATTATCTTAGTGGGAAACAGAAAGCTCTGAGTAGGGCAAGTTTAGGGAAAAAAAAGTGTAAGGAAAAACCAAAAATGTCTAAAATGGATTTGAAATAATAGAATTGTAGAAGTGAATTTAGGGAGGGTGCATTCTATAATTTTTTTTTCACATGGAGAAAACAGAGGCTCAAAAAGTAAAATGATTGTCCAAGGTCAAATAGCTAGTTGGGAAATCAGGAACTGAATCCACTTCTGGGCATTGTTCCAGAGCTCTTTTCATTGCCTCACAGCTGCTTCTGTTTTTGAAGCTTGCTTTGATCTATACCATTTCATCTGAATTCAAAAGGAAACTGTGTCTCCAAGGAGAAAATCACACCTGGAACATTTGTCTGTAACTAGAGCTAGTTATTCTTTTTTTTTTTTAAATTTTTTAATTGTTGAATGAATTTATTTTTATTTTATTTTATTTTTTTATTATAGTTTTTTATTTACAAAACATATGCAAGGGTAATTTTTCAACATTGACCCTTGCAAAACCTTATGTTCCAACTTTTCTTCTCCTTCCTCCCACCCCCTGCCCTAGATGGCAGGTAGTTCAAGACATCTTAAATATGTTAAAATATATGTTAAATACAATATATGTATACATATTTATACAGTTATCTTGCTGCACAAGAAAAATTGGATTTAGAAAGAAGGTAAAAATAACCTGAGAAGGAAAACAAAAATGTAAGTAGACAATAACAAAAAGAGTAGAGATGTTATTTTGTGGTCCACACTCATTTCCCATAGCTCTTTTGCTGGGTGTCGGGCTAGTTATTTTAAGTACATCTCAAATGCTGATGTTCTTCTCTGGATAGTTTCCAGTTGTCTTGTCCTTCCTCCTTCTTCTTCTTCCTTTGTTTCTTCTAGTTATATTTCGCTCTTGGGGATCGTTTTCTATCTCTCTTCTCTTTTTAAATGCATCTTTCTACTTTAGATCTGAAATAGATGATTAAGGGGCACCATGAAGAAAACATTGGACTTGGAGAAGAGGATTCAAATTTGACTTCAGACACATGGCTTGTTTATCCTAGGCAAGTCACTTAAGATCTATTTGTCTTCGGTTCCTTATCTGTTAAGTAGGGGCTAATAATTGCTTTGTATAAGTGCTTTATAAACTTCAACACTGTGATTAAAATATTATTCTTCTTATATAAGTCTTCTTACAGTATCATTAAAAACTAAATTGAGAGACCATGTCTCTATTCTTATTATTTAAGTCTCATACACTCATTTCCATGAAAACCTTAAAACTTGACTTAAAGCCAGCTTTTGATATTTTCTAACTTCCTTGCTTTAATCAGTTCCTTATTCAGGGTCCCCTTTACACTTATATCTGTAGTCTGAATCTTATTATCCTGCATGTGCTTCTGGGTGGCTTTGCAATTATTTTCATGTTATTTTCAGTATTTACATTTTGTCTCTCCAGATTTTAGGCTGCTTAAGGGCAGAAACTATTATTTTCCTTTTTTTTTTTTTTTAACTATTGCTATCACTACTAGTATAACTTTCTTCTACATTTTTCAGTTTCTATATCAAGGGATCTATGTCAACTTTAGAGATGAACATCCTCCCCCCCAAAAAAAAAAAAAAACAAACTTGAAGTTCAGAGAATTTAACACCTTCCTCTGATCACACAGTTAGCAAATATCAAAACTGGAACTTGAACTCAGGTGCAGGGTTGGGTGGAAGTACTACTTCCTATAAGATTCTCTGTACATAGCAGGTATTCTATAGTAGAAAGAAAAAAAAAATTGCATATATATATATATATACACACAAACATATGTTGAGAGGGAGGGAGGGAGAAAGAGAGAGAGAGAGAGAGAGAAAGAGAGAGAGAGAGAGAGAGAGAGAGAGAGAGAGAGAGAGAGAGAGAAAGAGAGAGATGACCTTGAAATCAGACCATGGCTCTAATCTTATTTCTGAAAACCCTAACAAGTTACTTTATTTCTTAGTACCTTAGGCACCTCTCTAGGACTACACATTCTTAGCTAGGTAGAATCCTAGATGGAGTAGATGTGGAATCAAATTTTGCCTCAAATATTTATTATCTATCTGGTTCTGGTAAACTCATTTAATCTCTCCAATCCTCATTTTCTTTATTTGTAAATAGTAATGGAAATAGTAATAGCACCTAACCCCTTGAGATTTATGAGGATCAAATGTAATAAGTAAATAATTTTTCAAATCTCAAAGTGCTTTATAAATGCTAATACTATTATGAATGGCAGAACGTGCCTGAATTGCCTTAAAACAAGCAGTTTCTTTCTTGTAAAGCTCCCTACACAAATGAAATAAACTAACAATTCCTAACCAAAAAAAAAAAAAAAGGAAGAAAATGAAAAACAACCAAACTATGGACAAGTCAGAAATCACTGAATATATACCTTGTGCAAAAGATCTTACCAGAAGCAACAGGGTTTCTTGGAAAGAGTATTTTGAATCCATTTCTCCATCTAGACTAACTTTGCATTTTTAGTAAAACATGGTAATAATAACATCATAGCAACCACTGCATTCATCATTCATTCCCAGATTCATCCTCAGTCTATCAGAAATACATTTGATGCTATCTTGAAGCTAGATAATAATACTTTGCATTTATATAGTGTCATTTATTGCAAAATATTCTAAACCTCTTCACAAACTTGATTCATAGCACATAGATATAAAGATGAAATGTGGCAAAATAGCTTTCATTTTTTTTAAAGAAGATATCAAAATTTGATTGGTGGAAGGAGAGGGGAGGCAGTGTCTGGTGGGTGTGGTATCACACAAACCCTGGTGCAAAATGCAATTCCACATGTCTATATTGAGACTGAATCTGTTTCAAACCATCATATATGGTCCATTTCTTTCTATTGACAATGCTAGGCAGAAACTATTAGCCAGCATAAGGTAAGGCTATGAATTCTAATCTTAATGGAATTATTCATCTTTCTACACTTGCTTGATGACTTTATCACTCCCATGGCTTCAATTATTTCCTCTATGCTGATGATGTCCATATTACTCCCTCTAATGCTAATCTTTCCATTTAGATACCAGTGTTTAAATGTCCAAATGTGTGCTTGAAATCTCTATTAGGTTACTCTCTAAGTTATCGGAAGCTGAATAACTACTACAAAATTCATCATATTCTGTCACAAAATTTGCTCTTCCTTTTAATTCCTCTATTTTTACTGATGGTAAAAATCATTTTATCAATTACCCTGGCTTGAAATATCAGGATTTCTCCACCAACAATGCAACAATTTCTTTATGTTTCCCTGCTTTGCACTACTCTCCATCCCATCAGTTGCCAAATCTCATAGATCTTCCCAACACCATTGCCTCTTATTCTATTCATATTTAGTTAAGATGCTCTTTGTCTCTTGCTTATAATGAATTGCATACTTCCCCATATTTCCTAGTGCTTCTAGATTAGTCTTTCTCGTGTCACTGTCCTGAAAATGTGTCATTAGTTTTTCATTGCTTACCATTTGAAAGATACATTCTTTTTAATTTTTATTTTTATTTTAAAAATAATTATAAATTTTTGTTGACAGAGCCCATGCCTGGGTAATTTTTTACAACATTATCCCTTGCACTCACTTCTGTTCTGACTTTTCCTCTCCCTCCCTTCACCCCCTCCCCCAGATGGGAAACAGTCCTATACATGTTGAATATGTCACCGTATATCCTAGATACAATACATGTGTGCAGAACTGAACAGTTCTCTTGTTGCACAGGAAGAATTGGATTCAGAAGGTAAAAATAACCCAGGAAGAAAAACCAAGATGCAAACAGTTTAGATTCATTTCCCAGTGTTCTTTCTTTGGGTGTAGCTGCTTCTGCCCATCTTTGATCAATTGAAACTGAGTTAGCTCTCTTTATCCAAGAGATCCACTTCCATCAGAATACATCCTCAAACAGTATCATTGTTGAGGTATATAATGATCTCCTGGTTCTGCTCATTTCACTTAGCATCAGTTCATGTAAGTCTCACCAGTCCTCTCTGTATTCATCCTGCTGGTCATTCCTTACAGAACAATAATATTCCCTAACGTTCATAATCACAATTTACTCAACCATTCTCCAATTGATGGGCATCCATTCATTTTCCAGCTTGGAGAATGACTTGATGAAATATACATTCTTTTAAAAAAAAATTGAAGCTTTTTATTTTTCAAAAGGTAGGCAAGGATAATTTTTCATCAGCGACTCTTGCAAAATTTTGTGTTCCAATTTACCCCCTTCCCCCCACTCTCTCCCATCATAGATGGAAAGTAATCCAATATATGTTAAACATGGTAAAATATATGTAAATCAAATTTTGGGATATATTGAAATATACATTGTTTAGACTGACATTGAAGTCTATTAAACCTCTCACTATAGTATGAATTTTAGGGGCTGTGGAAAACACTCCCACTTGCTATATTTTACCTCCTTTTCAAAGCATAGTTTGATGCTATTAATTTATAACTTCATCACAACTTTTCGGTCTAAATTTTGATCATTTTCATCACCCACTGTGTTCAGTTCCATTGCCTTAAATGTTATCTCTAATCCTTTAGAGTGTTTTGTATTCTATGACCTATAGTCATATAGCAAAAGCAGAAAGATTTTAATGTTAAAAAGATGGACCTTTGTTTCAATAAGAAAGTAAGAGATCATAAACATACTGAATGGCTTTCCCCAGAGCAATCTAGTTTAGTTTTTTTCCCATTTCACTCTGAGTCCTGATGAAGATATGGACACATGATATATTTGTAAATATATGTGACTTATATTTCTGTATATACATTATAAATTTGTAGAGATGCTGGGTCCAAGATGATACAGTAGAAAGATTATGACCTCAGAAACTGAGAGCATTGAGTTCAAATCATATAGAGACAGGTACATATTGGTTGTGTGATCTTGGACAAGTTCTTTAATCTGTTAGAGCTCTTGGCAATTCTTTAAACTAATTTACAGAGAAAGTTATGACTTTCACTTGATTCACAGAGTGACTTCCCTTATCCCTGTGTCAATGGAATCCTCACAGTTCCATTTCCTAATTCATACCTATCCACACATATATATCAATGGATATTTCATATAACTTTTCTTTTCTTTTGTCTTCTCTTTTCTTTCTTTGTATTTTACCTTCCTTCTTTCCTCCATTCCTTCCTTCCTTCCTGTAAAATGGCATCATTCTATTACATATCATAGCCTGGAAAGACATACACACACACACACATTCCTCAAATATATTTTTTCTGAGGGACTAGTTAGGTTGAAATTAAAAAAAAAAATTACAACCTTTCTTAATAAAAATACAATGCATCATCTATTCTTAGTCTGAGAAAATAAAATAAAAAATCACAGGCAATTATATCTTGTTCTTGGAATCACCATGGACTTACCATGGACTTTGGTGGTCATTTATCATATTTTGGGTGGAACCAGTTCTCCATTTCATTTCCTGACTTCTAGTTTAAAAATGTGTGTCTATAAGTGTACTTCATCTTCCAGCTCCCCTTTATATGTTGTCCTTTTTTAGAATATAAGTTCGTTGAGGGTAAGGACTCTCTTGCTTGTTTTTTTATATAACCTACTTCTAGCAAAATGCCTGGCACATAGTCGGTATTTGATAAACACTTCTGTGTTTCCCTGTCTCTGTCTCTGTGTCTCTCTATGTATCTCATTCTGTATATCTCTGTCTCTCTCTCCCTCTGTCTTTTTCTCTCTGTCTTTGTCACTGTCTCTGTTTCTTTCTCTCTGATTTCCCTTTGAAGCTGAAAATTACAGCTGCTAAGTGACTTAGGAACAAACTGTTTCTTCCTTCTTAGATAGTCTGATTTTCAAGTCATTAGTCTTATACTAAACAGTACATCTTGTCATATGAATGGATATAGATTGTACCCTCAAAATGACATGATAATTGTCTTCAAATACTGAAAAGTATATCACATGGAAGAAGGATTAGACTTTCTCTATTTTGGGATTTGAAATCAGTACAGAACTATAGACAGTAGATGTCAGTTGTCCCCTATGCTTAGTATGATGAATTTATTTAATTGTAAAAGAATATTTAAGAGGTTAAAATCAGACTGAAGTCAGAGAAAAGACTGAGATGTGCAGACTGCTGACTGGCTGGCTGACTGGGACTGCTCACACAGACTGAGAGACTGAAGGAGACAATAAAGACTTTGAACTTTATTCTTCACTATTCTCATGGTGATTATTCTGCTGAGACCAAGGTACTCCAGAAAGCTAGTCAGAACATTACAATTTCACAAGGCTCTCTTGGAAGAATTCAAAAAGAATCTTAGAGAGTTAGAAGAAAATAGGAAAAGAAAATGAGATCATGCAAGAGGGTTATTGGAAAAAAGAAAACAAATTATCTGAAGAAAACTCATTAAAATAGACATGATGAAATGGAAAAAGCATTTAACTCCTTACAAAATAGATAGGAAAAAGAAACCAATTCATTGAAAAGCAAAATCTGTGAAATAGGAAAAAAATGCATTGAACAAAACATTTCATATAAAAGATCAGTTGGTTAAATGCAAAAGGAGATAAAAAAGCTAACTGGAGAAAATAATTCACTAAAAATTAAATTGAATAAATAAATGAGACTCCAAGAATCAGTTAAACAAAACAAAACAAAAAAAAAGTTTAAATGTAAAATATCTCATTGGAAAAGCAACTGACCTGGAAAATAGATCTAGATGAGAAAAACTAAGAATTATTGGAATTCCTGAAAATCATAATAAAAAAAAAGAGTCTACACATAGTCTTTCAGGAAATCATCAAGGAAAACTCCTCAGATATCTTAGAATCAGAGAGTAAAATAGCCACTGAAAGAATTCACCAGTCATCTCCTAATAGAAACCCTAAAATGAAAACTAAAAGGAACATCATAGCTAAATTTTGGAATTATCCAAGAAGCACATATTTGCAAGCAGCCAGAAAGAAGGAAACAATTCAAATATAGAGAATCCATGATCATGATTACACAGGACCTAGTATCTTCCACTTTTAAGATCAAAAGGCATGGAATCTGATATTCAGAAGGGCAAAGGTACTTTGAATTGCAGCTAAGAATGTAATGTGAATGGGATGATTGTCCCATAAAATGGAAGCAGAGGGCAGACAGTATTAAAAGCCAGAATCCTACAATTTGTTGTTTGCAAGAAATACATTTAAATGGAATTATACATTTAGAGTAAAGATAAAAATCTGTAGCAGAATTTATTATGCTTCAGCTGAGGTAATTAAAAAAAAAGCAGAGATAGCAATCCTGATCTCAGATCAATCAAAAGCAAAAATAGATCTAATTAAAAGAGATAAGGAAGGAAACTACATTCTACTTAAAGGTACCATTGATAATGAAGTAATATCAATACTAAATATATATGCACCAAGTGATATCCAAATTCCTAGAGGAGAAATTAAGAGAGCTGCAAGAAGAATTAGACAGAAGGAGAGGTTAGCAGAATAGATTAAAAGCCAGAATCCTACAATATGTTGTTTACAGGAAACATACCTGAAGCAGAGAGATACATGCAGGTTAAAGGTAAAAGGTTGGAGCAAAATCTACTATGCTTCAGGTGAAGTCAAAAAAGCGGGGGTAGCCATCCTGATCTCAGATCAAGCTAAAGCAAAAATTGATCTAATTAAAAGAGAGAAGTAAGGGCACTATATCTTGCTAAAGGGTGGCATGGATAATGAAGCAATATCAATATTAAACATATATGCACCAAGTGGTGTAGCATCTAAATTCTTCAAAGAGAAATTAAGAGAGCAGCAAGAAGAAACAGACAGCAAAACTATAATAGTGGTAGATCTCAACCTTGCACTCTCAGAATTAGATAAATCAAACCACAAAATAAATAAGAAAGAAGTCAAAGAGGTAAATAGAATACTAGAAAAATTAGATATGATAGATCTCTGGAGAAAATGTTATGGAGACAGAAAGGAGTACACTTTCTTTTCAGCGGTTCATGGAACCTATACAAAAATTGATCATATATTAGGACATAAAAACCTCAAACTCAAATGCAATAAGGCAGAAAGAGTAAATGCATCCTTTTCAGACCACAATGCAATGAAAATTACATTCAACAAAAAGCCAGGGGAAAGTAGACCAAAAAAATAATTGGAAACTAAATAATCTCATACTAAAGAATGATTGGGTGAAACAGCAAATCATAGACATAATTAATAACTTCACCCAAAAAAACGATAATAATGAGACATCATACCAAAATGTATGGGATGCAGCCAAAGAGGTAATAAGGGGAAATTTCATATCTCTAGAGACCTATTTGCATAAAATAGAGAAAGAGAAGGTCAATGAACTGGGCTTGCAACTAAAAATGCTAGAAAAGGAACAAATTAAAAACCCCCAGTCAAACACTAAACTTGAAATTCTAAAGATAAAAGGAGAGATCAATAAAATTGAAAGTAAAAAAAAAAAAACTATTGAATTAATTAATAAAACTAAGAGTTGGTTCTATGAAAAAACTAACAAAATAAATAAACCCTTAGTAAATCTGATTAAAAAAAGGAAAGAGGAAAATCAAATTGTTAGTCTTAAAAATGAAAAGGGAGAACTCACCACTAACAAAAAGGAAATTAGAGCAATAATTAGGAGTTACTTTGTCCAACTTTATGCTAATAAATTCAACAACTTAAATGAAATAGAAGAATACCTCCAAAAATATAGCTTGCCCAAGGTAACAGAGGAAGAAGTAAATATCCTAAACAGTCCCATCTCAGAAAAAGAAATAGAACAAACTATCAACCAACTCCCTAAGAAAAAATCCCCAGGACCAGATGGATTTACATGTGAATTCTACCAAACATTTAAAGAACAATTAACTCCAATGCTAAATAAACTATTTGAAAAAATAGGGATTGAAGGAATCCTACCAAACTCCTTTTATGACACAGACATGGTACTGATACCTAAACCAGGTAGGTTGAAAACAGAGAAAGAACATTATAGACCAATCTCCCTAATGAATATTGATGCTAAAATCTTAAATATTAGCAAAAAGATTACAGAAAATCATCCCCAAGATAATACACTATGACCAAGTAGGATTTATACGAGAAATGCAGGGCTGGTTCAATATTAGGAAAACTATTAGCATAATTGACTATATCAATAACCAAACCAGAAGTGACTCAGCATAGTTCACAGCACAACTGTACAGCCCCAACCTGCAGTATGGGGATTTTCCTTGGGGCAGTTATGAACCTGTAGGGAAGGGGGGCACAGCCCGGGGTAGCCTTTAATCTGCACAGTGTGGGGCTTGGCCTGGGGCAATAGAACTGCCACAGCGTGACTTGCTTCAGGGCAGAGACACTTCAGGTCTGAGCAGGGCTATTCACTAGTCAGCTGCTAATACCCACAGTCCCACTGGGGGCTTTAGCCTCAGGTAGTGACACTTTCACTGCTTAGTTTCTAGCCTTAGGGCAGTTGCTAAACCACACATCAGGGTTCTCCACTGGGTACTTCTGTAGCTCAGCAGTGCTGAATCACTTCTGGTTAAGGTGGAGGGGGGGGGAATTTTGCCCAAAGCACTCCCACAACTCGCTGCCTGAAGCCTGTTTACATCTTTCCCTGCTTTGCAGTGGAAACTAGTAACCCCCTTGCCCTGAAGGCAGATTCTAAAGACTTTAAAAAATGAATAAAAAAAATCAAAAGGACAATCAATAGCTTCTATACAGAAAAACAGCAGGTTTGCAACCCCAAGGAGATTAATAGCAAACAGTCTCCAGACAATACCCCAAAAAGGAACGTTACCTGGCCCCCTTTACATAATGCTCTCCTAGAAGAGACCATTAAATGTCTCAAAAGAGAGTTAGAAGAAAAATGGGGAAAGGAAAGAGAAGCTTTGCAAGAAAGTAACAATTTCCTGAAATATGAATTAGAAAAAGTAAAAAAATTCCAAGGAAGTGCAGGGAAATGTAATTTGTGAATTGGAAAAGATAAAGAATTTGCAAGAAAGTAGGATTTGTGAACTGGAAAAAGAAAATAATTCACTAAAAAAAATTAATGAAATGGAAAAAAATTCCATACAACTCATTTAAAAACTCAATTGGATATATATAAAATGAAGTAAAAAAAGCTAATAAAGAGAATAACTCATTAAAAATCAGAACTGAACAAATAGAAACAAATGATTCAGTGAGACAGCAAGCATCAGTCAAGCAAAACCAAACAAAAAAAGATAAATTGGAAAAAAAAAAACCCATGAAATATCTACTTGGAAAAATGACAGACCTGGAAAACAGATCTAGGAGAGATAATCTGAGGATTACTTGGACTTTCCAAAAATTATGATGAAAAAAAGAGCCTAGATACTATTTTAAAAGGAAATCATCAAAGAGAACTGTCCAGAGGTCATAGAATCAGAAGCAAAAATAGGCATTGAAAGAATTAATCGAACACCTTCTGAAAAAGACCCTAAAATAAAACTCCAAGGAATATTGTGGCCAAATTTTCAGAACTATCAGATTAAGGAAAAAATATTACAAGCAGCCAGAAAAAAAAAAAAAAAAAAAAACAATTCAAATACTGAAGTGACACAAGAAGGATCACCCAAGATCTGGCTGCCTCCACATTAAAGGATTGAAGGGCCTAGAATCTGATATTCCAAAAGGCAAAAGAATTTGAAAGGCAGCCAAGAATAAACTACCCAGCCAAACTGAGCATTTTCTTCCAGGGAAGAAGATGGACATTTAATGAAACAGATGAATTCCATTTGTTTCTAAGGAAAAAAAACAGAACTAAACAAAAAATTTGATCTCCAACCATAAAACTCAAGAGAAGCAGAAAAGGTAAAAGAAACTCTTGAGAACTGTATTTATGTTGTGAATATACATAAAAACCACATATATAATTTGATTTTACTGATATAACATAAAAAAGGGAAGTAGAAATGGAAAGAGGATAATGTCAGAAAAGGGGGAAAGGAGGGATAAAAAGAGGAAAACTACATCCCACAAAGAGGCAAAGGAAACATCATATCAGAGGGAATTTAGAGAGGGGGAGGAACACTGTGTGAACCTTACTCTCATCAGAATTGGCTCAAAGAGAAAATAATTGACATATTTGTTTTACAGAAAATCTTCTCTCACCTCATTAAAAAGGGGGAGAGGAAAAGGGAAAAGGAAAAGAGTAATAAGGGAAAGGTACAAGGAAGGTGAAGAGATTCAAAGGGGGGAGGGAGGGATCCTAAAGAGGGTGAGCAACATGAAACAAGTGGAGCACATAAATTTAAAACTGGGAACGAGGGTTGGGTGGGGCAAGTAAAAGAAAAGCATAATCTGGGAATAAAAAGATAGCAGGAAATACAGAATTAGTCATTTTAACCATAAATGTGAATGGGATGAACTCTCCCATAAAGCGGAGGCAGATAGCTGACTGGATCAAAAGTCAGAACCTTCCAATATGTTGTTTACAGGAAACACATTTAAAACAGGGAGATACATATAGAGTAAAGGTAAAAGGTTGGAGCAGAATCTATTATGCTTCAGGTGAAGTAAAAAAAGCAGGGGTAGCTATCCTTATCTCAAATCAAGCAAAAGCAAAATTGATGTAATTAAAAAGATAAGGAAGGAAACTATATCTTGCTAAAGGGTAGCATCAACAATGAAGCAATATCAATATACTAAACATATATGCACCAAATGGTACAGCGTCTAACTTCCTAAAGGAGAAGTTAAGAGAATTGAACGAAGAAGTAGACAGCAAAACTGTAATAGTAAGAGATCTTAATCTTGTACTCTCAGGATTCGATAAATCAAACCACAAAACAAATAAAGAAATTAAAAAGGTAAATAGAATATTAGAAAAATTAGGTATGATAGATCCTTGGAGAAAATTGAATGGAGACAGAAAGGAATATACTTTCTTCTCAGCAGTTCATGGAACCTACTCAAAAATTGACCTTTTATTAGGACATAAATTACATATAGGAAAGCAGAAATAGTAAATGCTCTCTTTTCAGATCACTATGCAATAAAAAGTACATTCACAAAAAGTTAGGGGTAAATAGACCAAAAAGTAACTGGAAACTAAATAATCTCATCTTAAAGAATGATTGAGTGAAACAGCAAATTATAAATACAATTAATAATTTCACTCAAGATAATGACAACAATGAGACATCATACCAAAATATGTGGGATGCAGCCAAAGCAGTAATAAAGGGAAATTTTATATCCTTAGAGGCTTACTTGAATAAAATAGAGAAAGAGAAGATCAATGAACTGTGCTTGCAACTTAAAAAGCTAGAAAAGACCAAATTAAAAATCCCCAGTCAAATACCAAACTTCAAATTCTAAAATTAAAAGGAGAAATTAATAATATTGAAAGTAAAAAAATATGAATTAATAAATAAAACTAAGAGTTGATTTTATATTAAAAAAACAATAAAACAGAAAAACTTTTGGTAAATCCAATTAGAAAAAAAGAATGAGGAAAATCAAATTGTTAGTCTTAAAAATGAAAAGGGAGAGCTTTCCACCAATGAGGAGGAAATTAGAGCAATAATAAGGAGTTACTTTGCCCAACTTTATGCCAATAAATTTGATAACCTAAGTGAAATGGATGACTACCTCCAAAAATATAGGCTTCCCAGATTAACAGAGGAGGAAGTAAATTGCTTAAATAGTCCCATTTCAGAAAAAGCAATCGTACAAGTTGATTAATAAATCAACTGCTGAAGAAAAAATCCCCAGGACCAGATGGATTTACATGTGAGTTTTACCAAACATTTGAAGAACAATTAGCCCCAATGCTATATAAACTATTTGAAAAAATGGGGAATGAAGGAGTTTTACCAAATTCCTTTTATGACAGTCCTTATGACTGATACCTAAACCAGGTAGGTTGAAAACAGAGAAAGAAAATTATAGATCAAGTTCCCTAATGAATATTGATGCTAAAATCTTAAATAAAATATTAGGAAAAAGACTACAGAAAATCATCCCCAGGAATTTAATATACCACAATCAAGTAGGATTTATACCAGGAATGCAGATCTAGTTCAATATTAGGAAAAATATCAATATAATTGGCCATATTAATAACCAAATGAACAAAAACCATATAATCATCTCAATAGATGCAGAAAAAGCATTTGATAAAATCCAACATCCATTCCTATTAAAAACACTTGAGAGTATAGGAATAAATGGACTTTTCCTTGAAATAATCAGCAGCATCTATTTAAAGCCATCAGTAAGTGTTGGAATCTTTACAAACTGTTAAGTCATTAGAGTTGATAGAGACAATAATTATCTAATTTAGCATGGTTCAGTATCACTGACCTGATCTTACAAGGAGATGTTTTGGGCTAGAACCTGAAACAAGGTACTAAGTAGAATTAATTGATACAATGGTTGTGTTCACACCAGTACTCATTGGAGTTCACAAGTATGGGAGATTCACAAAGTAAACTTTGTAACTTTGTGAATTCACACCTCCCTTAGGTGTGCCTCCTGAAGGAGGAGTCAACCTTTGGGAGATCATATATAAAGAGGCTCTTAGCTTCGGGGTAGTTAGTTACTTTGGGTTAGAGAGAGTTACTTCGCAACATTGACTGGGGTCGGAGAGGAGCACTCTGGGAGGAAGCCCTCAAGCCCTCTCTCCAAGGCAAGAGAGATTCATTCCATTTTCCATTTGGCTGGCTGGAGGCTGAAGAAAGCAGAGGCAGAAGCAAAGGACAATCTGCAAGAGCTCTTTGAACCAAGCAGAGAGATAGGCCTCAACTAACCGGGCTATTTTGGAAGCACAAAATAAATATTTGCATTTTTACCAGCTGGCTGCATTTTGGGTGATTATTACTCTTAACCAAAACTAAGGCTGCCTCCAGAAAACCTCCCCAAGAAATCCGCTCTCCCAGAGAGAACTATTATTTTAAAGAAGAGAAGAACACCACATTTTGGAGCCCTGAACGTGGGACTGACAAGCCCCATAGTGGATTTCAGTGGAAAAACCTCCAATCCTGATTTTAGTGGAAAAGCCTCTGATCCTGATCCAGTGGAAAAGACTCCTCGACCAGAAATTAGGGTGAGTACAATAGAGAAATTTTGTTAAAAGAATTAAAATAGAATTTCATCTAAGATAGGACAGATATTTAGAAAACAGCCTGTTTCTGTTCAAGAAAAATGTTTAGAGAGCATTGTCAAAGTTATGGAAAGCCAAGGTTTGATTATAAATTTAGAGCAGATCACTGAATTTTTAAAATCTGTTAAGTACATATGTCCTTGGTTCCCTACAGAAAAAAAAATTAATAGGAGAAAATCTGGGTGAATACTACATATCTACTTCAAACTCATTGGAGTGGAAATTAGAAAGAGAGGATCTTTTTTATAATCAAAACGGACCTGACTCAATTTCCAAAGACATAATTAATACATACAATTTAATACAACTGGTTAAAAGAAGTTACTTAAGTATTAGAATGAGCAAAAAGAAAGTGCAGGAGGGAGAAGTGCCAACTTTACTAGGTGAAAAAGAGGAAGAATCAGATAAGAATGGAGTTAAGTACAATTCTGAGTGTGATACTTCACAGCAGGAGGAATTAGATCATTCCACATCTCCTGACCCTCCTCCCTCAATTAACCCTTCAAAGGTAGAGAAAGAAAGGGAAGGGAGAGAGGCAGAAACACATTCAGCTTCTCCTATAAAGCAGAATATGACAAGATTAGAAAGAGCATTAATTAAGGCAAAAAATGAAGGAGAAGACATATCTGATTTTATAAATGCATATCCTGTGATTGAAAAGCTTGACTCTTCAGGTAAAAAAGAGAGAAAATACACTTCTTTTAATTTGGAAAAAAATAAATATTTGAAAAAGGGTTGCACTCTTTATGGGGCTACATCCTCTTATGTTAAAATGTTACTAGATAATTTGTTTTATGGAATCTTAACCCCGGATGACTGGAAATCCATAGCTAGAACATGTCTAGAACCGGGACAAAATCAAATACATGAATTATGTAGGATTCAAGCCCAACGCAATAGGCAAACAGGAGCTATTGTACAAGTTGCTTTTGACCAACTAGCTGATGAAGGTCAGTATGCAGAGAATTCAGAACAGATTTATTATCCCATACCAGTGTATGAGCAAATTTCTAAGGCTGAAATAAAAGCTTGGAATTCTCTCCCTGGACAAAAAGATGAAAATAAAGCCTTCACAAAATAAAGCATGGTCCCAATGAACCTTTTGCAGATTTTGTGGGACGTTTGCAAACAGCTGTAATAAGAACCATTGGAGATAATGCTGCCACAGAAATAATGACCAGACATCTGGCTAAGGAAAATGCCAATGAGGTTTGCAAAAGAATTATATGGAGACTATACAAAGATGCTCCTTTACAGGAGATCATAAGGTGCTGTGCCACAGTGGCCACAAATGCTTATTATACCCAAACTATAATGAACATGGAAAGACAGGGTCATTCTTGGCAAAGGAATTCTAGAGAAACTCATTGATGTTTTCAGTATGGAAAAGTTGGACATTTGAGAGCTCAATGTAAATATGGAGATAGAGTAAGAAGACAGGATGAGAGAAAACCCAAAACCCCATGTCCAAAATGTAACCGAGACTTTCACTGGGCCTATGAATAAAGAGTGACTCAGAGACATCAATTCCATTGAGTTATCACCTTGGTTCAAGTTCTGGCCCATAACATGATATATTGTTGGTGGAACTGTGACCATCCAACCACTCTGGAGAGCAATTTGGAACTATGCTCAAAAAGTTATCAGACTGTGCATATCCTTTGATCCAGCAGTGTTACCACTGGGCTTATATCCTAAAGAGATCTTAAAGAAGGGAAAGGGAATTGTATGTGCATGAATGTTTGTGGCAGCCCTCTTTGTAGTGGCCAGAAACTGGAAAGTGAGTGGATGCTCATCAATTGGAGAATGGCTGAATAAATTGTGGTATATGAATATTATGGAATATTATTGTTCAGTAAGAGATGACCATCAGGATAATTTCAGAAAGGCCTGGAGAGACTTACATCAACTGATGCTGAGTGAAATGAACAGGACCAGAAGATCATTATATACTTCAATATTATATGATGATAAATTCTGATGGACCTGGCCATCTTTAGCAATGAAATGAACCAAATCATTTCCAATGTAACAGTAATGAACTGAACCAACTATACACAGTGAAAGAATTCCTATATTTTTGTCCGCCTGTATTTTTGATTTCCTTTACAGGCTAATTGTACACTATTTCAGAGTCCGATTATTTTGTACAGCAAAAGAATGGTTTGGACATGTATATTTATTTTGTATTTAATTTATACTTTAACATATTTAACATGTATTGGTCATCCTGCCATCTAGGAGAGGAGGTGGAGGGAAGGAGGGGAAAAATTGGAATGAAAGGTTTGGCAATTGTCAATGCTGTAAAATTACCCATGCATATAACTTGTAAATAAAAAGCTATTAAAAATTAAAAAAAATAAATTGTGGTATGTGAATGTTATGGAATATTATTGTTCTGTAAGAAATGACCAGCTGGAGGATTTTGGAAAGGCCTGGAGAGACTTACATGAACTGATGCTGAGTGAAATGACCAGGACCAGGAGATCATTATATACTTCAACAACAATACTATATAATGATCAATTCTGATGGATGTGGCTCTCTTCAACTATGAGATGAACCAAATCAGTTCCATTTGTTCAATAATGAAGAGAACCAGCTACACCCAGTGAAAGAACTCTGGGAAATAAGTGTGAACCACAACATAACATTTCAAGTCCCTCTGTTTTTGTCTGCTTGCATTTTCGATTTCCTTCTCTGGTTAATTTTACCTTATTTCCAAGTCTGATTTTTCTTGTGCAGCAAAATAACTGTATATATATATATATATATATATATATATATATATATATATATACACATATATTGTATTAACATATACTTTAACATATTTAACATGTATTGGTCTACCTGCCATCTGAGGAAGGGTGGGGCGAAGGAGGGGAAAAGTTGGAACAAAAGGTTTTATAAGGGTCAATGCTGAAAAATTACCCATGCATATATATTGTAAATAAAAAGCTATAATAATTTAAAAAGCCAAGGGAGAACTTTCCACCAATGAAGAGGAAATTAGAACAATAATTTGGAGTTATTTTGCCTATATAGGTTGTCAAGATCAACAGAAGAGGAAAATGAATTAAATAGTCCCATTTTAGAAAAAGAAATAGAGCAAGATATTAATCAACTCCCTAAGAAAAAAATTCTCCAAAGCCAGATAGATTCATATGTGAATTGTACCAAACATTTAAAGAACAATTAATTCCAATACTATACAAACTATTTGAAAAAATAAGGAAAGAAGGAATCCTATCAAATTTCTTTTATGTCACAGATATGGTGCTGATACCTTCACTTCGTAGGATAAAAACAGAGAAAGAAAAATAAAGAACAATCACCCTAATGAATATTGATGCAAAAATCTTTAATAAAATGTTAACATCTCCAAGTAATGAGCACCCTTTCAGTTTTCAGTTTCTTACCATTACAAAAAGTGCTGCCACAAACATTTTTGCACATGTGGGTCCCTTTCCCTCATTTAAGATCTCTTTGGGATATAGGCCCAGGTAGAAACATTGTTGGGTCAAAGTGTATGCACACTTTGATAACCCTTTGGGCATAGCTCCAAACTGTCATCCAGAATAGATGGATCAATTCACAGTTCTACCAGCAATGCATTAGTATCTTAGTTTTCCTATATCTCCTCCAACATTCATCATTATCTTTTCCTGTTATTTTAACCAATCTGAGAGGTATGTAGTGATATCTCAAAGTTGCCTTAATTTGCATTTCTTTGATCAATAGTGATTTAGAACACCTTTTCATATGATTAGAAATGGTTTCAATTTCTTCACCTTAAAATTGTTCATATCTTTTTACCATTGATCAATTGTAGAATTGCTTGAATTCTTATAAATTTGAGTCAATTACTTCTGTATATATTTTAGAAATGAGGCCTTTATCAGAACCCTTGAATGTAAAAATGTTTTCCCAATTTAATTCTTCCCTCCTAATCTTGCCTGCATTTATTTTGTTTGTTTAAAACCTTTTTTAACTTAATATAATCAAAATCATTAATGTGGTGCTCAATAATATGTTCCAGTTATTCTTCGCTCACAAATTCCTTCCTTCTTCACAGATCTGAGAGATAAATTATACTTTGTTCTTCTAATTTGCTTAAAATACCACTATGTCTAAATCATAAACCCATTTGGACCTTATCTTGGTATAGGGTATTAGGTATGAGTCAATACCTAGTTTCTTTCACATTAGTTTCCAATTTACCCATCAAAAGTTTTGAGTTTTTATCCTGAAAGCTGGGGCCCTTGGGTTTGTCAAAGATGAAATTACTGTAGTCATTGACTATTTTGTCCTGTGAACCTAACTTATTCCACTGATCTACTATTATATTTCTTAACCAGTATCAAATGTTTTTGATGACCACTGTTTTATATTATAGTTTTAGGTCTGGCACAGCTAGGCCACCTTTACTGGCATTTTTTTCCCCATTAATTCCCTTGAAATTCTCGACCTTTTGTTCTTCCAGATGAACGTTGTCATTTGTGAAGTCCGGGTTAGCACCCTGAGTGCCTTAGAATCAGCCGGAATCAGGATAAGAAAAAGTCCTTGGTCTTTATTCTTGGTCTTTAGGGGGAGAAGTAAAGGAGATGGATGAAAACTCCACAAACTCTCCACAACCTCCTCTTTCCTCCTTGTCCACAGCCAAAGTGATCCTGGCTTATCTTACTCCACCCCCTAATGCTTCCTATAATTATCTCTATACACCAAGAGATCAAGCCAGCACAGAATAGTGAGAAGGGCCATTTTCCAAGCATATGCTAATAGAGTATTGTCCAATCAGCAATTAGCCTTAAGTGCTCAATTGTCTGATTCCAGTGCATGTACTCAATTTCAAACCTTTACAGTTATTATTTTTTCTATGACTGTAAAATAATTTCTTGGGCCTTAGATTGGTATTGTACTAAATATGTAGATTAATTTAGTTAATATTGTCCATATTATTATATTAGCTTGTCCCACCCATGAGTACTTCATATTTTTTCAATTGATTAGATCCAACTTTATTTGTGGGGAAAGTGTTTTGTAATTTTGTTCATATACTTCATTACTTTACTTTGACAGACAGACTCCCAAATATTTTATATTATCAACAGTCATTTGAAATTGAATTTCTCTTTTTACCTTGTGTTGCTGGATTTTGTTGATAATATATAGAAATGCTGACAGTTTATGTGGATTTATTTTTTTCTCACAAATCTGCTAAAGTTGTGAATTGTTTTTAGTAGTTTTTTAGTTGTTTTTCTAGGGTTCTCTAAGTATATGATCACATCATCTCAAAGAGTGATAATTTTGTTTCCTCATTACCTACTCTAATTTCTTTAAACCTTTTTCATTCCATTTCATTCTTATTATTATTCATTCAAATATTAATATTTCATCATATTTTCATTTATTATTTTCATTTTTCATTATTATTATTATTTATTGACAAAACATATGCATGGGTAATTTTTTCCACATTTACCTTTGCAAAAACTTCTATTCCAACTTTTCTCCTCTCTCTCTCCACACCCTCCCCAGATGGCAGGTAGTGCCATACATGTTAAATGTGTTAAAGTATATGTTAAATACAATATATGTCTACATATTTATACAGTTATCTTTCTGCACAAGAAAAATTGGATTTAGAAAGAAGATAAAAATAACCTGAGAAGAAAAATAAAAATGCAAGCAAACAACAACAGAAAAGATGGAAGTGCTATTTTGTGGTCCACAAGCATTTCCCAGTGTTCTTTCATTGGGTGTAGCTGGTTCTGTTCATAACAATTGGAACTGATTTGGATCCTCTCATTGGTGAAGATAGCCACTTCCATCAGAATTAATCCTCATATAGTATTGTTGTTGAAGGTGTATCTCCTGGTTCTGCTCATTTCACTTAGCATTAGTTCATGTAAGTCTCTCCAAGTCTCTATTTATTCATCCTGCTGGTCAGTTTTTATAAAACAATAATATTCCATAACATTCATATACTACAATTTACTCAGCTATTCTCCAATTGATGGACATCCATTCAATTTCCAGTTTCTAGCCACTACAAAAAGGGCTGCCACAAACATTTTTGCACATACAGGTCCCTTTCCCTTCTTTAATATCTCTTTGGGATATAAGCCCAGTAGTAACACTGTTGGATCAAAGAGTATGCACACTTTGATAACTTTTTGAGTATAGTTCCAAATTGCTCTCCAGAATGGTTGGATCCATTCACAACACTACCAACAGTGTCCCAGTTTTCCTACATCTTCTCCAAAATTTTCCATTTTCTTTTCCTGTCATCTTCACCAATCTGAGAGGTCTATAGTAGTATCTCAGAGTTGTCTTAATTTGAATTTATCTGATCAATAATGATTTAGAACACCTTTTCATATGAATAGAAATAGTTTGCTTTCTTCATCTGAAAACTGTTCATAGTCTTTGACCATTTATCAATTGGAGAATGGCTTGATTTCTTATAAATTAGAATCAATTCTCTATATATTTTGAAAATGAGGCCTTTATCAAAACCTTTTACTGTAAAAATGTTTTCTCAGTTTATTTATTCCATTCTAATCTTGTCTACATTAGATTTGTTTGTACAAAAACTTTTTAACTTAATATAATCAAAATGATCTATTTTGTGATCACTAATAATCTCTAGTTCTTTTTTGGTCACAAATTCCTTCCTCCTCTAAAGGTCTGAGAGGTAAACTATCCTATGTTCCTCTAATTTATTTATAATCTCATTCTTTATACCTAGATCATGAACCCATTTTGACCTTATCTTAGTGTATGGTCAATGCCTTGGTGTATGGTGGGTCAACGCCTAGTTTATGCCAAAATAATTTCCAGTTTTCCCAGCAGTTTTTGTCAAACAGTGAATCCTTATCCCAAAAGCTAGGGTCTTTGGGTTTGTCAAACACTAGATTATTGAGATTATTGACTATTTTGTCCTGTGAACCTAACTGATTCCACTGATCAACTAGTCTATTTCTTAGCCAATACCAAATAGTTTCAGTGACTGCTGCTTTATAATAGTTTTAGATCAGGTACAGCTAGGCCACCTTCATTTGATTTTTTTCATTAGTTTCCTTGAAAGACTTGAGCTTTTGTTCTTCCAGATCAATTTTGTTGTTATTTTTCCTAAGTAATTAAAATAATTTCTTGGGAGTCTGATTGTTATAGCACTAAATAAATAGATTATTTTAGGTAGTATTGTCATCTTTATTCTATTTGCTTGACCTATGCAAGAGCACATAATATTTTTCCAATTGTTTATACCTGACTTTATTTGGGTGGAAAGTCTTTTGTAGTTTTGCTCATGTAGTTCCTGACTTTCACTTGACAGAGATTCCCAAATATTTTATATGATTGACAGTCATTTTAAATGGAATTTCTTTTTGTATGTCTTGCTGTTGGATTTTGTTAGTGATATATAAAAATGCTGGTGATTTATGTGAATTTATTTTGTATTCTGCAACTTTGCTAAAATTGGGGATAAGAGCTTTTTAGTAGAATCTCTGGGGTTCTCTAAGTATACCATCATATCATCTTCAAAGAGTGATAATTTGATTTCCTCATTACTTACTTTAATTCCTTTAATCTCTTTTTCATCTCTTATTGGTGAAGCTAGCAATTCTAATACAATATTGTATAGTAATATTGCTGTTTTGGCTACATCCCACAAATTTTGGTATGTTGTCTCTGTTGGAATCCTTACAAACTACTAACTAATTAGAGTTGATCTAATCTTACAAGAAGATGTTTTAAGCAGAACCTTTGGATTTGGAGACATTCGGAGGGCCCTAAGCTAAACCTGCTGTGTTTTGAGAAGAACAAGAACTCCAACATTTGAACTCACCACATTTTGGCGCCCAACGTGGAGCCGACAAAATCCTGATTCCAGGGAAGGCACCCAGAGAGAACTTTTATAATATTTTATAGAAGAACAAGAACCCAACATTTGAACTCCAACATATGAACTCCAACATTTTGGCGCCCTGAACGTGGGGCTAACAGACCCCCTCAGTGGATTTCAGTGGAAAAGCTACTATCCTGATTTAAGTGGAAAAGCCTCTGATCCTGATCCAGTGGAAAAGACTCTTCACCCAGAAATTAGGGTGAGTGCAACAAAGAAATTTTGTTAGAAGAGTTAAAGCAGAATTTCAGCTAAGATGGGACAGATATTTAGAAAACATCCTGTTTCTGTTCAAGGAAAATGTTTAGAGAGCATTGTCAAAATTATGGAAAGCCAAGGTTTAATTATAAGTTTACAGCAAATCACTGAACTTTTACAAACTGTAAAGGACATATGTCCTTGTTTCTCTCTGGAAAAGGAATTAGATCTAAATGAATGGAAATTGGTTGGAGAGGATCTTTGTCAATTTTATAATAGAAATGGACCTGATTCAATTTCCAAAGACATAATTAATACATATAATGTAATACAATTGGCTATAAAAAGTTATTTAAGTGATAGAATGAAGAAAAGGAAAGTACAGGAGGAAGAAGTGCCAACTTTACTAGGTGAAAAGGAGGAAGAATCAGATGAGAATGGAGTTAATTACAATTCTGAGTGTGATACTTCACAGCAGGAGGAATTAGGTGATTCCACATCTCATGACCCTCACCCCTCAATTAACCCTTCATGGGTGGAACAAGGGGGAGGGAGAGAGACAGAAACACAGTCAGCTTCCCCTGTAAAGCAGAATTTGACAAGATTAGAAAAAGCATTAATTAAAGCAAAAAATGAAGGAGAAGATATATCTGATTTTATAAATGCATATCCTGTGATTGAAGAGCTCAACTCCTCAGGTCAAAAAGAGAGAAAATACACTCCTTTTAATTTGGGAAAAATTAAAGATTTGAAAAAGGGTCGCACTCTTTATGGGGCTACATCATCTTATGTGAAGATGTTACTAGATAATTTGTCTTATGAAATCCTAACCCCGAATGACTGGAAATCCATATTTAAGACATGTCTAGAACCTGGACAAAATTTATTGTGGCTTTCAGAGTTTCATGAATTATGTAGGATTCAAGCCCAACACAACAGACAAACAGGAACTATTGGACAAATCACTTTTGACCAACTAGCTGGTCAAGGTCAGTATGCAGAGAGTTCAGAACAGATTTATTATCCCATAACAGTGTATGAGCAAATTTCTAAGGCTGCAATAAAAGCTTGGAATTCTCTCCCTGGACAGAAAGATGGAAATAATGCTTTCACAAAAATAGAGCAAGGTCCCAATGAACCTTTTGCAGATTTTGTGGGACGATTGAAAACAGCTGTAATAAGAACCATTGGAGATAATGCTTCCACAGAAATAATGACTAGACATTTGGCTAAGGAAAATGCCAATGAGGTTTGCAAAAGAATTATGTGGGGGCTAGACAAAGATGCTTCTTTAGAGGAGATCATTAGATGCTGTGCCACAGTGGGCACAAATGCTTATTATACCCAAACTATGATGAATATGGGAAGACAGGGTCCCTCTTGGCAAGGGACTTCTAGAGAAATTCGTCGATGTTTTCAGTATGGAAAAGTTGGACATCTAAGAGCTCAATGTAGATACAGAGATACAATGAGAAGACAGGGTGAGAGAATAAAACCCCAAACCCCATGTCCAAAATGTAACCGAGGCTTTCACTGGGCCTCTGAATGTAGATTGCAGGGAAATGAGAGGCAGAGCCCAGCTTCAGGACCCCAGGTGGGGCAAGATGGCAGCTGAGGTTACACTCAGAGTCTTTAGAAATTCGATAGTAAGATATGATCAATCAACCAAAAGGCAAACAGATGGAAGAAGGAGATTATATAATCAATTAGCCAAAAGGCAATCAGAGGGGAAAAGGGGATTGCAATTAGGAAAAACTGAGTTATATGCAGTAGAGACTACTGAGATATCCCCTGGAGAGGTGAAATCTGTTCCTGTCCAGCCTATGGATCCCTTGCCTCCGGGCACAGTAGGCTTGACCATTTCACCTCCTAAGGGTGCTTACAAAACAGTGGCCATCCACACACTGATGTGGGAAACTGGGGAATTTGTAGTTGATATCCCAGTCACTAACACAGGTAGAGAACCTGTGATTTATCAACCAGGAGAAGTAGTAGCATCAGGCTTACTATTACATACCCCTGATAGACAATCTGATGATGGTTGCCCAGATGCTGACTTCAAGCAGCAGAGTCCAGGAATATTTTGGACTGCAGCTGTGACAGATGACCGACCTATGCTCACTATTTATGTGAATGGAATACCACTAAAAGGATTGGTAGACACAGGTGCAGATCGTACTGTAATTAGAGGTGCCAGCTGGCCCAGTCACTGGCCAAAGATTAAGGCAGACACAGAGCACTTTGGGAGATTTTAGCAGAATTACGCCAGAAGCCCTCTCTCTGAGGCAAGAGAGAATATTTTCCATTTGGCTGGCTGGTGGCAGAAGAAGAGTTTTCATAGGATAAAGCTACGAGTGGAGAGTTCAGTGGACAACCAGATTCATCTTCATCTCACACCACTGTAGTTGGTGGCTGGGCTCCTGCACTTCCCCCACTGAGACCAAGCTGGTCTGAAAGACTCACCAGAAAGCTAGCCGAGCCCCAAGTGAAGGAGACAAGAGATTCATTCCATCTCTGTGTTGGTTGGAGGCTGAAGAAAGCAGAGGCAGAGGCTGAAGGACAAAACTTTGGATTTGGAGACATTTGGAGGGCTCTAAGCTAAACCGGCTGTGTTTCGAGAAGAACAAGAACTCCAACATTTTGAACTCACAACATGTTGGCGCCCAACGTGGGGCCAACAAAATCCTGATTCCAGGGAAGGCACCCAGAGAGAACGTTTATAATATTTTATAGAAGAACAAGAACCCAACATTTGAACTCCAACATTTGAACTCCAACATGTCTCATTATTGTATTTCTCTTGGATGAAATTATTGAGTGTGTCTATGATTTGCTGTTTCAATCATTCATTCTTTAGGATGAGATTATTTAGTTTCCAATTTCTTTTTGGTCTATTTTTCCAGGCTCTTTATTGGATGTAAATTTTATTGCATTGCATTTATCTGAGAAAAATGCATTTGATATTTCTGCCTTACTGCATTTGATTTTGAGGTAATATATAGTCAATTTTTGTATTAGTTCCATGAACTGCCAAGAAGAAAATGTACTCCTTTCCATCTCCATTCAGTTTTCTCCAAAGATCTATCATTTCTAACTTTTCTAGTATTCTACTTATCTCTTTAACTTCTTTCTTATTTATTTTGTGGTTTCATTTATCTAGTTCTGATAGAGCAAGGTTGAGCTGTCTATTTTTTCTTTCAGCTCGCTTAACTTCTTTAGGAATTTAGATGTTACACCACTTGGTGAATATATGTTTAATATTGATATTGCTTCATTATCTTTGATACCCTTTAGCAAGTTATAGTTTCCTTCCTTATCTCTTTTAATCAGATCAATTTTTGCTTTTGCTTGACTCTGAGATGAGGATGGCTATCCCTGCTTTTTTTATTCACCTGAAGCATAATAGATTCAACTCCAGGTTTTTACCTTTACTGTAATTTAAATGTGTTTCTTGTAAACAATGTATTGTAGGATTCTGGCTTTTAATCCAGTCTGCTATCCACTTACTTTTTTGGGGAGAGTTCACCTCATCCACATTTACAATTAAAAGTACTAATTATGTATTTTCTGTCGTTTTATTAACCCCAGATTATACTTTTTCCTTTTTCCTCTTTCCCTCCTCCTCACTATTTTACTTATTAGCTCTACTTGCCTCAAGAAGTCTCCTTCTTTAGAGACCCTGCCTTGCTTATACCTTTCCCCTACTATTTCTCTTTCCTTTCTATTTAGCCTATCCTTTCCCTTTTCCCCTTTCCCCTCCCACTTTTCTATAAGATGAGAGATGTTTCTCAGTGAAACCAAATATATCTAATATTCTCTCTTTGGGCCAAATCTGATGAGAGTAAGATTCACAAAATATTCGTCACCCTCCCTTTTCCCTCCTCAATTATATAATTTCTTTGCCTCTTCCTGAGATGTAATTTCCCTCATCTTACCTCTAATTTCCCCCTTTTTTTCTTACAATCCCATTTCCAGCTCCAGTTTCTTTTTTATTTTATGTTTTTGTTTTTTGAATGAATAAACCTTTTTATTTTCTTTTTAAAGATACTATCTTTGACAAAGAGATCTAATTCAGTTCCAATTGATCAATGTTGGACAGAATCAGCTACACCCTGAGAAGGAACACTGGGAAATGAATGTGTACTTCTTGCATTTTTGTTTTTCTTCCCAGGTTATTTTTACCTTCTGAATCTAATTCTTCTGGTGCAACAAGAGAACTGTATGGTTCTGCACACATATATTGTATCTAGGATATACTATAACATATTTAACTTTTATAAGACTGCCATCTAGGGAAGGGGGCGGAGGGAGGGAAGGGAAAAGTTGGAACAGAAGTGAGTGCAAGGGATAATGTTGTAAAAAAAAAATTACTCGTGCATATGATCTGTCAATAAAAAGTTATTAAAAAACAGGGAGGGGCTAAGATGGAGGGTACCTGCTTATTGAAAAAAAAAAGCTTATGTTATACAATGCAAGTATAAATATCTTTTATCTATCTTGATCAATATCTATATGTTTTTATCTTTATATCTGTCATCTATCCATCTATATAATCACTCCTCTTAGACTGTAGAGAATTCAAGCATGCTTTTATCTCTCCAAGAGAGATTTTTAAAGTGTCTCCAGAGAAAATTTCACACTCTATCATCTCACTGAATTGATTGGAGAAACTCTTCCAATTGATAATTCTTGTTATTCTATCTTGTCCAACTCTTCATAGTCCCATTTTGAGTTTTCATAGCATGGTGAACCTAACATCTCAAGACTTTTAAGGGAACTAATGAAAAAAAAAAATCAAATGAAGGTGACCTAGCTATACTAGATCTAAAACTATATTATAAAGCAGTGGTCACCAAAACCAATTGGTATTGGCTAAGACATAGACTAGTTGATCAGTGGAATAGGTTAGGTTTACAGGACAAAATAGTCAGTAACCTTAATAATCTAGTGTTTGACAAACCCAAAGACTCCAGCTTTTGGGACAAGAATTCACTGTGTGACAAAAACTCCTGGGAAAATTTGAAATTAGTGTGGCAGAACCTGCAAAAATATCTAGCCACTACAAAAAGGGCTGCCACAAACATTTTGGCACATATAGGACCCTTTCTCTTCTTTAGTACTCTTTGTAATATAAGCCCAGTAGTAACACTGCTGGATCAAAGGGTATGCTCAGCTGATAACTTTTTGGGCATGATTCCAAATTGCTCTCCAGAATGGTTGAATTTGTGTACAACCTCACCAACAATGCACCAGTGTCTCAGTTTTCCTGCATCCCCTCCAACATTCATCAATATTTTTTCCTGTCATCTTAGCCAATCTCACAGGTGTATAGTGGTATCTCAGAGTTGTCTTAATTTGCATTTCTCTGATCAATATTGTTTTGGAACACCTTTTCATATGACTAGAAATACTTTCAATTTCTTCATCTGAAAATTATCTGTTCATATCCTTCAAACATTTATCAAATGTAGAATAGCTTGATTTCTTATAAATTTGAGTCCGTTCACTATATATTTTGGAAATGAAGCCTTTCTCAAAACCTTTGTCTGTAAAAATGTTTTCTCAGTTTATTGCTTCCCTTCTAACCTTGTTTGCATTAGTGTTGTTTGTGTAAAAGCTTTTTAATTTGATAGAAACAAATTTTTCTATTTGGTGATCAATAATGATCTCTAGTTCTTTTTGGTCACAAATCCCTTCCTCCTCCACAAGTCTGAGAGGTAAAGTATCCTGTGTTCCTCCAATTTATTTATAATGTCGTTCTTTATGCCTAAATCATGGAGCCATTTTGACCTTATCTTGGTATATGGTGTTAAGTGTGGGTCTGCCATACTAATTTCCAGTTTTGCCAGCAGTTTTTGTCAAATAATGGATTCTTATCCCAAAAGTTGGGCTTTTTGGATTTGTCAAACACTGAGATTGCTATAATTATTGAGTATTTTGTCTTGTGAACCTAATATATTCCACTGATCAATTAGTCTATTTCTTAGCCAATACCAAATGGTTCTGATTACCACTATTTTATAATATAGATTTAGATCTGGTACAACTAGGCCACCTTCATTTGATTTTTTTTTTTCATTAGTTCCCTTGAAAGTCTTGACCTTTTGTTCTTCCATATGAATTTTGTTGTTATTTTTTCTAGGTCATTAAAATAGTTTCTTGGGAGTCTGATTGGTATACTACTTAATAAATAGATTAGTTTAGAGAATGTTGTCATCTTTATTATATTCGCTCCACATATCTAAGAGCACTTGATATTTTAGCAATTATTTAAATCTGACTTTATTTGAGTGAAAAGTGTTTTGTAATTTTGCTCATATAATTCCTAACTTTCCTTTGGTAGATAGATTTCCAAATATTTTATTCTACCGACAGTTATTTTGAATGGAATTTCTCTTTGTATCTCTTGCTGTTGGGTTTTGTTAGTGATGTATAAAAATGGCGATGATTTATGTGGATTTATTTTGGCTCCTTCAACTTTGCTAAAGTTCTGCTTTATTTCTAATAGCTTTTTAGTAGATTCTCTGAAATTCTCTAAGTATGCCATATTATCTGCAAATAATGAGAATTTGGTTTCCTCAAAGCTAGTATTTCTCATACAATATTGAATAGTAATGGCGATAGTTGGAAATCTTGTTTCATTCCTGATCTTATTGGGAACAGTTCCAGTTTATCCCCATTACATATGCTACTTACTGATGGTTTTAAATAGATGCTACTGGCTATTTTAAGGAAAAGTCCATTTATTCCTATATACTCAAGATTTTTTTTTAAAATAGAAATGAATGTTGGATTTTATTAAATACTTTTTCTGCATCTATTGAGAAGACCATATGGTTTTTGTTAATTTGCTCATTGATATAGTCAATTATGCTAATAGTTTTCCTAGTATTCAGCCCTTCATTCCTAGTATAAATCCTACTTGGTCATGGTGTATTAATGCTGAGAATTTATGTGGATTTATTTTGTATCCTGTAACTTTGCTAAAGTTGTGGATTATTTCTAGGTTTTTAGTAGAATCTCTGGGGTTCCCATTATATGATGGATGCAGACCATCATATAATCTGCAAAGAGTAATAATTTGGTTTCCTCAATTTCTACTTTAATTCCTTTAATCTTTTTCTCAACTCTTATTGAGGAGGCTAGCATTTCTAATATAATATTGAATAATAATGGTGATAGTGGGCAACTTTGTTTCACTCCTGATCTTTACTGGGAATGGTTCCAGTTTATCCCCATTACATATGATCTTTACTGACAGTTTAGAATATATGTTCCTGACTATTTTAAGGAAAAGTCCATTTATTCCTATACTCAAAAGTGTTTTTAATAGGAATGAATGTTGGATTTTATCAAATGCTTTTTCTGCATCTATTGAGATGATCATATGGTTTTGTTAATTTGGTTATTGATATAGTCAATTATGCTAATAGTTTCCCTAATATTGAACCAGCTCTGCATTCCTGATATAAATCCTACTTGGTCATAGTGTATTATCCTGGGGATGATTTTCTGTAATCTTTTTGCTAATATTTTATTTAAGATTTCAGCATCAATATTCAGTATAGAGATTGGTCTATAATTTTCTTTCTCTGTTTTCAACCTACCTGGTTTAGGTATCAGTGCCATGTCTGTGTCATAAAAGGAATTTGGTAGGGCTCCTTCAATCCCTATTTTTAAAAATAGTTTATTTAATTGTTTTTTAAATGTTTGGTAGAATTCACATGTAAATCCAGCTGGTCCTGGGGATTTTTTCTTAGGGAGTTGATCAATAGCTTGTTCTATTTCTTTTTCTAAGATGGGACTATTTCACCAATTTACTTTTGCCTTTGTTAATCTGGACAAGCTATATTTTTTTAGGTATTCTTCTATTTCATTTAAGTTATCAAAATTTTTTGGCAAAAGTTGGGCAAAGTAACTCCTGAGTATTGCTCTAATTTCCTCTTCATTAGTGGCGAGTTCTCCCTTTTCATTTTTAAGACTAACAATTTGATTTCTCTCTTTCCTTTTATAAATCAGATTTACTAAGGTTTTATCTATTTTATTGTTTTTTTCTTAGAACCAATTCTTAGTTTTATTAATTAATTCAATTTTTTTTTACTTTCAATTTTATTCATCTCTCATTTTTTAGAATTTCAGATTTACTGTTTGACTGGAGGTTTTTAATTTCTTCCTTTTCTAGCAGTTTTAGTTGCAAATTGACCTCTTTCTTTAGTTTATGCAAGTAAGCCTCTAGAGATATAAAATTTCCCCTTATTACCATTTTGGCTGCATCCCACACATTTTGGTATGATGTCTCATCATTGTCACTCTCTTGAGTGAAATTATTAATTGTGTCTATAATTTCCTGTTTCACCCAATCATTCTTTAAGATGAGATTATTTAGTTTCCAATTACTTTTTGGTCTATTTACACCTAACTTTTTGTTGAATGTAGTTTTTATTGCATCGTGATCTGAAAAGAAAGCATTTACTATTTCTGCCTTCCTGCATTTAATTTTGAGGTCTTTATGTCCTAAAATATGGTCAATTTTTGTGTCAGTGCCACGAACTACTGAGAAGAAAGTGTACTCCTTTCTTCTCCATTTAGTTTTCTCCAAAGATCCATCACATCTAACTTTTCTAGTTTTCTATTTACCTTTTTGACTTCTTTCTTTTTTATTTTGTGGTTTGATTTATAGAGTTGTGCGAGTACAAAATTGAGAGCTCCCACTATTATAGTTTTGCTGTCTATTTCTTCTTGCAACTCTCTTAACTTCTTTAGGAATTTAGATATTATACCACTTGGTGCATATATGTTTAGTATTGATATTGCTTCATTATCTATGATACTCTTTAACAAGATATAGTTTCCTTCCTTATCTTTTTTAATTATATCAATTTTTGCTTTTGCTTCATCTGAGATCAAGATGGCTACTCCTGCTTACCTTCTGTTTCTATAACATCTGGGCAGTTCTCTTTGATAATCTCCATTTGTTCAATTCTGAGTTTTAATGAATTATCTTCTTCATTCATTTTTTTTAAAATTTCTTCTTGTAATTGTCCAACTGAGTTTTTAAGTGAATTGGGTTTTTTGTGGGTTTTTTTTCCATTTCTCCAATTTTATTTTTTAGAAAGCTGTTTTCTTTTTCCAATCCACTAATTCTGTTTTTCTTGGAATTGTTTACCTTTTCCCATTCACTATTTCTGTTTTTCAAGGATTTGATTTCTTAGTCCACTCTATCTTTAAATGAGTGGGATGATTTATCCAGACCCTCTTGCCAATCTTCCCTTGCCTTTCCCCATTTTTCTCCTAGCTCTCTTGTAAGAACCTTTTTAATTTCTTCTATGAAAGTCTTGTGTGTTGAGGATTGGTCACATCCCTTTTTGGGGATTCATCTGGAGACTTCTCAGGGTTTAAATCTGTTCTCTATTTGTATAGAATCTCTCTATTGTTAGAGTTTGCTTTAATTTTTTGCTCATTTTGTCAAAGAAGAATCAAAGAAACCAAACTAACAAACAAAATGCAATTTACTTTTTTGGGGGGAGGGGCTGGATGCTATTACCAAGTTTCCTCTACAGACTGCAGGTGGCAGCAGTGAGGCACTAGAAGGACAGCAATGGCTGTGTTGCATCTGCACTCTAAGATTCTGAGAATGTGCTGAATCACTCAGTGTGGGTGTGGCCAGGTCCAGAGAGATCCTAGCTTTTCAGGATTATAGTCTTTATCCCCTGTGTTTATAGCTTCTCTGCTGATCTACTAGCTTGCCACCAGGGCAAAGTAGCCACACTGTGGTAAAGTTCTCCCCACCAAAATGGCTGAGCTCACACCCCACCTCCCTCAGGTCTGCTCAGTGTGAACTGCCTTCCATATTCTCACTGCCTGCCATGCTCTTGCTGCCTGACTTCAGTCTGCGCCTGATCTAATCATTCCCTCCCACGAGCAAAAATAGACCTTTTCTGGTGTTTTTGAGGGTATTTTCTTTTGGTAATGTATTTGTGGGCTTTTTCATTCACTTTCTTTTAGTAGAGCCTTGTGTGATAGGAAATAGTGTAAATTAATTTTATTTAAATTTGTAAAACTTCAAGCAGCTTTTTAAAGTGTCCCTCTCTAAAAAGTTGATATTACTTCTTAAAAATTAAGCTCAGGAAAGACTGCATACTTCTTTCTTGCTTTTATCATTAATGAATAATTGTCTCAGTACCCCCAACAAACTACTATTATTCCCTTTTCTCACCTGACAGAACCCGTGGGTTCATTTTGCCATTTCTTGTATCGTAATAAGCAGTTTCTACCTTAGAGTTTGATTCCTAGTTTTAACTTTCAGAGATTAAAATGTTATGGAACCACTTTAAAATACACTCAAATTTATTTCTTAGTCCAGAGTTTTTTTCTGTCTCTTCTTCCTTTCTTCCTCTGTGTGCCATTCTTCTTCTCTCTGATTTCTGGCACAGTCCTGGATCAACTCTTGACCCTTTAAATTCTTATCTTCTCTATTTCACATCAAAATATTTCTTCCAATTGTAAAAGAACCATATCATTTCTGCCAGAAAGCTAGTTGGCACAGTGGATAGACTGTCAGACCTGGGGTCAGGAAGTCTCATTTTCTTGAATTAAAATCTGACCTCAGGAATTTACCAGCTCTGTAACTTGTCACTTAACTGTGTTGCCTCAGTTTTCTCATCCCTAAAATGACCCAGAGAAGGAAAGGGAAACCATTCCAGTATCTTTGCCAAGATAACTCACAGATTCAAATGTGACTGGAATGACTGAACAATGACTATATTCCTGCTGGTACCGTGAAGTTTAAAAATTTTAATCCCTCCAATTTGTAGTTTATGCCAAACTACATTTTTATCATTAATAGCAGTCACTTGTTTTTCATAGAACTGCAAGTTGGTTTAAAGTAAGTCTGAAAATTTCTTCTGCTTCTACTTTCTAGAAATGTGACTTCATTTTAAATGATTACTTTTTAGAGCTCTCTCTCTCTCATTCTGACGTCTCTTTTGATAATAAAAACCTCTTTAACATTTTTAAAAATCTTTACTTACTTTCTCCTCTTAAATCAAAGATAAAGGGAAAAGAGCCAAGATGGTGGAGAGTAGAGAGAGCTTTTTCTGATTTCCTCAGATCAGCATCAGACCAAACTCTGAACTCATTTTAGAGTGATAGAAACTACAAACATTTGGAATGTAACAAATTTCCAGTAGATGATAGATACTTTGGATGAACTTCAAGAAAGTTCTATTCACAGTGGTCAGGAGGGTAGGGGTGGGGGAGTGGGAGGGAACCCAATGCAGGTGTAGCACAGGGACTCAGGATGGAGTGGCTTCCCTGCTTCGGAGGAATCTACTGGGAGATTCTGACCAAATACAACAACTTTGGGTATTCTGCCCTAGTTCAGAAGACAGAGAATCAGCAATTTAACTGTGAAACACTCAATGTAGCTAAAAAAGGCAAATAGTAAGCCCCTGATCCTCAGAATAACATGAAACTTGGCCATGCCTACACAACACAGGAAAGAAGCCAGCGACATTGGCCTCAGGGCAGTGTGAAGTCCCTGTTGCCTAGCAAGGAAGTTTGGGACAAATCTGCCCTAAGAGCAGATTTCAAGCTTTAAAAATGAGCAAAAAGAGATCTGACCATAGATGTCTTTTATGGAAACAGAGAATAACAGACCATAAATACTGAAGATACTAAATGAAAATTGCCTCCAGATGACGCCTTAAAGGGTGATATAAGTTGATTTCCATCTCACAAGTCTCTCTTGGAAAAATTCAAAAATGATATTAAAAGAGAATTAGAAGAAAAATGGGGAAAGGAAATGAGAACTTTGCAAGAGAATCTGGAAAAGGCAACAGATATTATATGAAGAAAGCTCCTTACAAAATAGATTTAGTGAAATGGAAAAATCATATAACTCCCTTACAAAATAGATTTGAAAAAGAAGCCAATTCATTGAAAAAAAGAATTTGTGGAATGGAAATCCAATGAACAAAACAACTCATTTGAAAGTTTAATTGGATACTATGCTGACTTCCGGTTAAGATGGCAGAGAGGAGGCTCACAGTTGCATAAGCTCCGCGCTTTCTCTCACTATCCACTTCATTACAAGCCTCTGAATCAATGCTTGACTGAAAAAAACCCACAAATAGTTACCAAGAGAAGCCATCCTTGAGATCCGCCAAGAAAGGTCTGTCTTTACTGGAGGGCTGGGGCGGTTTTAGATCGGACGCAGGCTGAGGGCAGCGGCAGTGAGAGCACGGGAGCAGAGCTGAGAGGGGGTGGGGAGTGATCGTAGCCGTCTCTGCGGGGAGAGCTTCGCTACAGGTTTGGAACCTGCAGCAAGTCAACAGCCCAGCAGAGAAGCTAAAAACACCGGGGCTGAAGAATACAACTGCAAACAGCTGGAGTCTCTCAGGACCTGGCCGCCCCCCCCTTCCCTCCCCTCAGTGACTCAGCACGCTTTGGGATCTCAGAGCGCAGGCGCAGCACAGTCCTGCTAGTGCCTCACTGCTGCCCTCTGAAGTCTGTAGAGGAAGCTCGATAACACACCCAGCCCCCCCCCAAAGAAAGACTCCAGTTTTTTCTGTTTTTCTTTGGTAGTTTGTCTCTGATTAATAGACAGAATGAGCAAGAAGCTGAAGAGGACTTTAACCCTTGACAGCTTCTATACAGATAGAGAGCAGACTCTAAATCCTGAGGAGACTAAAAACAGGCAGTCCCCAGGTGATTCCCCAAAGGAGGAGATCGTCTGTTCCTCAGCACAGATGAACCTCATAGAAGTGATTAAAAAGGCTCTCACAAGGGAGCTAGAAGAAAAATGGGGAAAGCAGAGTGAGGCTTGGCAAAAGGAGAGGGAGGCTTGGGAAAAGGAGAGGGAGGCTTGGCAAAAGAGCCTGGAGAAAGTTAAAGAGAGAGTGGATAAAGAAGTAAAATCCTTGAAAAATAGGATTAGTGAACTGGAAACAGAAAACAGCTCTCTAAAAAACAAAATTGGCGAAATGGAAAAAAATTCCACAGAACAAAAGAACTCAATTGGACAATTAGAAAAAGATTTTTAAAAAGTGAGTGAAGAGAATACTTCACTGAAAATCAGAATTGAACAAGTGGAATTGAATGACTCGAGGAGACAAGAAGAATCAGTCAAGCAAATCCAAAAAAATCAAACAATGGAGAAAAATGTGAAATACCTTCTGGGGAAGACAACAGACCTGGAAAACAGATCCAGGAGAGACAATCTGAGAATCATTGGACTCCCAGAAAAGCATGATGAAAAAAAGAGCCTGGACACTGTCTTCCAGGAAATTATCAAAGAGAACTGCCCAGAAGTCATAGGAACAGAGGAAAAAATAAACATTGAAAGGATTCATCGATCACCCACTGAAAGGGATCCTAAAATCAAAACACCAAGGAATATAGTGGCCAAATGCCAGAACCCTCAGGTGAAAGAAAAAATATTGCAAGCGGCTAGAAATACCCAATTCAAGTATCAAGGAGCCACAATAAGGATCACCCAGGATCTGGCAACATCCACATTAAAAGATGGAAGGGCCTGGAATATGATATTCCGAAAGGCTAAGGAACTTGGTATGCAACCAAAAATAACTTACCCAGCGAGAATGAGCATCTTTTTCCAGGGAAGAAGATGGACATTCAACGAAGTAAGCGAATTTCATCTATTTCTGATGAAAAAACCAGAACTTAACAAAAAGTTTGATATACAAATATAGAACTCAAGAGAAATCTAAAAAGGTAAAGATTAATCTTGGGAACTATATTTTGACTATATAGATGTATAAAGAATACATGTATACCTTGTTCTAGAAATTGATGTGGAAAGGACATTGTACCAGAAAAAGGGTAAAGTGGGGGTAGTACATCTCATGAAGAGGCATAGGAAACCTATTATATCTGAGAGAAAGAATGGAGGAGGATGAATATAGTGGGTATCTTACTGCCTTCAGAATTGGCTTTAAGTGAAAAATCTTAAGACATATTCAATCTATGGTGAAACTTCTCCCATCTCATTGAAAAGTGAGAAGGGAAAAGTGGAAAGGGAAGGAATAAGCTAAGCGGAAGGGAATACGGGAACTGGGAGGGAAAGGGGTAAGATAGGGGGAGGAACTCTAAGGCGGGGGAGGGACACTAAAAAGAGAGGGCTGTGAGAAGCAAGGGGTGCTCACAAGCTTAATACTTGGAAGGGGGGGAAAGGGGAAAGAAGGGAGGAAAGCATAAACTGGGGTTAACAAGATGGCAAGTAATACAGAATTGGTCATTCTAACCATAAACGTGAACGGGGTAAACTCCCCCATAAAGAGGAAGCGGTTAGCAGAATGGATTAAAAGCCAGAATCCTACAATATGTTGTTTACAGGAAACACACCTGAAGCGGGGAGATACATGCAGGTTAAAGGTAAAAGGTTGGAGCAAAATCTACTATGCTTCAGGTGAAGTCAAAAAAGCAGGGGTAGCCATCCTGATCTCAGATCAAGCTAAAGCAAAAATTGACCTAATTAAAAGAGATAAGGAAGGACACTATATCTTGCTAAAGGGTAGCATGGATAATGAAGCACTATCTATATTAAACATATATGCACCAAGTGGGGTAGCATCTAAATTCTTAAAAGAGAAACTAAGAGAGCTGCAAGAAGAAATAGACAGTAAAACTATAATAGTGGGAGATCTTAACCTTGCACTCTCAGAATTAGATAAATCAAACCAGAAAATAAATAAGAAAGAAGTCAAAGAGGTAAACAGAATACTAGAAAAGCTAGATATGATAGATCTCTGGAGAAAATGTAATGGAGACAGAAAGGAATACACTTTCTTTTCAGCAGTTCATGGAACCTATACAAAAATTGACCATATATTAGGACATAAAAACCTCAAACTCAAATGTAGTAAGGCAGAAATAGTAAATGCATCCTTTTCAGACCACGATGCAATGAAAATTACATTCAACAAAAAAGCAGGGGGAAGTAGACCAAAAAATAATTGGAAACTAAATAATCTCATACTAAAGAATGATTGGGTAAAACAGCAAATCATAGACATAATTAATAACTTCACCCAAGAAAACGATAATAATGAGACATCATACCAAAATGTATGGGATGCAGCCAAAGCGGTAATAAGGGGAAATTTCATATCTCTAGAGGCCTATTTGTATAAAATAGAGAAAGAGAAGGTCAATGAATTGGGTTTGCAATTAAAAAGGCTAGAAAAGGAACAAATTAAAAACCCCCAGTCAAACACTAAACTTGAAATTCTAAAAGTAAAAGGTGAGATCAATAAAATTGAAAGTAAAAAAACTATTGAATTGATTAATAAAACTAAGAGTTGGTTCTATGAAAAAACCAACAAAATAGACAAACCCTTAGTAAATCTGATTAAAAAAAGGAAAGAGGAAAATCAAATTGTTAGTCTTAAAAATGAAAAGGGAGAACTCACCACTAACGAAGAGGAAATTAGAGCAATAATTAGGAGTTACTTTGCCCAACTTTATGCCAATAAATTCGACAACTTAAATGAAATAGAAAAATACCTCCAAAAATACAGCTTGCCCAAACTAACAGAGGAAGAAGTAAATATCCTAAACAGTCCCATCTCAGAAAAAGAAATAGAACAAACTATCAATCAACTCCCTAAGAAAAAATCCCCAGGACCAGATGGATTTACATGTGAATTCTACCAAACATTTAAAGAACAATTAACTCCAATGTTATATAAACTATTTGAAAAAATAGGGATTGAAGGAGTCCTACCAAACTCCTTTTATGACACAGATATGGTACTGATACCTAAACCAGGTAGGCTGAAAACAGAGAAAGAAAATTATAGACCAATCTCCCTAATGAATATTGATGCTAAAATCTTAAATAAAATATTAGCAAAAAGATTACAGAAAATTGTCACCAGGATAATACACTATGACCAAGTAGGATTTATACCAGGAATGCAGGGCTGGTTCAATATTAGGAAAACTATTAGCATAATTGACTATATCAATAACCAAACAAACAAAAACCACATGATCATCTCAATAGATGCAGAAAAAGCATTTGATAAAATCCAACATCCATTCCTAATAAAAACACTTGAGAGCATAGGAATAAATGGACTTTTCCTTAAAATAGTCAGGAGCATATATTTAAAACCATCAGTAAGCATCATATGCAATGGGGAAAAACTGGAACCTTTCCCAGTAAGATCTAGAGTGAAGCAAGGTTGTCCACTACCACCATTATTATTTAATATCGTATTAGAAACACTAGCCTCGGCAATAAGAGTCGAGAAAGATATAAAAGGAATTAGAGTAGGCAATGAGGAAACCAAATTATCACTCTTTGCAGATGATATGATGGTATACCTAGAGAACCCCAGAGATTCTACCAAAAAGCTATTGGAAATAATTCATAATTTTAGCAAAGTAGCTGGCTACAAAATAAATCCCCATAAATCCTCAGCATTTTTATACATCACCAACAAAACACAACAGCAAGAGATACAAAGAGAAATTCCATTCAGAATAACTGTTGATACCATAAAATATTTGGGAATCTATCTACCAAAGGAAAGTCAGGAATTATATGAGCAAAATTATAAAAAAGTCTCCACACAAATAAAGTCAGACTTAAATAATTGGAAAAATATTAAGTGCTCTTGGATCGGCCGAGCGAACATAATAAAGATGACAATACTCCCTAAACTAATCTATTTATTTAGTGCTATACCAATCAGACTTCCAAGAAAATATTTTAATGACCTAGAAAAAATAACAACAAAATTTATATGGAACAATAAAAAGTCGAGAATCTCAAGGGAATTAATGAAAAAAAAAAATCAAATGAAGGTGGCCTAGCTGTACCTGATCTAAAATTATATTATAAAGCAGCAGTCACCAAAACCATTTGGTATTGGCTAAGAAATAGATTAGTGGATCAGTGGAAAAGGCTAGGCTCACAAGACAGAATAGTCAACTATAGCAATCTAGTGTTTGACAAACCCAAAGCCCCTAACTTCTGGGAAAAGAATTCATTATTTGATAAAAACTGCTGGGATAATTGGAAATTAGTATGGCAGAAATTAGGCATGGACCCACACTTAACACCATATACCAAGATAAGATCAAAATGGGTCTATGACCTAGGCATAAAGAACGAGATTATAAATAAATTAGAGGAACATAGAATAGTTTATCTCTCAGACTTGTGGAGGAGAAAGAAATTTGTGACCAAAGATGAACTAGAGACCATTACTGATCACAGAATAGAAAATTTCGATTACATCAAATTAAAAAGCCTTTGTACAAATAAAACTAATGCAAACAAGATTAGAAGGGAAGCAACAAACTGGGAAAACATTTTCACAGTTAAAGGTTCTGATAAAGGCCTCATTTCCAAAATATATAGAGAACTGACTCAAATTTATAAGAAATCAAGCCATTCTCCAATTGATAAATGGTCAAAGGATATGAACAGACAATTTTCAGAGGATGAGATTGAAACTATTACCACTCATATGAAAGAGTGTTCCAAATCATTATTGATCAGAGAAATGCAAATTAAGACAACTCTGAGATACCACTACACACCTGTCAGATTGGCTAAGATGACAGGAAAAAATAATGATGAATGTTGGAGGGGATGTGGGAAAACTGGGACACTAATGCATTGTTGGTGGAGTTGTGAACGAATCCAACCATTCTGGAGAGCAATCTGGAATTATGCCCAAAAAATTATCAAAATGTGCATATCCTTTGATCCAGCAGTGTTTCTATTGGGCTTATATCCCAAAGAAATACTAAAGAAGGGAAAGGGACCTGTATGTGCCAAAATGTTTGTAGCAGCCCTGTTTGTAGTGGCTAGAAACTGGAAAATGAATGGGTGCCCATCAATTGGAGAATGGCTGGGTAAATTGTGGTATATGAATGTTATGGAATATTATTGTTCTGTAAGAAATGACCAGCAGGATGAATACAGAGAGGCTTGGAGAGACCTACATGAACTGATGCTAAGTGAAATGAGCAGAACCAGGAGATCATTATACACTTCGACAACGATATTGTATGAGGACATATTTTGATGGAAGGGGATTTCTTTGACAAAGAGACCTGAGTTTCAATTGATAAATGACGGACAAAAGCAGCTACACCCAAAGAAAGAACACTGGGAAACGAATGTGAACTATCTGCATTTTTGTTTTTCTTCCCGGATTATTTATACCTTCTGAATCCAATTCTCCCTACGCAACAAGAGAACTGTTCGGTTCTGCAAACATATATTGTATCTAGGATATACTGCAACATATCCAACATATAAAGGACTGCTTGCCATCTAGGGGAGGGGGTGGAGGGAGGGAGGGGAAAAAAAAATCGGAACAGAAATGAGTGTAAATATAATGTAATTATTAAATAAAAAAATTAAAAAAAAAAAGAAAGTTTAATTGGCCAAATGCAAAAGGAAAAAAAGAGCTAACTGAAGAAAATAATTCAATAAAATTTAGAACTGAACAAATGAAAGTGCATGACTCAATGAGACTTCAAGAATCAATCAAACAAAACCAAAAAAAAAAAAAAAAAGAAGAAGAAGAAAGAAAAGAAAATATAAAATACCTCATTGGAAAAACAACTGACCTGAAAAATCAATCCAGGAGAAACAGTCTAAGAAATTTTTGAACTATCTAAAATCATGATTTAAAAAAAAAAAAGCTAGACAATATCTTTCAAGAAATCATGAAGGAAAATTGCCCTGATATCCTAGAAATAGAGGATAAAATAGCCATTGAAAGAATCCATTTATCGCCTCCTAAAAGAGACCCCAAAGCAAAAACTCCAAGGAATATTGTCACTAAATTTCAGATTTATCAGATTAAGGAGAAAATATTGCAAGTTGTCAGAAAAGAAAGAATTCAAATATTAAGGAGCTGAAATCATGATTATCCAGGCCCTAGCAATTTCTACTTTAAAGGACTGAAGGGCCTTCAATATGATATTCCATATGGCAAAGGAGCTTGCATTGTAGCCAAGAATTAACTATACAGCAAAATTAAGTATACTCTTTCATGTAAACTCAATGAAATAGGTGAATTTGACTCATTTTTGATGACCAGGGGTGAACAGAAAATTTGATCTTCAAATACAGAACTCAAGAAAGTCATAAAAAGGTAAAAAGGAAAGAAAAGTATGTTATTTTTAAAAGTTAAAAAGTATGCATCCCTATATGGAAATTTGATAAGTTTTACTCTTGAGAACTGTATCTTTGCTAGGGGTATAATTAGAGGATATAGCCATAATTCAACTTTATTGTAATGGTATAAAAAAGAAACTAGGAGTGAAAAAAATGATTATACTGGGAGAAAAGGAAAGAGAAGGTGAAATAGGGTAAATAGCATTTCATGAAGAAGCAAAAAAGACCTATTACAATTGTGGGAAAGAAGAGAGAAGGATGAGCAATATGTGAATCTTAATCTCATCATATTTGACTCAAAGAGAGAATATCAGACATATTTAGTTTCATAGAGAAACTTGTCCCATCCTATGTGGAAGTAGGAGAGGAAAGAGGGAAGGAAAGTGGGAAGTTAATAGAAGAAAGAACAGAGGCAGAAGGGGAAAAAGATAAGCAAGGGAAGAGGGATGGTAAGGTTGCAGGGCTGTTTTGAAGGAGGTAGTAGTTAGGAGGATAACACTGGGGACTCCTCCCCAGTGGAAGGAAAGGGGGAAAAGGAAGAGAAAAATATAACTTAGGGAAAATAAGATGGTGGGAAATACAGTTGGTAATTTTAACTGAGAACATGAATCGGATGAATTCTCCCATAAAACAGAAGTGGATAGCAGACTGGATTAAAAATTGAAATCCTACAGTATGTTGTTTACAAGAAACACATTTAAAGCAGGATGATAATCAACAGTCAGAATAAAGGCAAAACATTGTAGCAGAGGCTATTATACTTCAATTGAAATAAAAAAAAAGCAGGGATAGCAATCTTGATCTCAAATCAAGGAAAAGAAGAAACAAACTTAATTGAAAGAGATAAAGAGGAAATTACATTTTGCTAAAGGTATAGATAATGAAGTAACATCAGTAATAAACATAGTATGTATATGTGCACCAAATGATACAGCATTCGAATTCCTAGAAGAGAAGTAAGAGAGCTGGAAGAAGAATTAGAAAGAAAAACTATACTAGTGGGAGATCTCATCCTTGCTCTATCAGAACTAGAGAAATCAAACCACAAAATAAATAGGAAAAAAAGTTAAGGAAATAAATGGAATTTTTTTTTTTATTTTTTAATAGCCTTTTATTTATAAGTTATATGTATGGGTAATATTACAGCATTACAGAATTGACAATTGCCAAACCTTTTGTTTGGTAGATGGTAGGAGGACCAGTAGATGTTAAATATATTAAAGTATAGATTAGATACACAATAAATATACATGATCAAACAATTTTTTGCTGTACAAAAAGAATTGGACTCTGACATATTGTACAATTAGCCTGTAAAGGAAATTCAAAATGCTGGCAGGCAAAAATATAGGGATTGGGAATTCAATGTAATAGTTCCTAGTCATCTCCCAAAGTTCTTTCGCTGGGCATAGCTGGTTCAGTTCATTATTGCTCCATTGGAACTGCTTTGGTTCATCTCATAGCTGAGGATGGCCAGGTCCATCAGAATTGGTCATCATATAGTATTGTTGTTTAAGTATATAATGATCTCCTGGCCCTGCTCGTTTCACTCAGCATCTTCATGTAAGTCTCTCCAGGCCTTTCTGAAATCATCCTGTTGATCATTTCTTACCGAACAATAATATTCCATAATATTCATATACCACAATTTATTCAGCCATTCTCCAATTGATGTGCATCTACTCAGTTTCCACTTTCTGGCCACTACAAAGAGGGCTGCCACAAACATTTTTGCAATACAGATCCCTTTCCCTTCTTTATGATCTCTTTGGGATATAAGCCCAGTAGTACCACTGCTGGATCAAAGGGTATGCACAGTTTGATAACTTTTTGAGCATAGTTCCAAATTGCTCTCCAGAATGGTTGGATGTATTCACAGTTCCACCAACAATGTATCAGTGTCCCTGTTTTCCCACATCCCCTCCAACATTCTGCATTATCTTTCCCTATCATTTTAGCCAGTCTGACAGGTGTGTAATGGTATCTCAGCCTTGTCTTAATTTGCATTTCTCTGATTGATAATGACTTGGAGCATCTTTTCATATGGCTAGAAATAGTTTTGATTTCTTATCTAAGAATTGTCTGTTCATATCCTTTGACCATTTATCAATTGGAGAATGGCTTGATTTCTTATGAATTAGAGTCAATTCTCTATATATTTTGGAAATGAGGCCTTTATCAGAACCTTTACTTGTAAAAAATATTTTCCCAGTTTATTGCTTCTCTTCTAATCTTGTCTGCATTAGTTTTATTTGTACAAAATTTTTTCAGTTTGATATAATAAAAAATTTCTATTTTGTGATCAGTAATGCTCTCTAGTTCTTCTCTGGTCATAAATTCCTTCCTCTTCCACAAGTCTAAGAGGTAAACTATCCTGTATTCATCTAACTTATTTATTATCTCATTCTTTATGTTTAGGTCATGAATCCATTTTGACCTTATCTTGGTGTATGGTGCTGTGTGGGTCAATGTCTAGTTTCTGCCATACTAGTTTCCAATTTTCCCAGCAATTTTTGTCAAACAGTAAGTTCTTAGACCAAAAACTGGGGTCTTTGGGTTTGTCAAACACTAGGTTGCTATAGTTATTGACTGTTTTGTCCTTTGAATCTAACCTATTCCATTAATCAACTAATCTATTCCTTAGCCAATACCAAATGGTTTTGGTAACTGCTGCTCTATAATATAATTTTAGATCTGGTAAAGCTAAGCCACCTACATTTGATGTTTTTTCCATTAATTTCCTTGAAATTCTTGACCTTTTGTTTTTCCATATGAACTTGATTGTTATTTTTTCTAGGTCATATAAAATAGTTTTTTGGAAGTCTGATTGGTATAGCACTAAACAAATAGATTAGTTTAGGTACTATTGTCATCTTTATTTTATTTGCTCACCCTATCCAAGAGCATTTAATATTTCTCAAATTGGTTAGATCAGGCATAATTTGTGTGAAAAGTGTTTTGTAGTGTTGTTCATAAAGTTTCTGATTTTCCCTTGGCAGATAGATTCCTAAGTATTTTATACTACCAGTAGTTACTTTAAATGGAATTTCTCTTTGTAACTCTGACTATTGTATTTTGTTTGTGATATATAAGAATGCTGATGATTTATGTGGGTTTATTTTGTATCCTGCAACCTTGCTAAAGTTGTGGATTATTTCTAATAACTTTTGAGTAGAATCTCTGGGGTTCTCTTTGTATACCATCATATCATCAGCAAAGAGTGATAATTTGGTTTCTTCATTGTCTACTCTAATTCCTTTAATCTCTTTCTCAACTCTTATTGCCAAAGCTAGCATTTCTAATACAATATTGAATAGTAATTGATAGTGGGCAACCTTGTTTCACTCCTGATCTTATTGGGAATGGTTGCAGTTTTTCCCATTATATATGATTGCTGGTTTTAAATAGCTGCTGCTGATTATTTTAAGGAAAAGTCCATTTATTCCTATACTCTCAAGTGTTTTTAATAGGAATGGATGTTGGATTTTATCAAATGTCTTTTCTGCATCTATTGAGATAATCATCTGGTTCTTGTTAATTTGGTTATTAATATGGCCAATTATATTGATAGTTTTCCTAATATTGAACCAGCCATTCCTACTTGATTATAATATAAATTATACTATATATATATATATACTATATACTATATACTATACTATAAATCCTACTTGATTATAGTGTATCATCCTGGGGATGATTTTCTGTAGTCTTTTTGCTAATATCTTAGTTAAGATTTTAGCATCACACCCAAAGAAGGAACACTGGGAAACAAATGTGAACTATTTGCATTTTTGATTTTCTTCCCGAGTTATTTTTACCTTCTGAATTCAATTCTCCCTGTGCAACAGGAGAACTGTTCGGTTCTGCAAATATGTATTGTATCTAGGATATACTGCAACATATTTAACATATATAGGACTGCTTGCCATCTGGGGGGGGGTGGAGGGAGAGAGGGGAAAAATCGAAACATAAGCGAGTGCAAGGGATAATGTTGTAAAAAAATTACCCTGGCATGGATTCTGTCAATACAAAGTTATTATTAAATAAAATAAAATTAAAATTAAAAAAAAAAAGATTTTAGCATCAATATTCATTAGGCAGATTGGTCTGTAATTTTCTTTATTTGTTTTCAACCTACCTGGTTTAGGCATCAGTACCATGTCTGTGTCATAAAAGGAATTTGGTAGGACTCCTTCACTCCCTATTTTATCAAACAATTTATATACCATTGGGGCCCATTGTTCTTTAAATGTCTGGTAGAATTGACAGATAAATCCATCTGGTCCTGAGGATTTTTTCTTAAGGAGTTGATTAATAGCTTGTTGTATTTCTTTTTTGAAATGGTACTATTCAAACAATGTACTTCTTCCTCTGTTAATCTGTGAAGTCTGTATTTTTGGAGGTAGTCATCCATTTCACTTAGGTTATCAAATTTATTGGGATAAAGTTGGGCAAAGTAACTCCTTATTATTGCTCTAATTTCCTCTTCATTGGTGGAAAGTTCTCCCTTTTCATTTTTAAGACTACTAATTTGATTTTCCTCCCTCCTTTTTCTAATCAGATTTACCAAAGGCTTATCTATTTTATTAGTTTTTTCATAGAACCAACTTTTAATTTTATTAATTAGTTCAGTAGTTTTTTTTTACTTACAATATTATTAATTTCTCCTTTTAATTTTAGAATTTCAAATTTAGTATTTGATTGGGGGTTTTTAATTTGGTCTTTTTCTAGTTTTTTTTTTTAGTAACAAGCCCAATTCATTGATCCTTTCTTTCTCTGTTTTATTCAAGTAAGCCTCTAAGGATATAAAATTTCCTCTTATCACCACTTTGGCTGCATCCCACAAATTTTGGTATGATGTCTCATTGTTGCCATTATCTTGGAGTGTCTATAATTTTCTGTTTCACCCAATCGTTCTTTAAGATGAAATTGTTTAGTTTCCAATTACTTTTTGATCTATTTACCTCTAACTTTTTGTTGAATGTAGTTTTTATTGCATTGTGATCTGAAAAGAAAACATCTACTCTTTCTGCCTTCTTGCATTTAAATTTTGAGGTCTTTATGTCCTAATATATACTCAAATTTTTGAATAGGTTCCATGAACTGCTGAGAAGAAAGTATTTCCTTTTTGTCTCCATTCAGTTTTCTCCAAAGATCTATCATACCTAATTTTTCTAACATTCTATTTACCTCTTTAATTTCTTTCTTATTTGTTTTGTGGTTTGATTTGTCTAATTCTGAGAGTGCAAAGTTGAGATTTCCCACTATTATAGTTTTGCTGTCTATTTCTTCTTGCAACTCTCTTAAATTCTCTTTTAGGAAGTTAGATGCTATACCACTTGTGCATATATGTTTAATACTGATATTGCTTCATTGTCTATGCTACCCTTTAGCAAGATATAGTTTCCTTCCGTATCTCTTTTGATTAGATCAATTTTTGCATTTGTGTGATCTGAGATAAGGATGGCTACCCCTGCTTTTTTGACTTCACCTGAAGCATAATAGATTCTGCTCCAGCCTTTTACCTTTACTCTGTATGTATGTCCCTGCTTTAAATGTGTTTCCTGTAAACAACATATTGTAGAGTTCTGACTTTTCATCCAGTCTGCTATCTGCCTCCTCTTTATGGGAGAGTTCATCCCATTCACATTTACAGTTAAAATTACTAATTCTTAATTTCCTGACATCCTAATATTCCCAGATTATACTTTTCTTTTTCTTGCCCTCCTTACCCCTCTGTCCCAATTTTGAACTTATACACCCCACTTATATCACAATGCTCACCCTCTTTAGGATTCCTCCCTCCCCCTTTGAATCCCTTTCCCTTCCTTGTACCCTTCCCTTATTACTCTTTCTCTTTTCCCTTTTCCTCTTCCCCTTTTTAATAAGGCAAGAGAGGATTTTCTGTAAAACAAGTATAGTCAATTATTTTCTCTTTGAGTCAACTCTAATGTAAGATTCACACAATGTTCCTTCCCCTTTCTAAATTCCCACAGATATGATAAGTTTCCTTTGCCTCTTCATGGGATGTAGTTTCCCTCTTTTTATCCCTCCTTTCCCCCTTTTCTGACATTATCCTTTTTCCATTTCTACTTCCCTTTTTTTAATGTTATATCAGTAAATCAAATTATACGTGTAGTCTTTTTGTATATCCACAACAGACATACAATTCTGAAAAGTTCCTTTTACCTTTTCTGAACTATGCTCAAAAAGTTATCAGATACCATATATCCACCCTTTCTACCTTTACCATCTTCCTTTTACCTTCTACCTTTTACCTCTCTTGAGTCCTATGGTTGGAGATCAAATTTTTTGTTTAAGTCTGGTTTTTTCCTTAGAAATAAATGGAATTCATTTGTTTCATTAAATGTCCATCTTCTTCCCTGTCAGAAAATGCTCAGCTTAGCTGGGTATTTTATTCTTGGATGCATTCCAAGTTCTTTTGCCTTTCGGAATATCAGATTCCAGGTCCTTCGATCCTTTAATGTAGAGGCAGCAAGATCTTGGGTGATCCTTATTGTGGCACCTCTGTCTTTAAATTGTTTTTTTTTTTTCTGGCTGCTTGTAAAATTTTTTTCTTAATCTGATAGTTCTGAAATTTGGCCACAATATTTCTTGGAGTTTTTATTTTAGGGTCTTTTTCAGAAGGTGTTCGATAGTCTTTCAATGCCTATTTTATCTTCTGGTTCTAATACCTCTGGATAGTTCTCTTTGATGATTTCTTGTAAAATAGTATCTAGGCTCTTTTTTTCATCATAATTTTCAGAAAGTCCAATAATCCTCAGATTATCTCTCCTAGATCTATTTTCCAGATCTGTCATTTTTCCAAGTAGATATTTCATGTTTTTTTTTTTTTTCAATTTATCATTTTTTTTGGGGGGGGTTTTGCTTGACTGATTTTTGCTGTCTCGATGAATTACTAGTTTCTATTTGTTCAGTTCTGATTTTTAATGAATTATTTTTTTCATTAGCTTTTTTTTTTTTTTTTTTTACTTCTTTCTGTATATGTCCAATTGAGTTTTTAAATGAATTATTTTGCTCTATGGAATGTTTTTCCATTTCACTAATTTTTTTTTAGTGAATTATTTTCTTTTTCCAATTCACAGATCCTACTTTCTTAGAAATTCTTTGTCTTTTCCAATTCACAAATCTTACTTTCCAGAGATTTTTTTTACTTTTTCCAATTCACAAATTTTGTTTCCCTGCACTTCCTGGGAATTTTTTTTACCTTTTCCAATTCATATTTCAGCAAGTTGTTACTTTCTTGCATAGCTTCTCTTTCCTTTATCCATTTTTCTTCTAACTCTCTTTTGAGACTTTTAATGGTCTAGGAGAGTGTTATGTAAGAGGGGACAAGTAAGATTCCCCTTTGGGGTATTATCTGGTGGCTGTTTGCTATTAGTCTCTTTAGGGTTGCAGACCTGCTCTTTTTCTGTATGGAAGCTATCTATTATCCTTTTCATTTTTTAATTCATTTTTTAAAGCCTTTAGGGTCTGCTTTCAGGGCAAGGGGGTTACATACTTCCTCTGCAGAGCAGGGAGAGATGTAAACTGGCTTCCTGCTCCGAGGTATGGGAGTGCTCTGAGTGAAAATTTCCCCTTCCCCCAACCAGAGGTGATTTAGCACAGGCCAAGCTACTGAAGTGCCCAGTGGAGAACCCCACTGTGTGGTTTAGTGACTGCCCTAAGGCTAGACACTAAGTGGTGAAAGTGTCACTGCCCCAGGCCAGAGCCCCTTATGGGGCTGTGGGTATTAGCAGCTGACCAGTGAATAGCCCAGTCAAAACCAGAAGTCTCTGCCTGAAAGTCTCTGCCCAGAAGCAAATTGCCCTGCAAAAGTTCAATTGCCCCAAGCCGAGCCCCCCACTGTGCAGATTAGAGATTGCCCGGGTTGTACCCTCCTGCCATGCTGTTTTGCAACTGCCCCAAGGAAAAGCCCCCTACTGCGGAGTTGGGGCTGTGAACTGCGATCTGTGCTCTCACTTCTGGTTTGGGGCTCTGCTCTTTCTCCCTGCCTGCTGATCTTCTCCCACCCACAGGACAAACCTTTTGTGGTGAGATTCTAGATAATCTTTGGCTGGTGAGTTGATGGATTTCTAATTTTTATGAGTTGTAACATCAAGGCTATTTTTGAGGCTGGATATAATATTGAGAGTGAGGATAAGAGAGGAGCTTAGAAAGTCGCTTGTGCCTTTTTTGCCATGTTAGCTCTCCCTCCCCCCAATGGAATTTTAGAAAAATTAGGTATGATAGACCTTTGGAAAAAAATTGAATGGAGACAGAATGGAATTTTTTTCTTGTCAATACATGGACCTTACATAAAAATTGGCCATAAAAACCTCAAAATCATATGCAAAAAGGCAGATATAGCAAATTTCTGATGCAATATCATGATGCAATAAAATTATATTAAATAAAGGGTCAGGGGAAAATAAAGCGAAAATTAACTGATAACAAATAATCTAATCATAAAGAATGAGTGGTTGAAACAAGAAATCATGGACACAATTGATAACTTTACCTAAGAAAATAACAACAATGAGACATTCTTTGTGGGATGCAGCCAAAGCAGATCTTAGGAGAATTTTTATGTCTTTAGATGCTTACTGGCATAAAATAGAGAAAGAGAAGAATAGAGAAATACCAATTAAGACAACTTTTAGATACTACTTCATAACCTCTCAGATTGGTTAAGATGTCAGGAAAAGATAATGGTGGAATGTTGGGGAGGGTGTGGGAAAACTGGAACACTGATACATTGTTGATGGAATTATGAAGTGATCCAACCATTCTGGAGAGGAATATGTCCAAAGGGCTATCAAACTGTGCATACCCTTTGATCCAGCAGTGATGCTGTCTTTATCCCAAAGAGATCATAACAAAAGAAGAAAGGGCATATATATGCAAAAAAATGTTTGTAGTTGTAAGGACCTGGAAACTGAGTAGATGACCATTAGTTGGAGGATAACTGAATATGTTATGGTATATGAATATTATGGAATATTATTGTTCTATAAGAAATGATCAGCAGAATAATTTCAGAAAGACTTGGGGAGACTTACATAAACTGATGCTAAGTGAAGTAAGTAGAACCAAGAGAACATTATACACAGCTACAGGAAGATTACATGATGATCAACTGATGGACAATAGCTCTTTTCAAAAATGAGTTATTCAGGCCAATTCCAATAAACTTATGATAGAGAGAACCATCTGCATCCAGAAAGTAGACTGTGAGGACTGAATGTGGATCACAACATAGTATTTTCACCTTTTGTGTTGTTGTTTGCCTCCTTTTGTTTCTTTCTTTTCTTTTCCTTTTTGATCTGATTTTTCTTATGCAGCATGATAAATGTCTAAATCTGTATAGGCAATTGCACTTAACATATATTGGATAACTTGTGTTTAGTGGACACTGAGGGGAAAGAAGGGAGAAAAAATTTGGAAAACAAAGTTTTACAAGGGTGAATATTGAAATCTATCTTTTGCATATATTTTGAAAATAAAATGCTATTATTAAAATACCCTTTGATTCAGAAGTGATGCTACTCTATCTATATCCCAAAAAAAGTCATTAAAAAGGGAAAAGGACCTACTTATGCAAAATGCTTGTAGTAGCCCTTTTTGTAATGACAAGGAATTGGAAACTGAGTAGATGCCCAATAGTTGGAGAATGGCTGAATAAGTTATGGCACATGAATAATATGGAATGCTATTGTTCTATAAGAAATGATTAGCAGCATGATTTCAGAAAGGCCTGGAGAAACTTAAATGAACTGATGCTAAGTGAGTGGAACCAAGAGAACATTGTACACTGCAACAAGATTATATAATGGTCAGTTCTGATAGATGTGGTTCTTTTCAACAGTGAGGTAATTAAGGCCAGTTCTGATGTTGTTGTGATGGAGAGAGCTATCTGCATCCAAAGAGAGGACTGTGGAGACTGATTGTGGATCACATCATAGCATTTTCCCTTTTTGTTCTTGTTGTTTCTTTGCATTTTGTTTTATTTCTCATTTCCCACCTTTTTGGTCTGATTTTTCTTGTACTGCATGATAACTGGAAATATGTATAGAAGAATTGCACATGTTTAACATATACTGGATTACTTGATTTCTGTGAGGTAGGGTGAGGAAGGGAGGGAGAAAAAATTGGAAGATGAAGTTTTGCAAGGGTGAATGTTGAAAACTATGCTTGTGTTTTAGAAATAAAAAAGCTTTATAAAAATAAATCTTTACCCTTTTCTATTTCATTCTTACTACTTCTCTTCTTTTCCTTCTTGGGCTTTTCTCCAAGATTCCTTCTTCAGATTGAGTTCTTCTCTATTAGTTCAGATCTCTCCACCTCTTGAAGTCTTCCTCTTTAAGCACTTCTTATTCTAGTCAAGTATTATTTCATAATTGGTTCCTTTCTTTCAGCTTAAGTTCAAATGTTCTTCCCATTTTTCCAATTTTCTTTTCCCAACATTCAACATCTGGTCATCTATAAGTCATCCTTACAAATGACACTCTTTTTATTTAGCCTCCTGTTGATCAATATAATTACACATTGAAATATTTTGTTTTTCTTTGATACACTGTAGTTATTGTGTATATATACCTACATATGTGTACACATAAGCTAATTATGGCCCTACTTACTTCACTTTGTATCAGTTCACACAGGTTTTTGCATACTTCTTTTTATTCATTATATCACCATTTTTATAGTGCAGTAACTTTTTTACATTTTTGTATTGCAATTTGAGACTTTCTCAAATCAAAGAGCATTTAATTGATATCTAATAATTTATTGCTGCAACAAAAGGCTATCATTATTCATTCCATCCAACACAAACATATGTGTTAACATCTGTCAGATTGGCTAGAATGACAGGGAAAGATAATGGGGAATGTTAGAGAGGATGTGGGAAAACAGGGACACTGATACATTGTTGGTGGAATTGTGAACACATCCAGCCATTCTGGAGAGCAATTTGGAACTGTGCTCAAAAAGTTATCAAACTATGCATACCCTTTGATCCAGCAGTGTTTCTACTGGGCTTATACCCCAAAGAGATACTAAAGAAAGGAAAGGGACCTGTATGTTCCAAAATGTTTGTGGCAGCCCTGTTTGTAGTGGCTAAAAGCTGGAAAATGAAAGGATGTCCATCAATTGGAGAATGGTTGAGTAAATTGTGATATATGAACGTTATGGAATATTATTGTTCTGTAAGGAATGACCAGCAGGATGAATACAGAGAGGACTGGCGAGACTTACATGAACTGATGCTGAGTGAAATGAGCAGAACCAGGAGATCATTATATACCTCAACAACGATACTATTTGAGGATGTATTCTGATGGAAGTGGATCTCTTCGATAAAGAGAGCCTTAATTGATCAAAGATGGACAGAAGCAGCTACACCCAGAGAAAGAACACTGGGAAATGAATATAAACTGCTTGCATTTTTGTTTTTCTTCCCGGGTTATTTATACCTTCTGAATTCAATTCTCCCTGTGCAACAAGAAAACTGTTCGATTCTGCACACATATGTTGTATCTAGGATATACTGCAACCCATTCAACATGTAAAGGACTGCTTGCCATCTGGGGGCAGTGGTGGAGGGAGGGAGGGGAAAAAATCGGAACAGAAGTGAATGCAAGGGATAATGCTGTAAAAAATTACCCTGGCATGCGTTCTATCAATAAAAAGTTATTTAAAAAAAAAAGGAAAAAAAAAAACAAAAAACAAACAAACATATGTGTTAACATATTTTTAAAAAACAATTGACTACTATGGTATATTAAAGGAACTTAAGTTCCAAAGGCTATGTATATATTACTCATATTCTTAGTTTCTAGCTTTCCACAATTTTTAATGTTCATTTTTCTGCCTATTTTTCTATCAACAATGCATTGCTGTAATTTCTTCCTAGCTCCTGCAACTTTGACTCTTTCAATTTTTTGATATCTTTGTCAATTTGCTTTACATGCAAGTGTAACAGAGGATTATTTTGGATTTTATTTCTTTAATTGATTTGGAGAAATTTCCTTACATTTATAAAGAACTGGCAAATTTTTAGGGAAAGATTACCAAATAATTTTATTATTATAGATGGAAATGGCTCTTGGTCATTATTAGAATCCTGTTTTTCTAGAATAATAGACCTTTATGAGAATATTTGGTGCAATATATCCCAATATAACCTTTCCCTTTTTATCCTAACAAAATTAATTTTGTTTATGCAATAACTTTTCAATTTCATTCAATCAAAATTTCCATTTCCTGACCTTCTTTTGCCTTCCCTTATTTTTCCTTTTTTCTTCCTTTCCTCCTATGCTAGACTTCATCTAGTACTTTTTAAAAACTCTAACATATTTATTTGTAATTGCATATCCAATCATCTTTCTTGTTAGCTATTCTCTTATTAAAAAGTAAGCTCGATGAAGGCAATGGCCTTGTCTTATTTAAACTTTATTTCTCACTCAACACCTAATACACTGACATGCCAATAGCTAAGAATTCTGCAGAATATTTTGTCTTATGCTATTTATTTAGTGTTGGAAAATGTATTTGTATAAGCTGCATGCTTAATGTATGAGTTTCTTTGCTTAACAAAAGTTATTTTATAGGAAGGAAAGAATTATACAAATGAATTCATATTCACATTTTATCTCAGCTTGGCAGCATAAAGACAAGCTATGTGCAATTTTTATTTTCTGAGTTCTAGCATGTTAGAAAAGTATTGTTTTTTCAGATACTCCCAAGTCTTCTAGACAAATAGATAAATCTTCTAGGTAAATATGTGTAAGCAAAAAGTACACTTTGGTATGAAGCTGGAATGAGAAATCATACAAAGAAAGGCCAACATGTGTTCGCCTCTTTAGTCTTTTCATTTAAGTTTTAACTAGGATTTTTTTTTCATATGCCCAAATAATCAAATCTCACCATTTGGACACAGTTATCAAAAATGCAGGAGGAAAAATTCTTTATGGTATTGGAATCAAGTATCTATGCAATGTGCTTCTGAAATCATTTCACTGAGATTCTGATCAATTGGATTTAGTAAGAATGATTTTTTTAAAAAGGTTTAATTATAGCAGGCTCTTGTGGAAATGTTAACAAGTACTTTTACCCTAGATGTTTAAGCAATTGTTTTACACATTAACTTCCTGGGATTTTAAACAACTTCAAATTATTCTACCTTTCCTTAATCAGATATGCATAATCTAAATAACATTCAGTTTATGATAGCTTGCTTTTGCTATCAACAGTTACAACTGCAGAGTGATTTTTGTGAAAATGAACTAGAAATACAAGGACAAAGAATTTTGTTCATGCCTTTGAAAATTAAACCTGGTACTACTCAAGGTAATATTTTCATGAGATGGATTATCCATTTTATTCTGATTTTTTTTTTGCTAGCAAAATGATATGGACAATATCCATTAATTGTAGACTCAGAGCTCTGTTCCATAACTTCTAAAAAATCTACATCATCAAGACAGTTCTGGCTTTCAACTTGTGGGTAGATCAAGCCATGATACAAAGGCATTTCCCCTGATAACAGATATTAGCTCGCAGAGGCAGGTATGAAAGGGAATTTTTTCTGTCACTGAAGTGGAACAGAAAACTCGATGACAGAGGATCATAAAGATAAAAATACAGTCCATTGCACTACATACAGTTTATCTAACTACAAAAAGGCTGTATTGACCACAGGGGAATTTAAACCAATTGTCCAATGGAGTCTTAAAATGTCGAACCTGCTACTTAAAACCTTGAGCCATTCTCCTGTGTTTATTCAATGCAATTCTTACACTGACCTCTGCATATTAGAAAGACCTATCTGTCCTTGTTCTAGGCTTTCCAGTGGCTTCCATTATTAAATGAGTTTGTTTAGCACTGACTTTAATAGTCATAGTAAACAATATTTCCTATCTGAAAAGCAGAGAGTGGGCTCTGGGGTAAGCCTTCTTGGTTCTTTTAATGTCTCAAATGACATTTTGGTAGACAAATATGAGAACCGCAAGGAAAAAGTCTACTGAAAGTTGTAGCCAAAAGTTCTTGAAAATCCTTTCCCTCTCATCCTTGTAATAATACAAATGTTATTTTATTGATGTAATTTGATTTTAGGGAATACTCTGGAGACTATTTCATCAGATTTTCCATTTTTTTTTCAATTAAAAATCATTTCTTCTGAGATTAATATTCAAACACAGGAAATGAATTTGTATTCTATTCAAACTCCATCCTTCATATGGAAAAAAAAAACATTTAAGAGACCAGTTGGAAGCTTGCAAAAGTGTCAAACACTGTGGTCTGCCTGCTTAAATAAATTGGTCACATGTAGCACATTACACCTGGGCTCCTTGGGCTGTACTGATTGCCTTTTAACTTCTGAGTGCAATTTAGGATGAACATTTTAATTTCTAAGCTCTGTATGACTGGGGATCCATTTATCTGATAACTTGCCTCTTTCCCTGGGTATAGTAATTAATATCAACTCAAGTGTTTTTCTTAATAATTCCTTTTTTTTTTTTTTTTTCAAACTGTGTAGCAGATGATAAGGAATGCTTTTGTGGAAGAACCCTATTACCCACAGTTTCTCACCATTAATGATTTGAGAAAAGTTTTATTAGTGCACATAAAGATATTTAGTGCAATATTTCTCCCATAAGGCTAATGATAGTAGAAAATAGCTTTAAAGTAACTTTGTGTATATCTTATATAATTATATTTTTATAATATATGCAATTTACATATAATTATATAAAACAATATATAGTCTGTGTTGTTGTTTCAGCTTTGTATGACACTGTGACCATTTTTGGCTTTTCTTGGTAAAAATACTGGAATGGTTTGTTTTTTTTTCTTCTCCAGCTCATTTTACAGATGAGGAGCTGAGGTAAGGAGAGTTAAGTTGCTTTGGGCTCATACAGAGAGTACATATATAAAGATTGATTTGAACTGAAGTCCTCTTGTTTCAGGACTAGTGTTCTACTTACTGCCTCTTATGTGACCATATATTATGAGGCATATACTGTATATAGAGAGCTACAGATATGCTTATATTCCTGAATTATATACACATATTTGAATATGTATATGTAATTCTTTGTTCCAGAATTATACACATATATGTACACAGACATATACATAAATTCATGCATATTTAGGAATATAACTGAATTATATACATACATATATATATATATATATAACATGTATGTATACATATATTTGTGTGCATGTGTGTATGTGTGTATATTTCCTAAATAACCTTTTTTATTCTTATTCTGCTTTGAAGTTTCATAATATGTAAACTCCTTGAGGATAGAAATGATTTCAGTTTTTGTCTTTGTATCTCCTGCATCTAGTACAGTAACTAGCTTTTAGATATTTGTTGATTAATTGCTTTTACCTTGCAGACTGCTCTAAGGTACTATGAAACTCTCTATTATCTTGATCACCAAATTTATTTAAAAATACAGAGATACTAAGTAATATTCTATGTCTATAGTACACCTTAGCTAAGAACCAGGGAACTGGATGTTAGAATAGTTGTTTGTTTGTTTTGTTTTGTTTTTTGTTTTTTGATGGGTCTTTGTGTCTGGGATTTTTTTTTTCTTCAATTATTAAAGGAGCTTTGGAATTTCCAGAGAGCACTACAGTCTCCTTTTGGTTAATTCTGGGCTCAAATGATACAATTACCTTGTTTGACACAACTATATATGCTGATGGACAAGGTCAATAGGTTGTATATTAACTCTATGCTGATAATTTTCATATCTACTTATACTGACAATTTTTCTTTTGATCTTCACTTTCATACCTCCAAATTCCTTTCAGATGTCTTAAACTGGACATTTTGTAATCATCTTAAATTTAACATGTCCAACATGGAACTCATCAACTTTTCCCCTAAACCTTTTCCTTCTTGAGGGCATCATTATCCTCAAGTCTCACAACCTAGATGTCATCCTTCACACTTCATTATCTCTCACTCTCCATGTGCAATATGTTTTCAAGGTCTGTTGGTTTTACCTTTGCAATCTTTAGAGCCTCCTTCTTTCAACACTGTCATTGCTACTATGCTGATGCAGGTTCTCATCACCTTACTCCTGGATTATTGTAGTATCCTGCTTCTGAGTTTGTTTTACTCAAGTTTTCCCCATTCTCTATTCTACCTTTTCCATTCAGCTCCCAAAGTGATTTTTGTAAAATGCATGTCTGTCTATATATCATCCTCCCTCAGTAAACTCCAGTAGTTCCTTAGTGACTCCAGAATCAAATTAAAAATTCTTTATTGTCAAATAATGTGTTTACTATAACACTAAGAAATTTAGTAGGTCTTAAGTTTGGTGGGAGAAATGGTCTCCATATTATAGATTCTTAATTTATTTTTTAAAATGCTATCCTTTATTATATCCATCTCTTGATTTCCTTGGCTTCTTCCAGATTCCAGATAAAACCCCACTTTTTATAAGAAGTTTTTTTTTTTCTAACTCCCCTTTATACCAGTGTCTTCCATCCATTGATTGATTCATCATTTCCTAGATAGAGCTTGTTTGTATGTTGTTATTTGCATATTGTCTCAATCATTAAACTAGATTTTCTTTAAGGATAGAGACTGGCTCTTATATTTCTTAGTTTCCGTAGTACTTATCAAAATGCCTGGCACAACTAATTATTTTTTTTAATTGTAGCTTTTTATTGATAGAACAGATGCATGGGTAATTTTTACAACATTGTTCCCTGCACTCACATCTATTTCAACTTTTCCCTTCCCTCCCTCCACCCCCTTCCCTACATGGCAGACAGTCTTATACATGTTAAACGTGGTAAAGTATATCCTAGATACAATATATGTGTGTAGATCTGCACAGTTCTCTTGTTGCACAAGAAAAAATGGATTAAGAAAGTAAAAATAACCTGGGAAGAAAAACAAAAATGCAAGTAGTCCACATTCATTTTCCAGTGTTCCTTCTCTAGGTGTAGCTGATTCTGTCCATCATTGATTAGTTGGAACTGAATTAGATCTTCTCTATGTCAAAGATATTCACTTTCATCAGAATACGTCCTCACACAGTATTGTTGTTGAAGTGTATAATGATCTACTGTTTCTGCTCATTTCACTTAGCATCAGTTCATATAAGTCTCTCCAAGCCTCTCTGTATTCATCCTGCTGGTCATTTCTTTCAGAACAATAATATTCCATAACATTCATATACCACAATTTACCCAGCCATTCTCTAATTGATGGGCATCCATTCAATTTCCAGTTTCTAGGCCACTACAAAAAGAGGTGCCAAAAACATGTTGACACATATAGGTCCCTTTAACCTTTTTAGTATTTCTTTGGTATATAAGCCCAATAATAACACTGCTGGATCAAAGGGTATGCATCGTTTGATAACTTTTTGAGCATACTTCCAAATTGCTCTCAGAATGGCTGGATCCCATTCATAACTCCACCAAAAATGCATCAGTGTCCCAGTTTTCCCAAATCCCCTCCAACATTCATCATTATCTTTTCCTGTCATCTTAGCCAATCTGACAGGCATGTAGTAGTATCTCAGAGTTGTTTTAATTTTCATTTTTCTGATCAATAGTGATTTGGAACACCTTTTTATATGAGTAGAAAAAGTTTCAGTTTCATCATCTGAAAATTGTCTGTTCGTATCCTTTGACCATTTATCAATTGGAGAATGGCTTGATTTCTTATAAATTAGAGTCAATTCTCTATATATTTTGTAAATGAGGCCTTTATCAGAACCTTTGTCTGTAAAAATGTTTTCTCAGTTTATTGCTTCCCTTCTAATCTTGTTTGCATTAGTTTTGTTTTTACAAAAGCTTTTTAATATGATATAATCAACATTTTCTATTTTGTGATTAATAATGATCTCTAGTTCTTATTTGGTCACAAATTCCTTCCTCTTCCACAAGTCTAAAAGGTAAACTATCCGATGTTCCTCTAATTTATTTATAATCTTATTCTTTATCCCTAAATCATGGACCCATTTTGATCTTATTTTGGTGCACAATGTTAAGTGTGGGTCCATGCCTAGTTTTTGCCATACTAATTTCCAGTTTTCCCAGCATTTTTTTTTTTCAAATAGTGAATTCTTATCCCAAAAGTTGGGATATTTGGGTTTGTCAAACACTAGATTGCTATAGTTATTGACTCCTTTGTCCTGTGAACCTAACCTATTCCACTGATCAAATAATGTATTTCTTAGCCAATACCAAATGGTTTTGGTGACTGTCACTTTATAATATAGTTTTAGATCAGGTACAGCTAGGCCACCTTGATTTGATTTTTTTTCATTAGATCCCTTGAAATTCTTGACCTTTTATTCTTCCATATGAATTTGGTTGTTATTTTTTCTAGGTCACTAAAGTAGTTTCTTGGTAGTCTGATTGGTGCAGCACTAAATAAATAGATTAGTTTAGGGAGTATTGTCATCTTTATTATATTGGCTCAGCTATCCAAGAGCACTTATTATTTTTCCAATTGTTTAAATCTGACTTTATTTGTTTTGACACAACTTTGAATAGGTATTTATTGACTGACTGAAAACTTATTTTAATATAATTTATTTTGTATTTTCATTTTATATATTCAAAAATATTATTCTGAGAAAAAATTCATAAATTTCAGCAAATTGAAAGTGGAGTGCAATACATCCCCCCATACACAACTTTGGACCCTTGCAGTATGGGATTTTTTCTCCCCCAAACAGCAATTCTAATTAAATGAATTTGTTTTGTTTTTGTTTGTTTTAGTTTTACTTTTCAATATTCATTTTTGAAAAAAAATTTTGTCCCAAATTTTTTGCCCTCCCTCTCTTACGTCCCTTCTTCCAAAACATCAAGCAATTAGGCTAAATATGTGCAATCCTTTACAAAAAATTGTTTTATTTTTTCTAATTATATATGAGCATTAAATTTTAATACACATTCCTTTGTGAAACATGTTGTGAGACAAAAATGAGAAAAAAAGGGGAAAACCACAAGAGAAAAACAAAAAAATAAAAAAAAACAGAAAAAAGTAAATATAGCATGTGTTAACTTTGCATTAAATCTCAATTATTCTTTCTGGATGCTGATGGCATTTTCTTTTTCTTCTTCTTCTTTTTTTTTTCCACATAACATTTTATTGACAGAACCCATGCCAGGGTTATTATTATTATTTTTTTTTACAACATTATCCCTTGTACTCACTTCTGTTCCGATTTTTCCCCTCGCTCTCTCCACCCCCTCCCCCAGATGGCAAGCAGTCCTATACATGTTAAATAGGTTTCAGTATATCCTAGATACAAGGTCTGTGTGCAGAACTGAACAATTCTCTTATCACACAGGGAAAATTGGATTCAGAAGGTAACCTGGGAAGAAAAACAAAAATGCAAGCAGTTCCTAGTGTTCTTTCTTTGGGTGTAGCTGCTTCTGTCCATCATTTATCAATTGAAACTGAGTTAGGTCTCTTAATCATAGAAATCCACTTCCATCAGAATACATCCTCATACAGTATTATTGTTGAGGTATATAATGATCTCCTGGTTCTGCTCATTTCACTTAGCATCAGTTCATGTAAGTTTTGCCAATCTTCTCTGTATTGATCTCCCTGGTTATTTCTTACAGAACAATAATATTCCATAATGTCCATATACCACAATTTACTCAATCATTCTCCAATTGATAGGCATTCATTCATTTTCCAGCTTCTAGCCACTACAAACAGGGCTGCCACAAACATTTTGGCACATACAGGTCCCTTTCCCTTTTTTAGTATCTCTTTGGGGTATAAGCCCAGTAGAAACACTGCTGGATCAAAGGGTATGCACAGTTTTTTTTTTTTTTTTCTTTAAAGAATTTTTAAAGGGCATTTATTTTTTTTATTTTTATTTAATAATTACTTTATATTGACACTCCTTTCTGTTCCAATTTTTTTTCCCTCCATCCCTCCACCCCCTCCCCTAGATGGCAAGCAGTCCTTTATATGTTGGATATGTTGCAGTATATCCTAGATACAATATATGTTTGCAGAACCGAGCAGTTCTCTTGTTGCATAGGGAGAATTGGATTCAGAAGGTATAAATAACCCGGGAAGAAAAACAAAAATGCAGATAGTTCACATTCGTTTCCCAGTGTTCTTTCTTTGGGTGTAGCTGCTTTTGTCCGTCATTTATCAATTGAAACTCAGGTCTCTTTGTCAAAGAAATCCTCTTCCATCAAAATATGTCCTCATACAATATCGTTGTCGAAGTGTATAATGATCTCCTGGTTCTGCTCATTTCACTTAGCATCAGTTCATGTAAGTCTCGCCAGTCCTCTCTGTATTCATCCTGCTGGTCATTTCTTACAGAACAATAATATTCCATAACATTCATATACCATAATTTACCCAGCCATTCTCCAATTGATGGGCATCCATTCATTTTCCAGTTTCTAGCCACTACAAACAGGGCTGCTACAAACATTTTGGCACATACAGGTCCCTTTCCCTTCTTTAGTATTTCTTTGGGATATAAGCCCAATAGAAACACTGCTGGATCAAAGGGTATGCACAATTTGATAATTTTTTGGGCATAATTCCAGATTGCTCTCCAGAATGGTTGGATTCGTTCACAACTCCACCAACAATGCAATAGTGTCCCAGTTTTCCCGCATCCCCTCCAACATTCATCATTATTTTTTCCTGTCATCTTAGCCAATCTGACAGGTGTGTAGTGGTATCTCAGAGTTGTCTTAATTTGCATTTCTCTGATCAATAATGATTTGGAACACTTTCATATGAGTGGTAATAGTTTCAATTTCATCCTCTGAAAATTTTCTGTTCATATCCTTTGACCATTTATCAATTGGAGAATGGCTTGATTTCTTATAAATTTGAGTCAGTTCTCTATATATTTTGGAAATGAGGCCTTTATCAGAACCTTTAACTGTGAAAATGTTTTCCCAGTTTGTTGCTTCCCTTCTAATCTTGTTTGCATTAGTTTTATTTGTACAAAGGCTTTTTAATTTGATGTAATCGAAATTTTCTATTTTGTGATCAGTAATGGTCTCTAGTTCATCTTTGGTCACAAATTTCTTTCTCCTCCACAAGTCTGAGAGATAAACTATTCTATGTTCCTCTAATTTATTTATAATCTCGTTCTTTATGCCTAGGTCATGGACCCATTTTGATCTTATCTTGGTATGTGGTGTTAAGTGTGGGTCCATGCCTAATTTCTGCCGGGTATGCACAGTTTGATAACTTTTTCAGCATAGTTCCAAATTGCTCTACAGAATGGTTGGATGTGTTCACAATTCCACCAACAATGTATCAATGTCCCTGTTTTCCCACATCCCCTCCAACATTCTGCATTATCTTTCTCTTTCATTCTATCCAATCTGACAGGTGTGTAGTGGTATCTCAGAGTTGTTTTAATTTGCATTTTTCTGATTAATAATGATTTAGAGCATATTTTCATATTGCTATAAATAGTTTTAATTTCTTCATCTGAGAATTGTCTGTACATATTCTTTGACCATTTGTCAATTGAAGAATGGCTTGATTTCTTATAAATTAGAGTCAATTTTCTATATATTTTGGAAATGAGGCCTTTATCAGAACCTTTGACTGTAAAAATGTCTTCCCAGTTTATTGTTTCCCTTCTAATCTTGTCTGCATTAGTTTTGTTTGTACAAAACCTTTTCAATTTGATATAATCAAAATTTTCTATTTTGTGGTCAATAGTGATCTCTACTTCTTTTTTGGTCATAAATTCCTTCCTCTTCCACAGGTCTGAGAGGTAGATTATCCTATGCTCTTCCAATTTATTTATAATCTCATTCTTTATACCTAGGTCATGAACCCATTTTGACCTTATCTTGGTGTACGGTGTTAAGTGTGGGACAATGCCTAGTTTCTGCCATACTAATTTCAAATTTTCCCAGCAATTTTTGTCAAATAATGCATTCTTATCCCAGAAACTGGGGTCTTTGAGTTTGTCAAACACTAGATTATTAAAGTTATTGGCTGTTTTGTTCTTTGAACTTAACCCATTCCATTGATCAACTAGTCTATTTCTTAGCTAATACCAGATGGTTTTAGTAACTGCTGCTTTATAATATAATTTTAGATCTGGTACAGCTAGGCCACCTTCATTTGATTTTTTTTTTATCATATTCCCTTGAAATTCTTGACCTTTTGTTTTTCCATATGAACTTTGTTGTTATTTTTTCTAGGTCATCAAAATAGGTCTTTGGGAGTCTGGTATAGTGCCAAATAAAAAAGATTAGTTTAGCTGGTCTTGTCATCTTTATTATATATGCTCGCCTAATCCAATAGCATTTAATATTTTTCCAGTTGATTAGATCAGACAATTTGTGTGGAAAGCGTTTTGTAGTTTTGCTCATAAAGTTTCTGATTTTCCTTTGGCAGATAGCTTCCTAAATATTTTACACAATCAGTAGTTACTTTAAATGGAATTTCTCTTTGTAACTCTAACTGTTGGGTTTTGTTAGTGATATATAAGAATGCTGATGAGTTAAGTGGGTTTATTTTGTATCTTGCAACTTTGCTAAAGGTGTGGATTGTTTCTAATAACTTTTTAGAGGAATCTCTGGGGTTCGCTATGTATACCATCATATCATCAGCAAAGAGTGATAATTTGGTTTACTCATTGCCTATTCTTATTCCTTTAATCTCTTTCTCAACTCTTATTGCCAAAGAAGCATTTCTTTTTTTTTTTAATTTTATTTTATTTAATAATAACTTTGTATTGACAGAATCCATGCCATGATAATTTTTACACGACATTATCCCTTGCAATCATTTATGTTTCGTTTTTTCCCCTCCCTACCTCCTCCCCCCCCCAGGATGGCAAGCAGTCCTAGATATGTTAAATATGTTGCAGTATATCTAGATACAATACATATTTGCAGAACCGAACAGTTCTCTTGTTGCACTGGGAGAATTGGATTCAGAAGGTAAAAATAACTCGGGAAGAAAATCAAAAATGCAAATAGTTCACATTCATTTCCCAGTATTCCTTCTTTGGGTGTAGCTGTTTCTGTCCATCATTTCTCCAATGAAACTCAGTTAAGTCTCTTTGTCAGAGAAATCCACTTCCATCAGAATACATCCTCACACAATATCGTTGTCGAAGTGTATAATGATCTCCTGGTTCTGCTCATCTCACTCAGCATCAGTCCATGTAGGTCTCTCCAAGCCTCTCTGTATTCATCCTGCTGGTCATTCCTTACAGAGCAATAATATTCCATAACATTCACAAAATAGAAAATTTTGATTATATCAAATTAAAAAGCCTTTGTACAAACAGAACGAATGCAAACAAGATTAGTAGGGAAGTAACAAACTGGGAAAACATCTTTACAATTAAAGGTTCTGATAAAGGCCTCATTTCCAAAATATATAGAGAACTGACTCAAATTTATAAGAAATCAAGCCATTCTCCAATTGATAAATGGTCAAAGGATATGAACAGACAATTTTCAGATGAAGAAATTGAAACTATTACCACTCACATGAAAGAGTGTTCCAAATCACTATTGATCAGAGAAATGCAAATTAAGACAACTCTGAGATATCACTACACACCTGTCAGATTGGCTAAGATGACAGGAAAAAATAATGATGAATGTTGGAGGGGATGCGGGAAAACGGGGACACTGATGCATTGTTGGTGGAGTTGTGAACGAATCCAGCCATTCTGGAGAACGATCTGGAATTATGCCCAAAAAGTTATCAAACTGTGCATACCCTTTGATCCAGCAGTGTTTCTATTGGGCTTATACCCCAAAGAGATACTAAAAAAGGGAAGGGGACCTGTATGTGCCAAAATGTTTGTAGCAGCCCTGTTTGTAGTGGCTAGAAACTGGAAAATGAATGGATGCCCATCAATTGGAGAATGGCTGGGTAAACTGTGGTATATGAATGTTATGCAAAGAAGCATTTCTAATACAATATTGAATAGTAACGGTGATAGTGGGCAACCTTGTTTTACTCCTAATCTTATTGGGAATGGTTGCAGTTTGTCCCCGTTACATATGATGCTTACTGCTGGTTTTAAATAGATGTTAGTGATTATTTTAAGGAAAAGTCCATTTATTCCTATACTCTCAAGAGTTTTTAATAGGGATGGATGTTGGATTTTATCAAATGCTTTTTTCTGCATCTATTGAGATGATCATATGGCTTTTGTTAATTTGGTTATTAATATGGTGAATTATACTGATAGTTTTCCTAATATTGAACCAGCCCTGCATTCCTGGTATAAATCCTATTTGATCGTGGTGTATTATCCTGGAGATGATTTTCTGTAGTCTTTTTGCTAATATCTTATTTAAGATTTTAGCATCAATATTCATTAGGGAGATTGGTCTATAATTTTCTTTCTCTGTTTTCAACCTACCTGGTTTAGTATCAGTACCATGTCTGTGTCATAAAAGGAATTTGATAAGACTCCTTCATTCCCTATTTTTTCAAATAGTTTATAAAGCATTAGGGCTAATTGTTCTTTGAATATTTGGTAGAATCCACATGTAAATCCATCTGGTCCTGGGGATTTTTTCTTAGGGAGTTGATTAATAGTTTGTTCTATTTCTTTTTCTGAAATGGGACTATTTAAGCAATTTACTTCCTCCTCTGATAATCTGGGAAGCCTATATTCTTGGAGGTAGTCAACCATTTCACTTAGGTTACCAAATTTATTGGCATAAAATTGGGCAAAGTAACCCCTTATTATTTCTTTAATTTCCTCTTCATCAGTGGAAAGTTCTCCCTTTTCATTTTTAAGACTACTAATTTGATTTTCCTCTGTCCTTTTTCTAATCAGATTTACCAAAGATTTATCAATTTTTTTTTCATAAAACCAACTCTTGGTTTTATTTATTAGTTCAATAGTTTTTGTTTTTTTTTACTTTCAATATTATTAATTTCTCCTTTTAATTTTAGAATTTCAAGTTTAGTAATTTATTGGGGGTTTTTAATTTGGTCTTTTTCTAGCTTTTTAAGTTGAAGGCCCAATTCATTGATCTTCTCCTTTTCTATTTTATTCAAGTAAGCCTCTAAGGATATAAAATTTCCTCTTATTATCACTTTGGCTGCATCCTATAAATTTTAGTACGATGCCTCACTGTTGTCATTATCTTGAGTGAAATTATTAATTGTGTCTATAATTTGCTGTTTCACCCAATCATTCTTTAAGATGAGATTATTTAGTTTCCAATTACTTTTTGGTCTATTTACACCTAACTTTTTGTTGAATGTAGTTTTTATTGCACTGTGATCTGAAAAGAAAGCATTTACTATTTCTGCCTTCCTGCATTTACGTTTGAGGTCTTTATGTCCTAATATATAGCCAATTTTTGTGTAGCTTCCATGAACTGCTGAGAAGAAAGTATACTACTTTATGTCACCATTCAGTTTTCTCCAGAGATCTATCATCCCTAATTTTTCTAATATTCTATTTACCTCTTTAATTTCTTTCTTATTTGTTTTGTGGTTTGATTTATCTAAATCTGAGAGTGCAAGATTGAGATCTCCCACTATTATAGTTTTGCTGTCTATTTCTTCTCGCACCCCTCTTAACTTCTCCTTTAGGAAGTTAGATGCTATACCATTTGGTGCATATATGTTTAATACTGATATTGCTTCATTGTCTATAGTACCTTTTAGCAAGATATAGTTTCCTTCCTTATCTCTTTTAATTAATTTTTACTTTTAATTAATTTCAATTTTTACCTTTGCTTCATCTGAGATAAGGATGGCTACCCCTGCTTTTTTGACTTCACCTGAAGCATAAAAAATTCTACTCCAACCTTTTACCTTTTCTCTGTATTTCCATGTTTTAAATGTGTTTCCTGTAAACAACATATTGTAGGGTTCTGAGTTTTGGTCCAGTCTGCTATCTGCCTCCTCTTTATGGGAGAATTCATCCCATTCACATTTACAGTTAAAATTACTAATTCTGCATTTCCTTCCATCTTAATATCCCCAGATTATGCTTTTCTTTTCCTTGCCCTCCTTCCCTTCTTCCCTAGTATTAACCTTATTGGTCCCACTTGCATCACACAGCTCTCCCTTTTTAGTATCCCTCCCTCTTCCATTTGAATCTCTTCCCCTTTCTTGTACCCTTCCCTAATTACTCTTTTTTTCCTTTTTCATTTTCCTCTCCCACTTTTTAATGAAGTGAGAGAAGATTCTTTGTAAAACAAATATGTCAATTGTTTCCTCTTTGAGCCAATTCTGATTAGAGTAGGATTCACACAATGTTCCTCCCCCTCTCTAAGTTCCCTCAGATATGATAGATTTCCTTTGCCTCATCATCACATGTAGTTTCCCTCTTTTTATCTCCCCTTTTCCCTTTTTCTGACATTATCCCCTTTCCATTTCTACTTCCCTTTTTTATGTTATACCAGTAAAATAAAATTATACATATGGTTTTTATATATATCCACAACAGAAATACAGTTCTCAAGAGTTCCTTTTACCTTTTTCTATTTCTCTTGAGTCCTGTTGTTGGAGATCAAATTTTTTGTTTAAGTCTGGTTTTTTCCTTAGAAACAAATGTAATTCCTCAGTTTTATTAAATGTCCATCTTTTTCCATGGGAAAAAAAATATTCTGCTTTGCTGGGGAGTTTATTCTTGGCTGCAATCCAAGTTCTTTTGCCTTTTGGAATATCTGATTCCAGGCCTTTCGATCCTTTAATGTTGAGGCAGCCAAATCTTGTGTGACCCTTATTATGGCAACTCAGTGTTTGAACTGTTTTTTTTCCTGGCTGCTTGTAAAATTTTTTCTTTAGTCTACAAATTCTGAAGTTTGGTCACAATATTCCTCAGAGTCTTTATTTTAGGGTCTTTTTCAGAAGGTGTTCGATGAATTCTTTCAATGCCTATTTTACCACCAAGTTCTATTATTTCTGGGCAGTTCTCTGATGATTTCCTGTAAAATAGTATCTAGGCTCTTTTTTTCATTATAATTTTTGGGTAGTCTAATGATCCTCAGGTTATCTCTCCTAGATCTATTTTTCAGGTCTGTTGTTTTTCCAAGTCAATATTTGACATTTTTTTTCTAATCTTTCATTTTTTTGGTTTTGCTTGACTGATTCTTTTTTTTTTTTTAATTTAATTTTATTTAATAATAACTTTGTATTGACAGAATCCATGCCAGGATAATTTTTACACAGCATTATCCCTTGCAATCACTTATGTTTTGTTTTTTCCACTCCCTCTCTCCTCCCCCCCCCAAGATGGCAAGCAGTCCTATGTATGTTAAATATGTAGCAGTATATCCTAGATACAATACATATTTGCAGAACCGAACAGTTCTCCCACTGCACAGGGAGACTTGGATTCAGAAGGTAAAAATAACTTGGTAAGAAAATCAAAAATGCAAATAGTTCACATTCATTTCCCAGTATTCCTTCTTTGGGTGTAGCTGTTTCTGTCCATCATTTATCCAATGAAACTCAGTTAAGTCTCTTTGTCAGAGAAATCCACTTCCATCAGAATACATCCTCATACAATATCGTTGTCGAAGTGTATAATGATCTCCTAGTTTTGCTCATCTCACTTAGCATCAGTCCATGTAGGTCTCTCCAAGCCTCTCTGTATTCATCTTGCTGGTCATTTCTTACAGAACAATAAAATTGTCTGTTCATATCCTTTGACCATTTATCAATTGGAGAATGGCTTGATTTTTTATAAATTTGAGTCAGTTCTCTATATATTTTGGAAATGAGGCCTTTATCAGAACCTTTAATTGTAAAGATGTTTTCCCAGTTTGTTGCTTCCCTAATAATCTTGTTTGCATTCGTTCTGTTTGTACAAAGGCTTTTTAATTTGATATAATCAAAATTTTCTATTTTGTGATTGGTAATGGTCTCTAGTTCATCTTTGGTCACAAATTTCTTTCTCCTCCACAAGTCTGAGAGATAAACTATCCTATGTTCCTCTAATTTATTTATAATCTCGTTCTTTATGCCTAGCTCATGGACCCATTTTGATCTTATCTTGGTATGTGGTGTTAAGTGTGGGTCCTTGCCTAATTTCTGCCATACTAATTTCCAGTTATCCCAGCAGTTTTTATCAAATAATGAAATCTTATCCCAAAATTTAGAATCTTTGGGTTTGTCAAACACTAGATTGCTATAGTTGACTATTCTGTCTTGTGAACCTAACCTTTTCCAGTGATCAACTAATCTATTTCTAAGCCAATACCAAATGGTTTTGGTGACTGCTGCTTTATAATATAATTTTAGATCAGGTACAGCTAGACCACCTTCATTTGTTTTTTTTTTTCATTAATTCCCTTGATATTCTCGACTTTTTATTGTTCCATATGAATTTTGTTGTTATTTTTTCTAAATCATTAAAATATTTTCTTGGAAGTCTGATTGGTATAGCACTAAATAAATAGATTAGTTTAGGTGGTATTGTCATCTTTATTATATTCGCTCAGCCTATCCAAGAGCACTTAATATTTTTCCAGTTATTTAAGTCTGACTTTATTTGTGTGAAAACTTTTTTGTAATTTTGCTCATATAATTCCTGACTTTCCTTTGGTAGGTAGATTCCCAAATATTTTATGGTATCAACAGTTATTTTGAATGGAATTTCTCTTTGTATCTCTTGCTCTTGGATTTGTTGGTGGTGTATAAGAATGCTGAGGATTTATGGGGATTTATTTTGTATCCTGCTACTTTGCTAAAATTATGAATTATTTCTAGTAGCTTTTTAGTAGAATCTCTGGGGTTTTCTAGGTATACCATCATATCATCTGCAAAGAGTGATAATTTGGTTTCCTCATTGCCTACTCTAATTCCTTTAATATCTTTCTCGACTCTTATTGCCGAGGCTAGTGTTTCTAATACAATATTGAATAATAATGGTGATAGTGAGCAACCTTGCTTCACTCCAGATCTTACTGGGAAAGGTTCCAGTTTTTCCCCATTGCATATGATGCTTACTGAAGGTTTAAAATATATGCTCCTAACTATTTTAAGGAAAAGTCTTTTATTCCTATGCTCTCAAGTGTTTTTATTAGGAATGGCTGTTGGATTTTATCGAATGCTTTTTCTGCATCTAATGAGATGATCATATGGTTTTTGTTTGGTTGGTTGTTGATATAGTCAATTATGTTAATAGTTTTCCTAATATTGAACCAGCCCTGCATTCCTGGTATAAATCCTACTTGGTCATAGTGTATTATCCTGGGGATGATTTTCTGTAATCTTTTTGCTAATATTTTATTTAAGATTTTAGCATCAATATTCATTAGGGAGATTGGTCTATAATTTTCTTTCTCTGTTTTCAGCCTACCTGGTTTAGGTATCAGTACCATATCTGTGTCATAAAAGGAGTTTGGTAGGACTCCTTCAATCCCTACTTCTTCAAATAGTTTATTTAGCATTGGAGTTAATTGATCTTTAAGTGTTTGATAGAATTCAGATGTAAATCCATCTGGTCCTGGGGTTTTTTTCTTAGGGAGTTGATTGATAGTTTGTTCTATTTCTTTTTCTGAGATAGGAGTGTTTAGGATATTTACTTCTTCCTCTGTTAGTTTAGGCAAGTTATATTTTTGGAGGTATTCTTGTATTTCATTTAAGTTGTCGAATTTATTGGCATAAAGTTGGGCAAAGTAACTCCTAATTATTGCTCTAATTTCCTCTTCGTTAGTGGTGAGTTCTCCCTTTTCATTTTTAAGACTAACAATTTGATTTTCCTCTTTCCTTTTTTTAATCAGATTTACTAAGGGTTTGTCTATTTTGTTGGTTTTTTCATAGAACCAACTCTTAGTTTTATTAATTAATTCAATAGTTTTTTAAATTTCAATTTTATTGATCTCTCCTTTTATTTTTTGAATTTCAAGTATAGTGTTTGATTGGGGGTTTTTAATTTGTTCCTTTTCTAGCATTTTTAGTTGCAAGCCCAATTCATTGACCTTCTCTTTCTCTATTTTATACAAATAGGCCTCTAGAGATATGAGATTTCCCCTTATTACCGCTTTGGCTGCATCCCATACATTTTGGTATGATGTCTCATTATTATTGTTTTCTTGGATGAAGTTATTAATTATGTCTATGATTTGCTGTTTCACCCAATCATTCTTTAGTATGAGATTATTTAGTTTCCAATTATTTTTTTGGTCTACTTTCCTGTGGCTTTTTATTGAATCTAATTTTCAATGCATCATGGTCTGAAAAGGATGCATTCACTATTTCTGCCTTACTGCATTTGAGTTTGAGGTTTTTATGTCCTAATATATGGTCAATTTTTGTATAAGTTCCATGAACTGCTGAAAAGAAGGTGTACTCCTTTCTGTCCCCATTACATTTTCTCCAGAGATCTATCATATCTAATTTTTCTAGTATTGTATTTATCTCTTTGACTTCTTTCTTATTTATTTTGTGGTTTGATTTAACTAATTCTGAGAGTGCAAGGTTGAGATCTCCCACTATTATAGTTTTACTGTCTATTTCTTCTTGCAGCTCTCTTAATTTCTCTTTTAAGAATTTAGATGCTACACTACTTGGTGCATATATGTTTAATATAGATACTTCTTCATTATTCATTCTACCCTTTAGCAAGATATAGTGCTTCCTTATCTCTTTTGATTAGATCAATTTTTGCTTTAGCTTGATCTGAGATCAGGATGGCTACCCCTGCTTTTTTGGCTTCACCTGAAGCATAGTAGGTTTTGCTCCAACCTTTTACCTTTAACCTGCATGTATCACCCAGCTTCAGGTGTGTTTCCTGTAAACAACATATTGTAGGATTCTGGCTTTTAATCCATTCTGCTAACCGCTTCCTCTTTATAGAGGAGTTTACCCCGTTCACATTTATGGTTAAAATGACCAATTCTGTATTACTTGCCATCTTGTTAACCCCAGTTTATGCTTTTCTCCCTTCTTAATCCCTTACCCCCCTTCCCAGTATTAAGCTTGTGAGCACCACTTGCTTCTCACAGCCCTCCCTTTTTTAGTATCCCTCCCTCCCCTTTAGAGTCCCCCCCCCAATTTACCCCTTTCCCTCCCAGATACCGTATTCCCTTCCACTTAGCTTATTCCTTCCCTTTTCACTTTTCCCTTCTCACTTTTCAATGAGGTGGGAGAAGTTTCACCATAGATTGAATATGTCTAAAATTCTTCTCTTAATGCCAATTCTGAAAGCAGTAAAATACTCACTATATTCATCCCTCTCCATTCTTTCTCTCAGATATACTAGGTTTTCTTTGCCTCTTCATGAAATGTAGTACCCCCACTTTCCCTTTTTTCTGGTACAATGTCCTTTCTACAACTAGTTTCTAGAACAAGGTATACATGTATTCTTTATACATCTTTATAGCCGGAATACAGTTCCCAAGATTAATCTTTACCTTTTTAGATTTCTCTTCAGTTCTGTGCTTGTAGATCAAAATTTTTTTTAAGTTCTGGCTTTTTCATCAGAAATAGATGGAATTCGCTTACTTTGTTGAATGTCCATCTTCTTCCCTGGAAAAAGATGCTCATTCTCGCTGGGTAAGTTATTTTTGGTTGCATACCAGGTTCCTTAGCCTTTCGGAATATCATATTCCAGGCCCTTCGATCCTTTAATGTGGATGCTGCCAGATCCTGGGTGATCCTTATTGTGGCTCCTTGATACTTGAATTGGGTTTTTCTAGCCGCTTGCAGTATTTTTTCCTTCGCCTGAGGGTTCTGGCATTTGGCCACTATATTCCTTGGTGTTTTGATTTTAGGATCCTTTTCAGTAGGGGATCGATGAATTCTTTCAATGTCTATTTTACCCTCTGTTTCTATGACTTCTGGGCAGTTCTCTTTGATAATTTCCTGGAAAATAGTGTCCACGACTTTCGGTTAAGATGGCGGAGAGGAGGCTCACAGCTGCATAAGCTCCACGCTTTCTCTCACTATCCACTTCATTACAAGCCTCTGAATCAATGCTTGACTGAAAAAAACCCACATATAGTTACCAAGAGAAGCCATCCTTGAGATTTGCCAAGAAAGGTCTGTCTTTACTGGAGGGCTGGGATGGTTTTAGATCGGGCGCAGGCTGAGGGCAGTGGCAGTGAGAGCACGGGAGCAGACTGGAGAGGGGGTGGGGAGTGATCGCAGCCGTCTCTGCGGGGAGAGCTTCGCTACAGGTTTGGATACTTTGCTCCAGCAGCAAGTCAGCAGCCCAGCAGAGAAGCTAAAAACACCGGGGGCGAAGAATACAACCCCAAACAGCTGGAGTCTCTTGGGACCTGGCCGCTCCCTCTTTCCCCCCCCACAGTGACTCAGCACGCTCTGGGATCTCAGAGCGCAGGTGCACACAGTCCTGCTAGTGCCTCACTGCTGCCCCCTGCAGTCTGTAGAGGAAGCTCGATAACATACCCAACCCCTCCCCCAAAGAAAGACTCCAGTTTTTTCTGTTTTTCTTTGCTAGTCTGTCTCTGATTAATAGACAGAATGAGCAAGCAGCTGAAGAGGACTTTAACCCTTGACAGCTTCTACACAGATAGAGAGCAGACTCTAAATCCTGAGGAGACTAAAAACAGGCAGTCCCCAGGTGAATCCCCAAAGCAGGAGATCATCTGTTCCTCAGCACAGATGAACCTCATAGAAGTGATTAAAAAGGCTCTCAGAAGGGAGCTAGAAGAAAAATGGGGAAAGCAGAGTGAGGCTTGGCAAAAGGAGAGGGAAGCTTGGGAAAAGGAGAGGGAGGCTTGGCAAAAGAGCCTGGAGAAAGTTAAAGAGAGAGTGGATAAAGAAGTAAAATCCTTGAAAAATAGGATTGGTGAACTGGAAAACAAAATTGACGAAATGGAAAAAAATTCCACAGAAGAAAAGAACTCAATTGGACAATTAGAAAAAGATTTTAAAAAAGTGAGTGAAGAGAATACTTCACTGAAAATCAGACTTGAACAAGTGGAATTGAATGACTCGAGGAGACAAGAAGAATCAGTCAAGCAAATCCAAAAAAATCAAACAATGGAGAAAAATGTGAAATACCTTCTGGGGAAGACAACAGACCTGGAAAACAGATCCAGGAGAGACAATCTGAGAATCATTGGACTTCCAGAAAAACATGATGAAAAAAAGAGCCTGGACACTATTTTCCAAGAAATTATCAAAGAGAACTGCCCAGAAGTCATAGGAACAGAGGAAAAAATAAACATTGAAAGGATTCATCGATCACCCACTGAAAGGGATCCTAAAATCAAAACACCAAGGAATATAGTGGCCAAATGCCAGAACCCTCAGATGAAGGAAAAAATATTGCAAGCGGCTAGAAAAACCCAATTCAAGTATCAAGGAGCCACAATAAGGATCACCCAGGATCTGGCAGCATCCACATTAAAAGATCGAAGGGCCTGGAATATGATATTCCGAAAGGCTAAGGAACTTGGTATGCAACCAAAAATAACTTACCCAGCGAGAATGAGCATCTTTTTCCAGGGAAGAAGATGGACATTCAACGAAGTAAGCGAATTTCATCTATTTCTGATGAAAAAACCAGAACTTAACAAAAAGTTTGATCTACAAATATAGAACTCAAGAGAAATCTAAAAAGGTAAAGATTAATCTTGGGAACTATATTTTGACTATATAGATGTATAAAGAATACATGTATACCTTGTTCTAGAAATTGATGTGGAAAGGACATTGTATCAGAAAAAGGGTAAAGTGGGGGTAGTACATCTCATGAAGAGGCATAGGAAACCTATTATATCTGAGAGAAAGAATGGAGGGGGATGAATATAGTGGGTATCTTACTGCCTTCAGAATTGGCTTTAAGTGAAAAATCTTAAGACATATTCAATCTATGGTGAAACTTCTCCCACCTCATTGAAAAGTGAGAAGGGAAAAGTGAAAAGGGAAGGAATAAGCTAAGCGGAAGGGAATACGGGAACTGGGAGGGAAAGGGGTAAGATAGGGGGAGGAACTCTAAGGCGGGGGGAGGGATACTAAAAAGGGAGGGCTGTGAGAAGCAAGTGGTGCTCACAAGCTTAATACTGGGAAGGGGGGTAAAGGGGAAAGAAGGGAGAAAAGCATAAACCAGGGTTAACAAGATGGCAAGTAATACAGAATTGGTCATTCTAACCATAAACGTGAACGGGGTAAACTCCCCCATAAAGAGGAAGCGATTAGCAGAATGGATTAAAAGCCAGAATCCTACAATATGTTGTTTACAGGAAACACACCTGAAGCGGGGAGATACATGCAGGTTAAAGGTAAAAGGTTGGAGCAAAATCTACTATGCTTCAGGTGAAGTCAAAAAAGCAGGGGTAGCCATCCTGATCTCAGATCAAGCAAAAGCAAAAATTGACCTAATTAAAAGAGATAAGGAAGGACAGTATATCTTGCTAAAGGGTAGCATGGATAATGAAGCACTATCTATATTAAACATATATGCACCAAGTGGGGTAGCATCTAAATTCTTAAAAGAGAAACTAAGAGAGCTGCAAGAAGAAATAGACAGTAAAACTATAATAGTGGGAGATCTTAACCTTGCACTCTCAGAATTAGATAAATCAAACCACAAAATAAATAAGAAAGAAGTCAAAGAGGTAAATAGAATACTAGAAAAGTTAGAAATGATAGATCTCTGGAGAAAATGTAATGGAGACAGAAAGGAATACACTTTCTTTTCAGCAGTTCATGGAACCTATACAAAAATTGACCATATATTAGGACATAAAAACCTCAAACTCAAATGTAGTAAGGCAGAAATAGTAAATGCATCCTTTTCAGACCACGATGCAATGAAAATTACATTCAACAAAAAACCAGGGGGAAGTAGACCAAAAAATAATTGGAAACTAAATAATCTCATACTAAAGAATGATTGGGTGAAACAGCAAATCATAGACATAATTAATAACTTCACCCAAGAAAACGATAATAATGAGACATCATACCAAAATGTATGGGATGCAGCCAAAGCGGTAATAAGGGGAAATTCCATATCTCTAGAGGCCTATTTGTATAAAATAGAGAAAGAGAAGGTCAATGAATTGGGTTTGCAACTAAAAATGCTAGAAATGGAACAAATTAAAAACCCCCAGTCAAACACTAAACTTGAAATTCTAAAAATAAAAGGTGAGGTCAATAAAATTGAAAGTAAAAAAAAACTATTGAATTGATTAATAAAACTAAGAGTTGGTTCTATGAAAAAACCAACAAAATAGACAAACCACTAGTAAATCTGATTAAAAAAAGGAGAGAGGAAAATCAAATTGTTAGTCTTAAAAATGAAAAGGGAGAACTCACCACTAACGAAGAGGAAATTAGAGCAATAATTAGGAGTTACTTTGCCCAACTTTATGCCAATAAATTCGACAACTTAAATGAAATACAAGAATACCTCCAAAAATATAGCTTGCCCAAACTAACAGAGGAAGAAGTAAATATCCTAAACAGTCCCATCTCAGAAAAAGAAATAGAACAAACTATCAATCAACTCCCTAAGAAAAAATCCCCAGGACCAGATGGATTTACATGTGAATTCTACCAAACATTTAAAGAACAATTAACTCCAATGTTATATAAACTATTTGAAAAAATAGGGATTGAAGGAGTCCTACCAAACTCCTTTTATGACACAGACATGGTACTGATACCTAAACCAGGTAGGCTGAAAACAGAGAAAGAAAATTATAGACTAATCTCCCTAATGAATATTGATGCTAAAATCTTAAATAAAATATTAGCAAAAAGATTACAGAAAATCATCACCAGGATAATACACTATGACCAAGTAGGATTTATACCAGGAATGCAGGGCTGGTTCAATATTAGGAAAACTATTAGCATAATTGACTATATCAATAACCAAACAAACAAAAACCATATGATCATCTCAATAGATGCAGAAAAAGCATTTGATAAAATCCAACATCCATTCCTAATAAAAACACTTGAGAGCATAGGAATAAATGGACTTTTCCTTAAAATAGTCAGGAGCATATATTTAAAACCATCTGTAAGCATCATATGCAATGGGGAAAAACTGGAACCTTTCCCAGTAAGATCTGGAGTGAAGCAAGGTTGCCCACTATCACCATTATTATTTAATATCGTATTAGAAACACTAGCCTCGGCAATAAGAGTCGAGAAAGATATTAAAGGAATTAGAGTAGGCAATGAGGAAACCAAACTATCACTCTTTGCAGATGATATGATGGTATACCTAGAGAACCCCAGAGATTCTACTAAAAAGCTATTGGAAATAATTCATAATTTTAGCAAAGTAGCTGGCTACAAAATAAATCCCCATAAATCCTCAGCATTTTTATACATCACCAACAAAACCCAACAGCAAGAGATACAAAGAGAAATTCCATTCAGAATAACTGTTGATACCATAAAATATTTGGGAATCTATCTACCAAAGGAAAGTCAGGAATTATATGAGCAAAATTATAAAAAAGTCTCCACACAAATAAAGTCAGACTTAAATAATTGGAAAAATATTAAGTGCTCTTGGATCGGCCGAGCGAACATAATAAAGATGACAATACTCCCTAAAGTAATCTATTTATTTAGTGCTATACCAATCAGACTTCCAAGAAAATATTTTATTGATCTAGAAAAAATAACAACAAAATTCATATGGAACAATAAAAAGTCGAGAATCTCAAGGGAATTAATGAAAAAAAAAATCAAATGAAGGTGGCCTAGCTGTACCTGATCTAAAATTATATTATAAAGCAGCAGTCACCAAAACCATTTGCTATTGGCTAAGAAATAGGTTAGTGGATCAGTGGAAAAGGTTAGGTTCACAAGACAGAATAGTCAATTATAGCAATCTAGTGTTTGACAAACCCAAAGCCCCTAACTTCTGGGAAAAGAATTCATTATTTGATAAAAACTGCTGGGATAATTGGAAATTAGTATGGCAGAAATTAGGCATGGACCCACACTTAACACCATATACCAAGATAAGATCAAAATGGGTCTATGACCTAGGCATAAAGAACGAGATTATAAATAAATTAGAGGAACATAGAATAGTTTATCTCTCAGACTTGTGGAGGAGAAAGAAATTTGTGACCAAAGATGAACTAGACAGAATAGAAAATTTTGATTACATCAAATTAAAAAGCCTTTGTACAAATAAAACTAATGCAAACAAGATTAGAAGGGAAGCAACAAACTGGGAAAACATTTTCACAGTTAAAGGTTCTGATAAAGGCCTCATTTCCAAAATATATAGAGAACTGACTCAAATTTATAAGAAATCAAGCCATTCTCCAATTGATAAATGGTCAAAGGATATGAACAGACAATTTTCAGAGGATGAAATTGAAACTATTACCACTCACATGAAAGAGTGTTCCAAATCACTATTGATCAGAGAAATGCAAATTAAGACAACTCTGAGATACCACTACACACCTGTCAGATTGGCTAAGATGACAGGAAAAAATAATGATGAATGTTGGAGGGGATGCGGGAAAACTGGGACACTATTGCATTGTTGGTGGAGTTGTGAACGAATCCAACCATTCTGGAGAGCAATCTGGAATTATGCCCAAAAAATTATCAAATTGTGCATACCCTTTGATCCAGCAGTGTTTCTATTGGGCTTATATCCCAAAGAAATACTAAAGAAGGGAAAGGGACCTGTATGTGCCAAAATGTTTGTAGCAGCCCTGTTTGTAGTGGCTAGAAACTGGAAAATGAATGGATGCCCATCAATTGGAGAATGGCTGGGTAAATTGTGGTATATGAATGTTATGGAATATTATTGTTCTGTAAGAAATGACCAGCAGGATGAATACAGAGAGGACTGGCGTGACTTACATGAACTGATGCTAAGTGAAATGAGCAGAACCAGGAGATCATTATACACTTCGACAATGATATTGTATGAGGACATATTTTGATGGAAGGGGATTTCTTTGACAAAGAGACCTGAGTTTCAATTGATAAATGACGGACAAAAGCAGCTACACCCAAAGAAAGAACACTGGGAAACGAATGTGAACTATCTGCATTTTTGTTTTTCTTCCCGGGTTATTTATACCTTCTGAATCCAATTCTCCCTATGCAACAAGAGAACTGTTCGGTTCTGCAAACATATATTGTATCTAGGATATACTGCAACATATCCAACATATAAAGGACTGCTTGCCATCTAGGGGAGGGAAAAAAAAATCGGAACAGAAACGAGTGTCAATATAAAGTAATTATTAAATAAAAATTAAAAAAAAAAAAACTATAAAAAAAAAAAAAAAGGAAAATAGTGTCCAGGCTCTTTTTTTCATCATACTTTTCTGGAAGTCCGATGATTCTCAGGTTGTCTCTCCTGGATCTGTTTTCCAGGTCTGTTGTCTTCCCCAGAAGGTATTTCACATTCTTTTCCATTGTTTGATTTTTTTGGATTTGCTTGACTGATTCTTCTTGTCTCCTTGAGTCATTCAATTCCAATTGTTCGACCCTGATTTTCAGTGAGGTATTTTCTTCACTCACTTTTTTAAGATCTTTTTCTAATTGTCCAATTGAGTTCTTTTGTTCTGTGGAATTTTTTTCCATTTCGCCAATTTTGTTTTCCAGTTCACCAATCCTATTTTTCAAGGATTTGGTTTCTTTATCCACTGTCTCTTTAACTGACTTCTCCAGGCTCTTTTGCCAAGCCTCCCTCTCCTTTTTCCAAGTCTCCCTCTCCTTTTGCAAAGCCTCCTTCTCCTTTTCCCATTTTTCTTCTAGCTCCCTTGTGAGAGCCTTTTTAATTTCCTCCATGAGATTCATCTGTTCTGAGGAACATATGATCTCCTCCTTTGGGGATTCACCTGGGGACTGTTTGTTTTTAGTCTCCTCAGGATTTGGAGTCTGCTCTTTATCTGTATAGAAGCTGTCAAGGGTTAAATTCTTTTTCAGCTTCTTGCTCATTCTGTCTAATAATCAAAGACAAACTATCAAAGAAACAGAAGAAAAAAACCCTTGAATGGAGGCTGCTGTCTTTGGGGGAGGGGGAAGGTATTCCTGAGGCACGGGTCCTACTGTGCTATAGCGCCTGCGCGCTGAGATCCGAGCGCTCTGAGATCCGAGTGGGCTGAGACATTGTGGGGGGAGGGGTGGCCATGTCCCGAGAGACTCCAGCTGTTTGGGGCTGTATTCTTCACCCCCGGTGTTTTTAGCTTCTCTGCTGCCGGAGCAAAGTATCTAATCCTGTAGCAAAGCTCTCCCCGCAGAGACGACTGCAATCACACCCCACCCCCTCTCCACTCTACTCGGCTCTGAGCTGCTATCTGTGCTCTGGTTGCAGCTGCTGGCCGCAGACTGCTTCAGATTTAAGTACCGTCCCTGCCCTCGCGCAAAAACAGACCTTTCTTGACGAGTCTCAAGGATGGTTTCTCTTGGTAAGTAAATGTATGTTTTTTTTTTTCAGTCGAGCATTAATTCAGAGGCATGAAATGAAATGGATAGTGAGAGAAAAACACGGAGATTACACAGCAGTGTATTTCCTCTCCGCCATCTTGGCCGGAAGTCCGCTTGACTGATTCTTGATGTCTTAATGAATCAGTCATTTCTATTTGTTCAGTTCTGATTTTTAGTGAGTTATTTTCTTCATTAGCTTTTTTTTTTTTTACTTTTTTTTTTTTTTTGTATATATCCAATTGAGTTTTTTTTTTTTTAAAGAGTTGTATTGCTCTATGGAATTTTTTTCCATTTCACTAACTTTTTTTTTTAGTGAGTTATTTTCTTTTCCAATTCACATTTCAGGAAGTTGTTTTCTTTTCCCACTTTATCAAATTTTTCTTTTAGTGTATTATATGCCTTTTCTGTACTCTTTTGCATAGCTTCTCTTTCCTTTCCCCATTTTTCTTCTACTTCTCATTTAAAGTTTTTGATAGTCTCTTCTAGGAGAACATTTTGTATTGGGGACCAACAATTGTCTGGAGACTATCTGCTATTAGTCTCTTCAGGGTTGAAAAGCTGTTCTCTTTCTGTATAGAAACTATCAATCGTCCTTTTGATTTTTTTTACTCATTTTGTTAAATCCTGTAGGATCTGCCTTCAGAGCTAGGAGGTTACCAGCTTTCTCTGCAGAACAGTGAAAGGTGTATGGACAGGTAGCTATCCTGCCAGCCAGCTACAAAAAGCAGTGAGTTACTAGAGTGCTCTGGGAAAGAATTCCCCACCAGGAAGTAACTCAGGCCTGCAGGGGCAAGCTGGGAAAGTGCCCTTCAAAGAACTCCCACTGTGTGAGATAATGACTGCCCTGGGACTAGATGCTGAGCAGTGAGAGTTTCACTGCCCTGAGCCAAAACCTGCCCTGGGGCTGTGGGTATTAGCAGTTGAGCAGTGAATGGATTTGCAGGGACCAGAAATGTCTGCCCAAGAAGCACAGTCTGCTGGGGAAATTCTATTGCCCCAGGCTGAGCCCCACCCTGTGCTGATTAGAGGCTGCCCAGGTTGTGCCCCCCCTACTGAGCAGATTTGTAACTGCCTCCACAAAAGCCCCTAACTGCAGGATGTGGCTGCAGGGCTATGTTATAGTCTGCCTGAGTCACTTCAGGATTTGAGTGGTTACAGTCAGCTCTCGTTAGGTTCTGACGTTTTTTAGAGTGTCCTCTGTTTTAGGCTGTAATTTCTCTGCCAGTTTACTGCTTTGTAGTCAAGGCACAGCAGTTAGCCTATAGCAGAGTCATCTCTATAATTTCTCTAGCCACAGAGATCACCCCCTTCTCTGGTCTCTTCAGGAAGCTAGTCTCTCGCTGCCTGGGCTAGTCTGTTCCTGGCCCCTCAGGACAAACCTTTCCTGGCAATCTTCTAGATTGACTTTGGCTGGTAAATTGTGTGCTTCTAATCTTCATGAATTTAAGCAGTGAAGAGCTATTTTTGAGACTGAATTAAATAGTTGGTTATGAGGGGAATGAGAGGAGCTTAGAAAGTCGCATGTGCTTTCTCTGCCATCTTCACAATTTTGGATTTATATCTGACATTTTCTTTCCAAAGCTTATTTAGGTTGGGTAGTAAAATGGTGCAGTTGAGTCAGGAGGACCTGAGTTCAGATCTGGCTTAGAACACTTAACATTTACTAGCTGTATAATGCTGAACAACTCATTTAATGCCCTCTCCCCAAAAAAACAAACAAACAAATAAACAAAACCAAAATTTATTAGAATTGTCTTGAATCACTGAACTACTGAGAAGAACCAAATTTTGAATAATTGATCATTGAACAATTTTGCTCTTACTATGTATAAAGTATTTCTGGTTCTGCTTGTGTCACACTTCATGTAAATCTTTCCAGGCCTTTCTAAAATCATCTAGTTCATTATTTTTTATACAACAATAACATTCCATTACTTTCACATACCATAACTCATTCAGCCATTCCCAATTGATGGGCATTTATTCATTTTCCAATTCTTTGTCATCACAAACATCTTTGCACATGTGGATCCTTTTTCCTTCTTTATGATTTCCTTGGGATACAGATCCAGTAGTGAGACTGGTGGGTCAAAGATTATGCACAGTTTCATATCCCTTTGGGCATAGTTACAAATAACTCTCCAGAATAGTTGGATCATTTCACAATTCCACGAACAATGCATTAGTGTCCCAGTTTTCCCACATCCCTTCAAACCATTTATCCTATTTTTTCCTGTCACTGGACCCTCCTTTTAAATACATTTCCATATTTGTCATTTTGTGCAAGAAAAATCAGAGCAAAAAAGGAGAAAAAATAAACAAATGATGAAAATACTATACTTCATACATATTAGTCTCCATAGTTCTTTCTCCAAATGTGGATGACATTTTCAATCCCAAGTCCTTTTGAATTGTTTTGAATCACTGCATTATTGAGAACATTAAAGCCCATCACATTTGCTCACCAAGCTTAGTTGCTGAGTACAATGTTCTGGTTCTGCTTACTTCATCAGCATCAATTCATGTAAGTCTTTCCAGGTTTTTCTGAAATATGTCTGTCCATTATTTCATATAGCAGAATAGTATTCCATTACATTAAAATGCCATAAGTTGTTCAGCTATTCCCCAATAGTTGGACATCTCCTTAATTTGCAAGTCTTTGAAATTACAAAAACAATTGCTATAAGTATTTTTGCATAAGCTGTTCCTTTTCCCTTTTTTTTAATCTCTTTGGGATAGAGATTTTTTTTCAAATTGTAGTAAATTTATTTATTTTAAGACACATTGCTTTATGAATCATGTTGGAAGAGAAAAATCAAAGCAAAAGGGAAAAATCATGGGAGAGATAAAAAAAAAAAGAAGTGAACATAGCCTGTGTTATTTTGCATTCTGTCTCCTTTGATCTTTATCTGAATACAGATGGCATTTTCTGTTCAAAATCTATTGGGATTGCTTTTGATCACTGAAACATTGAGAAGAACCAAGCCTTTCATAGCTGATCAACAAATATTCTTGCTATTATTGTGCACAATGTATTCCTATTTCTGCTTGTTTTGCTCAGTATTAGTTTATGTAAATCTTGCTGGGCCTTTCTATAATCCACTTGTTTATCATTTTTTATACAACAATATGTGCAGCATATGTGAATAGTGTTTTGTGATTGTGTTCATATAATTGTGTTTGTTTTAGCAGTTTGACTTCCAAATATTTTATATTGTCTAAAATTTTCTTGAATGAAATTTATTTTTCTATGTTTTGTTGCTGGGATATATATAGAAAAGCTGATAATTTTTCTGGGTTTATTTTATATCCTTCAACATTGCTAAAGTTTAATAGCTTCAAGTAGTGTTTTAGTTGATTTTCTAAGCTTCTTTTAGTATACCATCTGCAAAGAGTAATTATTGACTCTTTTAATTTTTAAATATTTTTCTTCTCTTCTTGCTAACATCAACATTTTAATAAAATATTGAATAATAGTAGTGATAATGCACATCTTTGTTTCACTCCCTAATTTATCCCCATTACACATAATATCTGCTGATTATTTTAGATAGATATTGTTTATCCTTTTAATGAGCCCTCTTATTATTACTATATTTTCTAGTGTTTTAAATAAGAATAAGTAATGTATTTTGTCAAAAGTTTTTCTGTATCTGTTGAGATAATCATACAATTTCTGTTAGTTTTGTTATTAATATGGTTAACTATGTTGATAGTTTTTCTAATATTGAATCATCCTTGCATTCCTACTATAAATTCCATCTGATCATAATGTAGGATTTTTATTAGAAATTGTAGTAATCTCAAACAATAATTTATTTAAAATTATTACATTATTATTCATAAAGGGAAATGGTCTTAATTATTTTTCTCTGCTTTTGCTCTTCCTTGTTTAGGTAATAAATTTGTACCAAAAAAGAAATTTGGTATGACTCCTTTTTTACTTATTTTTCCAAAAAAATTTATATAGTATTGTAATTAATTGTTCTTTAAATGTTTGCTAGAATTCACTCACAAATCCATTTTGCTCTAGAGATTTTTTCCTAAGGAAGTTCATTAAATGCTTGTTCAGTATATTTTTTTTCCTAAAATGAGATTATTTAAGTATTTTATTTTTACTTAGCTAGATTTATTGGCAAACTACATGGCAAACTAAAGCTATTAATTGCTTTAATTTACTCTTCACTGGTGGCTAATTCTCCCTTTTCATTTTTGATACTGGTAATTTGGTTTTCTTCTTTTTAAAATATTTTTTTTCATAAAACTAGCTTTTAGTTTCTTTAGTTCAGTAGTTTTTGGTCAGTTTTTATCCATCTCTCCTTTCATTTTTAGAATTCTAATTTGGGATCTAATTGAGAATTTTAAGTTTGCTAGAAAAGATTTGTCATGAGTGGTGGGAGCAGGCCCACGCAGGCTGGGAGGCAGAACACAGTAGACTGGGGCAGGGGCAGTCTCTGCGGGTGGAGAGTTTGCAGGGAGGAGTCTGCCACACATTAGCTGCTCTGCTTTGGTTGCAAAGCACTAGATCAGCAGAGAAGTTACACAAACGCCAAAGGCACAGTGTACTCCAAAAACTGCCAGAATGTAACAGGACCTAGCTACACCCACCCACCATTGGAAGTGACACATGGACCATAGCACAGTTGTGCAGCTACATTCTGCAGTGTGGGGATTTTGCCTGGGGCAGCCACAAATCTGCACAGTGTGGGGCTTCTGCCCAGGGCAGTAGAACTTTTGCAGCTCAGCCACACTTCCCAGGGCAGAGACACTTCCACAGTAAGGTTCTTCCCAAGGCACTTCCACAGCTTGTCCACTCTTTGCAGCTTGTTTGCAGGACAACTACTGTCCATCTATTTCTCCCTGTCTATAGAGGAAGCTGGTAACCTCCTTGCCCTGAAGGCAGACCCTAAGGGCTTTTAAAAAATGAGTAAAGAAGCCAAGAGAACTCTAACCATTGATAGCTTCTATACAGCAAGAGAGCAGGTTTTCAACCCCAAGGAGACTAATAGCAGACAGTCTCCAGACAAAACCTGAAAGAGTGATGTAACCTGGTCCCCATCACACAAGGCTCCCCTAGAAGAAATTATAAAAGATTTTAAAAGAGAGTGAAAAGAAAAATGGGAAAAGGAAAGAGAAGATATGCAAAAGAATACAGAAAAGGTATATAAGTCACTAAAAGAAAAATTTAATAAAGTGGAAAAGGAAAACAACTTCCTGAAATGTGAATTGGAAAAGATAAAGAATTCCCAGGGAAACAGAATTTGTGAATTGGAAAAGATAAAGAACTACCAGGAAAGTAGGATTTACGAATTGGAAAAAGAAAATAACTCAAAAAATAATTAGTGAAATGGAAAAAAAATCCATAGAGAAAAGAACTCATTTAAAAATTGAATTGGGCATATACAAAAAGAAGTTTTAAAAAAAGCTATCAAAGAAAATAACTCATTAAAACTCAGAACTGAACAAATTGAAATGAATGATTTGTTGAGACATCAAGAATCAGTCAAGCAAAACAATAAAAAAAATTTAAAAAATAGAAAAAATGTTAACTATCTATTTGAAAAACAACAGACCTGGAAAATAGATCTAGAAGAGATAATATGAGGATTAATGGACTTCCTGAAAATTATGATGAAAAAAAGAGCCTAGATACTATTTTACAAGAAATCATCAAAGGGAACTGCCCAGATGTAATAGAATCAGAAGGTAAAATAGGCATTGAAAGAATTCATCAAACACCTTCTGAAAGAGACCCTAAAATAAAAACTCCAAGGAATGTTGTGGCTAAGCTTCAGAACTGTCAGACTAAAGAAAAAAATTATTACAAGCAGCTAGAAAAAAGCAATTCAAATACAGAGGAGCTACAATAAGGATCACTCAGGACCTAGCTGCTTCCACATTAAAAGATCGAAGGGCCTGGAATCTGATATTCTGAAAGGCAAAAGAACTTGGAATGCAGCCAAGAATAAACTTCCCAGCTAAGCTCAGCATTTTCTTCCAGGGAAGAAGGTGGACATTTAATGAAACAGGTGAATTCCATTTGTTTCTAATGAAAAAACCAGAGTTAAATAAAAACTTTGACCTTCAACTATAAGACTCAAGGGAAGCAGAAAAAGATAAAAAGACCTCTTGAGAACTGTATTTCTGTTGTGGACATAACATAAAGCGTTACAAAGAGAAATTCCATTTAAAGTAACTACTGATAGTGTAAAATTTTGGGGAAGCTTTCTGCCAAGGGAAATACAGTGAGTATATGAGCAAAACTATAGAACACTTTCCACACAAATAAAGTCAGATCTAACCAATTGGAAAAATATTAAGTCATCCTGGATAGGCTGAGCAAATATAATAAAGATGACAATAATACCTAAATTAATCTATTTATTTAGTGCTATACCAATCAGATTCCCCAAAAAACTATTTTATTGACCTAGAAAAAATAACAACAAAACTCATCTGGAAGAAAAAAAGGTCAAGACTTTCAAGGGAACTAATGAAAAAAAATCAAATGAAGGTGGCCGAGCTGTACTAGATCTAAAACTATATTATAAAGCAATGGTCACCAAAACCATTTGGAATTGGCTAAGAAATAGATTAGTTGATCAGTGGAATAGGTTAGGTTCACAGGACAAAATAGTCAATAACTTTAATAATCTAGTGTTTGGCAAACCCAAAGACCCCAGCTTTGGGGATAAAAATTCATTGTTTGACAAAAACTTCTGGGAAAATTGTAAATTAGTATGGCAGCAACTAAGCATTAGTCCACACTTAACACTGTATACCAAGATAAGGTCAAAATGGGTTCAGGATCTAGGAATAAAGAATGAAATTATAAATAAGAAGAACATTGTATAATTTATCTCTCAGATCTGTGGAGGAGAAAGGAATTTGTGACCAAAGAAGAACTAGAGCTCATTATTGATCACAAAATAGAAAGTTTTGATTACATCTAATTGAAATGCTTTTGTACAAACAAAACTAATACAGACAAGATTAGAAGGGAAACAATAAACTGGGAAGACATTTTTACAGTCAAAGGTTCTGATAAAGACCTCATTTCCAAAATATATAGAGAATTGTCTCTAATTTATAAGAAATCAAGCCATTCTCCAATTGATAAATGGTCAAAGCATATGAACAGACAATTTTCAGATAAGAAATTGAAACTATTTCTACTCATATAAAAGGGTGTTCAAATCACTATTGATCAGAGAAATGCAAATTAAGACAACTCTGTGACACCACTACATACCTCTCAGATTGGCTAGGATGACAGGAAAAGATAATGCTGAATGTTGAATGGGATTTGGGAAAACTGAGACACTGATATCTTGTTGGTGGAATTGTGAATATATTCAGCCATTCTGGAGAGCAATTTGGAATTATGCTCAAAAACTTTTCAAATTGTACATACCTTTTGATCCAGCAGTGTTAATACTGGGCTTATATGCCAAAGAGATCTTAAAGAAGGGAAAGGGACCTGTATGTACAAAAAATATTTGTGGCAGCCCTCTCTGTAGTGGCTAGAAACTGGAAACTGAGTAGATGCCCATCAGTTGCAGAATGGCTGAATAAATTGTGGTATATGAATGTAATGGGACTATTATTGTTCTGTAAGAAATGACCAGCAGGAGAATTTCAGAAAGGCCTGGAGAGATTTACATGAACTGATGATGAGTGAAATGAGCAAGACCAGGAGATCACTATATATTTCAACAACAATGATCAATTCTGATGGACATGACTCTCTTTTAACAATTAGATGAACTAAATCAGTTCCATTTGTTCAATAATGAATAGAACCAGCTATACCCAGTGAAAGAACTCTGGGAAATGAATGCTAACCACTACATAGCATTTCCAATCCCTCTGTTTTTGTCTGCTTGCACTTTTGATTTCCTTCACATGTTTATTTTATATTATTGAAAGTCTGATTCTTTTTGTGCAGCAAAATAACTGTATGGATAATTATATATATATATATATATATATATATATATATATATATATATATATATATATATAATTATCCATACAATTATTTTATATATATTGTTATATATATATATATATTGTATTTAACATATACTTTAACATATCTAACATCTATTGGTCTGTCTGTCATTTGGGGGAAGTGGGAGGGGGAGGGGAGAAAACTTGGAGCAGAAGGTTTTACAATGGTCAATGCTGAAAAATTACCCATATATCTTGTAAATAAAAAAGCTATAATAAAAAGATATATAGTGCCAAAATATTTGTGGCAGCCCTGTTTGTAGTGGCTAGAAGCTGGAAAATGAATGGATGCCCATCAATTGGAGAATGGTTGAGTAAATTGTGGTATATGAATGTTATGGAATATTATTGTTCTGTAAGGAATGACCAGCAGGATGAATACAGAGAGGACTGGCGAGACTTACATGAACTGATGCTAAGTGAAATGAGCAGAACCAGGAGATCATTATATACCTCAACAATGATACTGTTTGAGGATGTATTCTGATGGAAGTGGATCTCTTCGATAAAGAGAGCTAATTCAGTTTCAATTGATCAAAGATTGACAGAAGCAGCTACACTCAAAGAAAGAACACTGGGAGATGAATATAAACTACTTGCATTTTTGTTTTTCTTCCCGGATTATTTATACCTTCTGAATTCAATTCTCCTTGTGCAACAAGAAAACTGTTCGGTTCTGCACACATATATTGTATCTAAGATATACTGTAACCTATTCAACATGTAAAGGACTGCTTGCCATCTGGGGGAGACGGTGGAGGGAGGGAGGGGAAAAATCAGAACAGAAGTGAATGCAAGGGATAATGCTGTAAAAAATTACCCTGGCATGTGTTCTATCAATAAAAAGTTATTTTAAAAAAACTGCTTTGGCTGCATCTCATTAAAAAAAAAGTATATATCTCAGTATCCCCTTTAATTTTTTCCAGATACTTATTATATCTAAGTTTTCTAAAATTCTATTCATCTCCTTAAACTTTTCCTTTTTGATTGTTTGCTTCGATTTATCTAATTGAAGAGGGAAAGGTAGAGGTGTCCCATTTGTATAGTTTTGCTGTTTATTTTTTCTAAGAATGTGGATGCTATACAACTTGATACATATGTGTTTAGCATTCATATTACTTTGTTGTCTATGATACTTTTTTTAGCAAGATGTTGTTGATCTTTTTTATCTCTTTTTATTAGATCTATTTTTGCTTTTGCTTGGCCTCAGATCCCTTTTGGTATCTCTGGTTGTTGTTTTTTTTTTCTTCAGCTAAAGCAGAATATATACTCCTTTAGCTTTTTGTTCTTTTATTCAACTCTTTTTCTCTCCTTCAAATGTATTTCTTCTAAACAGCATTTTGTTGTATGCTGGTTTTTGAACCATTAATTTTTGCTTCTGTTTTATTGGAAATTCTCCCATTCCCATACACAGATAAGATTACTAACTGCATTTTCCTTAATTCTATTTCCCCACCCCATATAGCTCTTCTTTCATCCTATCCCTTTTCACAAATGTTTTGCTTCTGACTATTGCTTACCCCTCTTTCCTCCTACTTCAGCTCTACCTCTATGAAGTCTACCTCCCTTTTCTTTAAGCTATTTCTTTATAGAATAAGATAAATTTATCTACTCAATTGAATATGTATTATATTCCCTCTTTGAATTAAATGCAATGAGAGTAAGGTTCAAAAAGTGTTTACCTATCCTTTCTTATTCTCTGATCTAAAGATTTATTGGGCCTCTTCATATAATGTAATTTATCCTATCCTTTTTCATCTCTTAATCTTTTTATATCATCACTCAATGTTATTTTATATGATCACAGCAAAGTCAACTTATGCAGACTATTCCTTTTAATTATGGTTGTCAAGAGTTACAGGTACCAACTTTTCATTTATGTAAACAATTTAATCATATTGAAGAACATATTTCTTTTTCTTTCCTGTTTACCTTTTTATACTTCTTTGAATCTTATATTTGAAGATCGAAATTTTCAGTTTTAGTTTTTTTTTTTTTTTCATAAGTATGAAAGTCTTCATTTCAATGAATGTCCATCTTCCCTTGAACAAGAATGCTCAGTTTTATTGGATAGTTTATTCTTGCTTGCAATTTAACTTCTTTGTCTTCTGGGATAATATATTTCAAGCCCTCAGATCCTTTAGTGTAGATGCTCCCAAACTTGGAGTGTAGCCCTGACTGTGATTTCTTGATATTTAATTTTTTTTCTGACTGCTTGAAGTCTTTTGTCCTAGAACAGATAATTATGGATTTGGTCATAATATTCTTCAGAGTTGCCTCTTGTTCTGAGGGCTCTTTACCAGATCACTAGTTTTCTGTGTCAGGATTTCTGGGACTCCTAACCTGTTCACTGTGCTGGTGTTGCCTGCCCTGTTCTTTCTGTTATGCCCAACAGCATCAGGCTGTTTGCCTTCTATAATGGGACTGGAGCCTGAATTGCTATGCTATTAGCCTGATGAGCTAGGACTAAAGGGCCACAATTACTGATATATGCTGTGGTTAAGGCCTCTTGCTAGCTTGCCTAGACATTTTCTACACTGGCCTGTGTTCCACTTTTACCCAAAGGAGATAGATCTTCCTTGAAGTCCTTCTAAGTAATCTTGAGTGAGAAAATTGTTTCTGCCTTTTTATAACTTCTGTTGCTCCATAATCCAGTTAGAGGCTTGACTTAACTTTGTTTCTGAGGGAAATTAGAGAGAGCTAAAGAAATTTCCTCAGTTTTCATTATTATCTTCCAGAAATTCCATGATGTTGTATATGAAGATTACTTGCTATATCTATCTATCTATCTATATATAAAAGATCTAACAAAATAGTCTTTAATTTATTTCCAGTTATAATGGTAATCAAACCAGTTTTGATATTATATAGCTGTACGCACATAGAAACATTTACATAGAAATGAATATATTCATATTTAGTCATATGTACATATGTTTCATGAATATTTTAATTTATTTAGCAATCTTTATGACAGGTATGAAATGAAACTTGGAATATTGGCATTGTGAAATATGTATAATAGCATTCAGATGAAATTTCAAACCTAATATGATGTGGTTGACTTTGTCTTCAGATATGTGTTTGTAGCAGTCTGAAATTACTGAAATTCTTTTGTTCAATCATCAAGTGTTAATTTGACATAAAAACATAGGAGTTGGAAGCATGGCAGTCATACCTGATAATAATCATTCTGAATCTTTATTGCAGGTCTTTCCCATAGAATCCCATAGAAATTGGGATGTTTTATTCAATTCTATTTGAATGTGGGGGGAAAATGATATAATTCTGTTCTTAGACAAATAGATGGTTTATTGGTAGCATATGAACTTGCATTAGACTTCTTTGTGCAGTGGATAGGATGTTGAGTCTGAAGTCCGGAAAATTCATCTTTCTGAGTTCAAAGCTGGTCTCAGATACTTACTATTTGTGCGACCCTGGACAAGTCATTTAACCCTGTTGCCCTCAGTTCCTCATCTGTAAATGATCTGGAGAAGAAAATGGCAAACCATTCTAGTGTCTTTGTCCAGAAAACCCCAATGAAGTCACAAAAAGTTGGACATGATTGGAAAATGATTAAACAAAAACAAAAAAATACTATCAGCTCATGACTAACTTATAGAGTTAGTTAGACTCTATTAGGTTCTAACTGTTAGAATCATACCAGAATTTAACTTCTGATCTGCCATTTACAATGTTAAATAGTCAAATCACAACATCACTGGACTTCAATTATCTATTCTTTAAAACAAGGAGAAGTTAATTGTGTTTACCTCTCAAAGTTGCTGCAAGGATGAAATTCTTTCAATTATGTGAAGGGCTTAATGTATTGTATAAATATATATCAAAGTTTTTCAGATGGTCACTAAATATTTGTTGACTATTAATGTCTTTGATTTAATAAATATTTTACTTATAAATTACTTTGCATGTTGACATTTTGTTGGTTTTTTTTTTTGTTTGTTTGTTTGTTTGTTTGTTTATTTTCCCTTGGTCTACTTATAATAGGGCAATTGTTTACTTTTTGACTATTGTCTATTGAACTACTGAGAGATGTATTACTAAGTCCAAAAAGGGGAAATAAACTCTATTGATATTATCAATGTGAATTGATATTAACATTTGAGAGAGATTCCTTGAGCCCTTCACTAAACTAATTGATCCAATCTGAATTGATGGTAAATTCTTTAATATTTTCAGAAAATAAGTATTATTTTCTTAAAATTAATGGATGTAGGCTTTAATTCTCACTATAACAATTCTCTAATCTCTTAAAATCAAATAGATTTACATTAATTTTAAGCTATTTCCTTTAGTATTTAAGTAAATGAAAAATGATTTGCATATATGTGTATATATAGAACAGGTTGCATATATGTACATTAAAGGTATATATTCATATAAATACATATTCATGTATACAAATATGCAGCTAATTATACATAAACACATACACATGCATATAAGTTGCTTATATACACTTGGATATATATTTACACATATAAATGCAATTTGATAAATCTTTGTACATACATGCACACATATATACAGATGCATGATACATTGTGAATATATACAATTTTATGTGTCTTTGTATATTTAAGTTTAATTTTTTGTCCTAAAAAAGCACAGAGACACATACCATAATACCATAAAGTACACATCAGGTCTGGCAATTGGATGAGAGTTCAGATCCTGACATTTGTCATTTGTGTGATGTTGAGCAAGTAATTTTATCTCTCTGACCCACAGTAAAATTATGGAATTGGGTAAATGAATTTTAAGAAACTTAATGCTCTAAAACTCTGATCCTGCCATACTTACATCCCAATCACTCACGCTTCTCTATTTGACGATTTTATGTGCTTGAATTGCAGTTTATTTATATATTTTGTTTTTATATATTCTAGGTCCCTAATGAATTGAAAGTATCTTTATCACTCTAATGACTAACAAAATGTATTGTAGAAGGTAAGTAAATAATACATTTTTATTGAATGAAATTGTCAGGATATATCTAGTGATTGGATCTTCCCTTCATCCTAAAATTAAAAAAAAAAAAAAACTACTTCTCCCCCCACCCAAAAAAAAAAAAAAAAAAAACAAAAAACCCTCAAACCTTTTTCTTGAGGCAATAATTGGTCTGAATGTTTACAAAAGGTTATAACAATTAAAAGAAGTATGGTATTCTACATTTTCTGTTTACAAATACTAAGAGCTGGTAATAAAGTGTGCCTCCCAGATGTTGGAAGAGAGGTAATGGACTTGTAGGTGTGGATTGACACATACAGTGTTAGCTGTGACCTTTATACTTATTTTTAGCTAATGTAAAATAATTTCAGCTTAACTATGTTTATTTATTTCAAGCAAGGGATTTTATTGAGGGGGGGCAATAGTATATGGGAATAGTGATCCTATTTCCCTCTAATTCCCTAAAAGAAAATTTACAAGCAGTACAGTGGTAAACAATATAATGACCATTCTTGATCCCAGAGGAGCAATGATAGCATGTTCTATTTGTGGCTGTGAGATAATAAGTGTTTGGAATATTTCATCAATCATCCTCTAAAATAGCAAGTGGTTATTTTATTGTTCAAAGGTTTTAAAGTATTTAAAAAACATACTATCTGACAGTTAGAAAGGCAAGATTGACAGATAGTATTTGGACATTAAGGGATTATTTCAATTGATTATAAATACTTTAACACAAATTTGTTTATCTTCCTTCCCCCTCCCATAACTTTGGGGAGGTTAGGAAATAGATTTATATTAATTTTTGATAAACAGTTGTATGGGAGATGTTATGAATGTAGAATGTTGCATGTACTTTTATATAAGGTCATTGCATTATTAGCTTTAATATAATTGTTTTTACTTTGTTACAAGATGCCACTCATGGAATGAGAATGATTTGCAAATGTTTTTAATGTAAAAACAAAACATATCAATAAAACTTGGTATTGGGGGAAAATGTCAATGAAACATTTGATAATATTTCACACAGAAGAGAACAAACAGACCTAATGTAAGAAGATACCAAAATGCAGGGCATTTTTGCAATTTAAAAGAGGATTAAAAAAAACAGTAATAAATTCCATATTCATGGCATTACCACAAACAAAACAAAAAAGAGTGATAGTTTGTTTTCTCATTACTTACTCTGATTCCTTCATGTTCTTTTTCTTCTCTTATTAATAAAATGAGCATTTCTCACACAAATGTTGAATAATAACAGTGACAATTGGCATCCTTATTTCACCCCTGATTTCATTGGGAATTCTCCTAGCTTAATCCTATTAAATATAATGCTTCCTTATTGTTTCAAATAAGTGCTTTTTATCATTTGAAGGAAAACTATTTATTCTTACGCTCTCTAGTGTTTTTATTAGGAATGGATGCTGTATTTTGTCAAATGCCTTTCCTGCATCTATTGAGATAATAATATAATTTCTGCTATTTTGGTAATTGATATTATAAATTATGCTAATAGTTTTCCTGATATTGAATAAGCCCTACATTCCTGATATATTCATTTTTATCCCCATTTAATTTTCTCAAAAGTTCTATTATACCTAACTTTTCCAAAATTCTATTCAGCTCCTTAACTTCTTTCTTGTTTATTTTGTGGTTAAATTGTCTGATAGATAGATTTTGATAGGGGAGGAGGGGTGAGATCCCTCACCAGTATATTTTTTGCTGTCTATTTCTTCATACAATTCATTTAACTTCTCTTCTAGGAATTTGGATGCTATATCAATGGAAGCACATATATTTAATATTGATATTATTTCAGGCATCTTTAGCAAGATGTATGTTACTTCCTTATCTCTTTTAATTAGATCTATTTTTCCTTATCTCTTTTAATTAGATCTATTTTTTTCTTTTGATGGTATTTGAGAGGCAGGATTGCTACTTCGGTTTTTTTTTTTTTTTTTTTTTTTTTTTTGTTTTTTACTTCAGCTGAGGCATAATATATTATGTTCCAGTCTTTTACTTTTACTCTCTATGTATCACTCTGCTTCCAATTTTTTTTTTTAAACAATATACTGAAGGATTATCTTGGTGTATGGATTTGTGTGGGTCGATGCCTAAAAACTGAGCATACTCTTTAATCAAGTAGTGCTGTTACTGGTCTGTATCCCAAGGAAATCATAAAGAAGGGAAAAGGATCATACATGTGCAAACATGTTTGTATCAACTCTTTTTGTAATAGCAAAGAATTTTGCTATTACAGGGTTATGTATCCTACTAGATATCTGAGGTAAGATGTGAACTTCTTCCTATCTTAAAGCTCAGGGTTGTATTGACTAGTTTCTAGGACATGGCACCCAAGCTTGAGCCAGTCTTCCAGGAAGAATTTTAAGGAAGAAGATAAGAATTTTAAGAGTTTCAGGTCAGGAGGGAAGCATGTGAGAAGATTTTAAGTCTGCTACCCACTTCTGTTTTATGCAAGAGCTCATTCCATTAATATTCATAATTAAGATGGCTAATTATATTTCTAGTCATCCTATTTTTTTACTTTATTCTTTTTTCTCTCTTTTCACCTTTTTCCTCCTCACCAATGTTTTGCTTTTGGCCATCATCTCCCTTAATCTGCTTTTCCTTTTTTTGATTCCCACCCTTTTTTATCCCTTTTCCCCTAATACTTCTGCTCTCCCTTCTATTAACTTCCCTCTTTCCTTTCCTCTTTCCCCTCTAGCTTACCTGTATGCTGAGACAAATTTGATATTAAGATTATTTATTTTAATACACATTGCTTTATGAATCATGTTGCATGTTGGAAGAGAAAAAGCAGAGCAAATGGGGAAAACCATGGGAGAGATTAAAAAAAACATAAAAAATAAGTAAACAGCATGTGTTGATTTACATTATCTCCTTAGGTTTTTTTTTTTTTGTTGTTGTTTTTGTTTTTGTTTTTTTTTTTGGATGCAAATGTCATTTTCTGTCCAAAGTCTAGTGGGATTGCTTTAGAGCACTGAACTACTGAGAAGAACCAAGTCTTTCATAGTTGATCATCGCATATTCTTGCTGTTAGTATGTACAAAATGTTCCTGGTTCTGCATATTTAAATCAGCATCAGTTCATGTAAATCTTTCCAGGCCTTTCTATAGTCAGCTTGTTCATCATTTCTTAAAGAACAATAATATTCCATTACTTTCATGTATCACAACATATTCAGCCATTCCCCAGTTAATGGGCATCCACTCCTTTTCAAATTATTTGCTATTACAAAAAGAGATGGTACAAACATTTTTGCACATGTATGATCCTTTCCCCTTCTTTATGATTTCCTTGGGATACAGACCCACTAATAGCACTGCTTGGTTAAAGAGTATGCCCCGTTTTTAAGCATGGACCCACATGTAATACTGTACACTAAGATAAGATCAAAATGGGTCCATGATTTAGGCATAAAGAATGACATTATAAATAAATTGGAGGAACATAGGATAGTTTACCTCTCATACTTGTGGAGGAGGAAGGAATTTGTGGCCAAAGAAGAACTAGAGATCATTATTGATCACAAAATAGAAAATTTTGATTATATTAAATTAAAAGCCTTTGCACAAACAAAACTAATGCAAACAAGATTAGAAGGGAAGCAACAAACTGGTAAAAAAACATTTTTACAGTTAAAGGTTCTGATAAATACCTAATTTCCAAAATATATAGAAAACTGACTCTAATTTATAAGAAGTCAAGCCATTCCCCAATTGATAAATGGTCAAAGAATATGAACAGATAATTTTCAGATGATGAAATTGAAACTATTTCTACTCATATGAAAGGATGTTCCAAATCACTATTGATCAGAGAAATGCAAATTAAGACAACTCTGAGATACCACTACACACCTGTCAGATTGGCTAAGATGACAGGAATAATGATGAATGTTGGAGGGGATGCGGGAAAACTGGGACACTGATTCATTGTTGGTGGAGTTGTGAGAGCAATCTGGAATTATGTCCAAAAAGTTATCAAACTGTGCATACTCTTTGATCCAGTAGTGTTACTACTGGGCTTATATCCCAAAGAGATATTAAAGAAGGGAAAGGAACCTGTATGCGCCAAAATATTTGTGGCAGCCTTTTTTGTAGTGGCTAGAAACTGGAAAATGAATGGATGCCCATCAGTTGGAAAATGGTTGGGTAAATTGTGGTATATGAATACTGTGAAATATTCTTGTTCTGTAAGAAATGGCCAGCAGGATGAATACAGAAAGGCTTGGAGAGACTTACATGAACTGATGCTTGGTGAAATGAATAGAACCAGGAGATCATTATACACTTCAACAACAATACTGTATGAGGATGTATTCTGATAGAAGTGGATATCTTTGACAAAAAGAAGATTTAATTCAGTTCCAATTGATCAATAATGGACAGAATCAGCTACACTCAGAGAAGGAACACTGGGAAATGAATGTGGACTACTTGCATTTTTGTTTTTCTTCCCAGGTTATTTTTATCTTCTGAATCCAATTCTTCTTGTCCAACAAGAGAACTGTATGGATCTGCACACCTATATTGTATGTAGGATATACTTTAACATATTTAACATGTATAAGACTTCTAGGGAAGGGGGTGGAGGGAGAGAAGGGAAAACTTTGAACAGAATTGAGTTCAAGGGACAATGTTGTAAAAAATTACCCATGCATATGTTCTGTCAATAAAAAGCTATTATTTTAAAAAAATAGCAAAAAAGAAGAGTATGTTCAGTTTTGTAACCCTTTGGGCATAGTTTCGAATTGCTCTCAAAAATTGTTGGATTATTTCTCATTTCACATTCACATTCACATTTCACAACGTCATCAAATGCATTCATTAATGTCCTAGTTTTCTCACATCCCCTCCAACATTTATCATTGTCTTTTCCTGTCACCTTAGCTAATCTGGGAGGTGGGAGGTGGTACCTCAGAGTTGTTTGCCATTTCTCTAATCAATAGTGATTTAGAGCATTTTTTTCTTATAACTATAAATGGCTTCAATTTCATGAGACAAATTTCTATACCAAATTATGTATGCTATTCCCTTTTTGAGACAAATCCAATGAAATTAATGTTCAAACAATATTGTTTCTTCTTCCTTTTTTCCCTCAGTTGTTGTATCTCTTTATCTGATGTAAATTACCCCATTTTATCTCCCCTTTGTATTTTCCCAGTACAATTCTTTTTTCACCTCCTAGTTTCTTTTTTATATCATCACATTAAAATCAACTTATACCTACAACTTCTTTCTAGTTGCTCTCACAAAGATAAAGTTCTTAAAAGTTACAAGAATTATTTTCCCTTATAGGGAATAAAGAGTTTAACCTTTAAGATGTTTTCCCTTTCCTGTTTACCTCTATATTTCTTTGTTTTCTGTTCAGCTCTGATCTTTTCATCAGAAAAGATTGAAATCCTCCATTTAATTGAATTTTTTCCCCTGAAAGATAATGTTCACTTTTTCTGGGTAATTGATTCTTAGTTGTTGCCCAAAGCCCTGTGCCTTCTGAAATATTATATCCCAGGCACTCTGATCTTTTAATGTAGAAGGTACTAAATTTGGCGAAATCCTGATTGTGGTTCCTCTATGTTTGAATTGCTTCATTCTAGTTGCTTACAGTATTTTTTTTCTTTAATCTGATAATTCTAGAATTTAGCTTTAATATTCCTTTGGAGTTTTCATTCTGATGTCTCTTTCTGGAGATGATTGGTGGATTCTTTTTTTTTTTTTTTTGATGAATTTTTGAAAGAAGTTGTCCAGAATCATTTTTTAAAATTATGGCTTTCAGGAGTCCAAGAATTCTTAGATTATTTCTCCTGGCTCTATTTTCCAGGTTAATTGTTTTTCCAATAAGATATTTTATCCTTTCTTCTATTTTTTCCTTTCTTTTTAATTTTTGAATTTTGTTTGACTCATATTATTTTCAAAATATATTCATAGATAGTTTTCAACATTCACCTCTGTGAAACCTTGTTCCAATTTTTTTCTCCCTTCTATCACCCCACCACCTCCCATAGATGGCAAGGAATCCAATATTTGGTAAACATGTACAATTCTTCTAATACATATTTCCACAATTATCATGCTGCACAAAAAAATCATATCAAAAAGGGAAAAAATGAGAAAGAAAACAAAATGCAATCAAATAACAACAAAAAGGTGAAAATCCTATGTTGTTATCCACACTCAGTTTCCACAGTCCTCTCTGGGTACGGATGACTCACTCCCTCGCAAGATCTTTGGAATTGGCTTGCATCACCTCACTGTTGAAAAGAACTACATGTTTGACTCATTCATAATATCCCATTGTCATTCACTTCCATTTAACCAATTCTAATTTTTAATTAATTATTTTCTTTGGCTAGATTTTCTTTTACCCTCTTTTCTATATTTTAATTGTTTTTTTCCTGCCCTGTTCATTTTGCCAAATCTATTTTTAAGACAATGTTTTCTTCAGTAAATTTCTGTTCTTCCTTTTTGAAGCTATTGGCTTTCCCCCTTAAGCTTTCATAAGTCTCCTGAAAAGCTCTCATTTCTTTTTCCCATTTATATTCTATTTCTCTTACTTGATTTTTAAAATCTTGTTTGAGCTCTTCCAAGAGAATCTTTTGAGCTTGAGAGCAGTTCATATGCCTCTTTGAGGATTCACATGTAGACACTTTACTATTGCTGTTCTCTTCTGGGTTTGTGTTCTGTAGCTTTCTATGGTCAGGGCTTTTTTGCTTTATTACCTTATTTTAAAAAGTTGAACTGTGCTTCTGGGACAGAAGGGGGAATTTTCCCAAGCTTCTTTTGCAGAAGACCAGGGACATTTCACTGACTTTCCACACTGGGTCTGGAGGTGCTATTTGCTTTCCCTTTACACTGGGTTTATCTGGCTTACTTACTACTGTTATGCTGGAGAGTAGAGTTTGTAATTTGCTTTCTGTGCTTGGCTTGGAGTTCTCACAGCTGGCCTGATGAGTCACTGGCCTTCCGAAGTAACAAGGAGGGACAAACATTGTTGGTCTGTACTTTGGCTAAGAGACTTCCACTAGATTCACCACTCTACCTGTGCTGGGCTATGTTCTTCCTTGCTCAAGTGAGATAGACCTTTCCCAAAGTCTTCTAAGATATGGTAAGCTAGAAAATTGTTTATTCCCAATGCTGGTGTATTTTTTCACTCCAAAATACACTCAGAGTCTTGATTTAGTGTTGATTCTAAGGGAAACTGGCAAGAGCTCAGGTAACATGCTATCATGTCTCCATCATCTTGGCTACCCTTCCTCCCCCCCAAAAATTGTTAGATTGCCTATGGTCTTTATTTATGGTATTTATCAAATGATATAATTTTCTTTCTCTGTCTTTAATTTTCCTGATTTATGTATCAATATTCTATTTGTTTCATAAAAGGAATTTTTTTTCTCTTTTGTCTCATTGGTGCATCTAGACTCTTTCCATTCCTCACAGTTGTTCCTATTTCCTCATGTCTCTCAGATTCAGTTTTGTCACTGACTCTTCATGGTTGATTCTATGATTGCTCTTTTGTTTTTCCTAGAAGGCTTGGTTTTAAAATCTTTGCATTGTACTATATGTAGTGGGGATAAACTAAAAGCATTTCCAATAAGATCAGGGATGAAACAAGGTTGCCCATTATCACCATTGCTATTCAATATTGTATTAGAAATGTTAGCTTTGGCAATAAGAGAAGAAAAATAAGTTAAAAGAATTAGAATAGGTAATGGGGAAATCAAATTATCACTCTTTGCAGAGAATATAGTGGTATACTTAGAGAATCCTTGAGAATCAATTTAAAAACTACTAGAAACAATTCACAACTTCAGCAAAGTTACAGGATATAAAATAAATCTATATAAATCATCAGCATTTCTATATGTTGCCAACAAAGTCCAGCAGTAAGAGATAGCAAAGAGAAATTTCATTTAAAATAAGTGTAGACAATATAAAATATTTGGAAGTCCACCTGCCAAGACAAAGTTAGGAACTATATGAACACAATTACAAACACTTTCCACACAAAGTTAGATCTAAACAATTGGAAGAATATCAAATGTTCATGAGTAGACCAAGCTAATATAATAAAAAAGCAACTTTATCTAAAATAATCCACTTATCCAGTGCCACCAGTCAATCTGCCAAGAAATTCCTTTAGAGAACTAGAAAAAAAATTAACAAAGTTTATCTAGAAGAACAAAAGATCAAAAATTTCAAAGGAATTAATGGAAAATGCAAATGAAGATGGCCTAGCTGTAGCAGATCTAAATCTATGTTATAAAATAGTGGTCATCAAAACCATTTGGTACTGGCTAAGAAATAGAGTAGTTGGTCAGTCGGATAGGTTAGGCACACAAGACACAATAATCAATAGCTATAATAATATAGTGTTTAATAAATCCAAAGACCTCTGAGATAAGAACTCACTATTTGACAAAAATTGCTGAGAAAATTAGAGAATATTATGGCAGAAACTAGGCAGTGATCCATACCTAACACCATATACCAAGATAAGATCTAAATGGGAGTTCATGATTTAGACACAAATGGTGATGCTATAAAAAAAATCAGGATAACAAGATACAGTCTACCCCTCAGATCAATGGAGAAGAAACAATTTATAGCCAAATAAGAACTAGAGAGTAATATGAAATATCAAACATTAATTTTGATTATATTAAATTAAAAAGATTTTGTACAAACCATAACAATGCAAACAAAATTAAAAGGGAAGCAGAAAATTCGGAACAAATTTTATGTCCAAGAGTTTTACATACCTCTCAGATTGGCTAAGATAACAGGAAAAGATAATGATAAGTATTGGAGAGGAAGTGCAAAAACTAAAACACTAATTCATTGTGAGTGGACTTGTGAACTAATCCAAACATTCTAGAGAACATTTTGGAATTATTCCCAAAGGATATCAGACTGTTCATGCCCTTTGATCCAGCAAGTGATGCTACTATCTCTATATCCCAAAGAGATCATAAAAAAGGATAAAGGGCTCACATATGCAAAGTTGCTTGTAGAAACCCTTTTTGTAGTTGCAAGGAACTAGAAACTGAGTAGATGCCCATTAGTTGGAGGATGGCTGCATATTATTGTTTTATAAGAAACAACCAACAGTATGATTTCAGAAAGACCTGGAAGGACTTATATGAACTGATGCTAAGTGAATGTTGCACATAGCAACAACAAGATTATATAATAATCAACTCTGATTGACATGGCTTTTTTCAACAATGAGGTAATTCAGATAGACTTATAATGGAGAGAACCATCTGCATCCAGAAAGAAGATTGTGAGGACTAGATGTGAATCACAACATATTATTTTCACCTTTTGTGTTGTTGTTTGCTTCCTTTTTTTTCTTTCTCTTTTTTGATCTGATATTTCTTGTGAAGCATGACAAATGTGAAAATCTGTATAGAACAATTGTACTTTTTAACATATATTGGATTACTTGCTGTATAGGAAGGGAGAAAAATGTAGAAACAAAGTTTTGCAAGGGCGAATATTGAATTCTATCTTTGCATGTATTTTGAAAATGAAATGCTATTATTAGAAAAATTTAAAAATAAAATAAAATCTTTTCATTTTTTCCAAAGACCTAGTCCAAATTTCTGCCTTAAAAGTTACATAAAAGATTCTCATCAAACTCCTCTGAGGAATGCCTATGAAGAAGATTTCTATAGAGAACTGGAGGAAAACTAAACAAAACAGCTCCAAATGTGAAATATAATTGTTATATTATTGAATATGTGGTCAGTTGTTTAAATCCAGCATCAGATACTAACAGTGATTTCTTTAACTAATTGTTCTACATATGAATGGTATACTGCTGGCTGATAGAACACCTGTATTTTCTTGTTGAACCAAAATTAGAAGCAGAAGAGAATTTAATTGATCCATACTTTGTTGCATTTTAGCTTCAGAGGTTTCATTGAATACACAATTTTTTGCAAACAAAAATCATGCACCACTACTCTTTCCACTTAAGTTTTGAAAAGAAATCTTTTCTTATTGAAGAATTTTTGAACACAGATTCCCCTATCATTGGGACTATTAGTAACAATTGGAGCTTTCCTGATCTTGGTGCTAAACTCTTTTTGCCTCTCTTATAAAGGTTATTTTTGGAAGATGGCGGAGAAGGCTCACACGACTCTCTAAGCTCCTCTTATTCCCCTCATAACCAACTATTTAATGCAGCCTTAAAAATAACTCTTCACTACTTAAATTCATGAAGATTAGAAGCACTACAACTTACCAGCCCATCCGGAAGATCGCCAGGAAAGGTTTGTCCTGAGGGGCCAGGAACAGACTAGCACAGGTAAAGAGAGGCTAGCGTCCTGAGCAGACCAGGGACGGGGTGATCTCTGTGGCTAGAGAAGTTATAGAGACGACTCTGCTATAGGCTAACTGCTCTGCTTTGATTACAAAGCAGTAAAGTGGCAGAGAAGTTAAAGCCTAAAACAGAGGGACCTCTAAAAAACTCCAGAACCTAATGAGCTCTGGCTGTAACCCCTCAAACCCGGAAGTGACTCAGGCAGACTTTTCCGCAGCCCTGCGGCCACATCCGGCAGTCTGGGGCTTTTGCAGGGGCAGTTACTAATCTGTACGGCAAGGGGGCACAGCCTGGGCAGCCTCTGATTGGCAGAGTGGGGGGCTTGGCCTGGGGCAATAGAACCTCCCCAGCTGACTGCTCTTCTAGGGCAGACAATTCTGGTCCCTGCAAATCCATTCACTGCTCAACTGCTAATACCCAAAGCCCCAGGGCTGGATTTGGCTTGGGAAGTAAAACTCTCACTGCTCAGCATCTAGCCCCAGGGCAGTCATTATCTCACAGAGCCAGGGTTCTTTGAAGGGCACTTTCCCAGCCCGGCCCTGCAGGCCAGAGTTACTTTTGGGTGGGCAACTCTTTCCCAGAGCACTCCAGTACCTCACTGCTTTTTGTAGCTGGTTGGCAGGACAGCTACCTGTCCATATACCTTTCACTGCTCTGCAGAGGAAGCTGGTAACCTCCTGGCTCTGAAGGGAGACCTTACAGGCTTTAACAAAATGAGTAAAAAAATCAAAAGAATGATTGATAGTTTCTACACAGAAAGAGAACAGCTTTTCAACCCTGAAGAGACTAATACCAGACAGTCTCCAGACGATTGTGGGTCTCCAATACAAAAGGCACTCCTTGAAGAAACCATTAAAAACCTTAAAAGAGAGCTAGAAAAGAAATGGGGAAAGGCACATAACTCACTAAAAGAAAAATTTGATAAAATGGAAAAAGAAAACAACTTCCTGAAAATGTGAATTGGAAAAGGTAAAAAAAACTCCCAAGAAGTGCAGAGAAACAGAGTCTGCAAATTGGAAAAAGAAAATAACTCACTAAAAAAAAAAAAAAAAAATTAGTGAAATGGAAAAAAATTCCATAGAGCAAAACAACTCAATTGGACATATACAAAAAGAAGAAAAGAAAAGCTAATGAAGAAAATAACTCACTAAAAATCAGAACTGAACAAATAGAAATGACTGATTCATTGAGACATCAAGAATCAGTCAAGCAAAACCAAAAAAATGAAAGATTAGAAAAAAAATGTCAAATATTTACTTGGAAAAACAACAGACCTGGAAAATAGATCTAGGAGAGATAACCTGAAGATCATCAAACTACCAGAAAATTATGATGAAAAAAAGAGCCTAGATACTATTTTACAGGAAATCATCAAAGAGAACTGCCAAGAAGTAATAGAACCGGAAGGGAAAATAGGCATTGAAAGAATTCATTGAACACCTTCTGAAAAAGACCCTAAAATCAAGACTCCCAGGAATATTGTGGCCAAACTTCAGAATTTTCAGACTAAAGAAAAAATTTTACAAGCAGCCAGGAAAAAACAGTTCAATTACCGAGATGCCACAATAAGGGTCATGCAAGATCTGGCTGCCTCAACATTAAAGGATGGAAGGGCCTAGAATCTGATATTCCGAAAGGCAAAAGAACTTGGAATGCAGCCAAGAATAAACTACCCAGCTAAGCTGAGTATTTTTTTCCACGGAAGAAAATGGACATTTAATGAAATAGAGGAATTCCATCTGTTTCTAAGGAAAAAACCAGACAAACAAAAAATTTGATCTCCAACAACAGGAATCAAGAGAAGTAGAAAAAGGTAAAAGGAACTCTTGAGAACTGTATTTCTGTTGTAGATATACATAAAAACCATATGTATAATTTGATTTTACCGATATAACATAAAAAAGGGAAGTAGAAATGGAAAGGGGATAATGTCAGAAAAAGGGAAGCAGGGAGATAAAAAGAGGCAAACTACATGTGACAGTGAGGGAAAGGAAACCTATCATATAAGAGGGAACTTAGAGAGGGGAAGGAACATTGTGTGAATCCTACTCTCACCAGAATTGGCTCAAAGAGGAAACAATTGACATATTTGTTTTACAGAGAATCTTCTCTCACCTCATTAAAAAGTGGGAGAGGAAAAGGGAGAAGGAAAAAGAGTAATAAGGGAAGGGTACAAGAAAGGGGAAGGGATTCAAAGGGAGGAAGGAAGGATACTAAAGAGGGAGAGCTGGGTGATGTTAGTGGGACCAATAAGTTTAATACTAGGGAAGAAGGGAAGGAGGGCAAGAAAAAGAAAAGTATAATCTGGGGATATTAGGATGGCAGGACATACAGAATTGGTTATTTTAGCCGTAAATGTGAATAGGATGAACTCTCCCATAAAGAGGAGGTGAATAGCAGACTGGATCAAAAGTCAGAACCCTACAATCTGTTGGTTACAGGAAACACATTTAAAACAGGGAGATACATACAGAGTAAAGGTGAAAGGCTGCAGTAGAATCTATTATGCTTCAGGTGAAGTCAAAAAAGCTGGGGTAGCCATCCTTATCTCAGATCAAGCAAAAGCAAAGATTGATCTAATTAAAAGAGATAAGAAAGGAAACTATATCTTGCTTAAGGGTACTATAGACAATGAAACAATAACAGTATTAAACATATATGCACCAAGTGTTATAGCATCTAACTTCCTTAAAGAGAAGTTAAGAGAGTTGCTAGAAGAAATAGACAGCAAAACTATAATAGTGGGAGATCTCAACCTTGCACTCTCAGATTTAGATAAATCAAATCACAAAACAAATAAGAAAGAAATTAAAGAGGTAAATAGAATATTAGAAAAATTAGGTATGATAGATTTCTGGAGAAAACTGAATGGTGACAGAAAGGAGTATACTTTCTTCTCAGCAGTTCATGGAACCTACACAAAAATTGATCATATATTAGGACATAAAGACCTCAAAATTAATTGCAGGAAGGCAGAAATAGTAAATGCTTTCTTTTCAGATCACAATGCAATAAAAACTACATTCAACAAAAAGTTAGTTGTAAATAGACCAAAAAGTAATTGGCAACTAAATAATCTCATCTTAAAGAATGATTGGGTGAAACAGCAAATTATAGACACAATTAATAATTTCACTCAAGATAATGACAATGGTGAGACATCATATCAAAATTTATGGGATGCAGCCAAAGCAGTAATAAGGGGAAATTTTATATACTTAGAGGCTTACTTAAAAAAATAGAAAAAGAGAAGATCAATGAATTGGGCCTGCAACTTAAAAAGTTAGAAAAAGACCAAATTAAAAACTCCCAATCAATTACTAAACTTGAAATTCTAAAATTAAAAGGAGAAATTAATAATATAGAAAGTAAAAATACTATTGAACTAATAAATAAAACTAAGAGTTGATTTTATGAAAAAAACAATAAAATCGATAAACCTTTAGTAAATCTGATTAGAAAAAGGAGAGAGGGAAATCAAATTAGCAGGCTTAAAAATGAAAAAGGAGAACTTTCCACTGATGAAGAGGAAATTAAAGAAATAATAAGGGGTTACTTTGCCCAACTTTATGCCAATAAATTTGATAACCTATGCGAAATGAATGACTACCTCCAAAAATATAGGCTTCCCAAATTATCAGAGGAGGAAGCAAATTGCTTGAATAGTCCCATTTCAGAAAAAGAAATAGAACAAGCTATTAATCAACTCCCTAAAAAAAAATCCCCGGGACCAGATGGATTTACATGTGAATTCTACCAAACATTCAAAGAACAATTAGCCCCAATGCTTTATAAACTATTTGAAAAAATAGGGAATGAAGGAGTCCTACCAAATACCTTTTATGACACAGACATGGTACTGATACCTAAACCAAGTAGGTTGAAAACAGAGAAAGAAAATTATAGATCTATCTCCCTAATGAATATTGATGCTAAAATCTTAAATAAGATATTAGCCAAAAGACTACAGAAAATCATCCCCAGGATAATACACCACGATCAAGTAGAATTTATACCAGGAATGTAGGGCTGGTTCAATATTAGGAAAGCTATCAATATAATTGGCCATATTAATAATCAAATTAACAAAAGCCATATGATCATCTCAATAGATGCAGAAAAAAGCATTTGATAAAATCCAATATCCATTCCTATTAAAAACTCTTGAGAGTATAGGAATAAATGGACTTTTCCTTAAAATAATCAGTAGCATCTATTTAAAATCAACAGTAAGCATCATATGTAATGGGAACAAACTACAACCACTCCCAATAAGATCAGGAGTGAAACAAGGTTGCCCACTATCACTGTTACTATTTAATATTGTATTAGAAATGCTAGCTTTGGCAATAAGAGTTGAGAAAGAGATTAAAGGAATAAGAATAGGCAATGAGGAAACCAAATTATCACTCTTTGCTGATGATATGATGGTATACTTAGAGAACCTCAGAGACTCTTCTTAAAAGTTATTAGAAACAATCTACACCTTCAGCAAAGTTGCAGGGTATAAAATAAACCCATATAAGTCATCAGCATTCTTATATATCACTAACAAAACCCAACAGTTAGAGTTACAAAAAGAAATTCCATTTAAAGTAAGTACTGATTGTATAAAGTATTTAGGAATCTATCTGCCAAGGGAAAATCAGAAACTTTATGAGCAAAACTACAAAACACTTTCCACACAAATTAAGTCTGATCTAACCAACTGGAAAAATATTAAATGCTCTTGGATTGGGCGAGCAAATATAATAAAGATGACAATACTACCTAAATTAATCTATTTATTTAGCGCTATACCAATCAGACCCCCCAAAAACTACTTTGATGAACTAGAAAAAATAACAACAAAGTTCATATGGAAAAACAAAAGGTCAAGAGTTTCAAGGGAATTAATGAAAAAAATCAAATGAAGGTGGCCTAGCTGTACCTAATCTAAAATTATATTATAAAGCAGCAGTTACTAAAACCATCTGGTATTGGCTAAGAAATAGACTAGTTGATCAATGGAATAGGTTAGGTTCAAAGGACAAAACAGCCAATAACTTTAAAAAATATAGTGTTTGACAAACCCAAAGACCCCAGTTTCTGGGATAAGAATGCACTATTTGACAAAAATTGCTGGGAAAATTGGAAATTAGTATGGCAGAAACTAGGCATTGACCCACACTTAACACCGTACACCAAGATAAGGTCAAAATGGGTTCATGACCTAGGCATAAAGAATGAGATTATAAATAAATTGGAAGAGCATAGGAAGATCTTACCTCTCAGACCTGTGGAAAAGGGAGGAATTTATGACCAAAGAAGAACTATAGATCACTATTGACCACAAAATAGAAAATTTTGACTATATCAAATTGAAAAGTTTTTGTACGAACAAAACAAATGCAGACAAGTTTAGAAGGGAAACAATAAACTGGGAAAACATTTTTACAATCAAAGGTTCTGATAAAGGCCTCATTTCCAAAATATATAGAGAATTGACTCTAATTTATAAGAAATCAAACCATTCTCCAAATGATAAATGGTCAAAGGATATGGACAGACAATTCTCAGACAAAGAAATTGAAACTATTTATAGACATATGAAAATATGCTCCAAATCATTATTAATCAGAGAAATGCAAATTAAGACAACTCTGAGATACCACTACACACCTGTCAGATTGGCTAGACTGACAGGGAAACATAATGTGGAATGTTGGAGGGGATGTGGGAAAACAGGGATACTGATACATTGTTGGTGGAATTGTGAACACATCCAGCCATTCTGGAGAGCAATTTGGAAATATGCTCAAAAAGTTATCAAACTGTGCATATCCTTTGATCCAGCACTGTTTCTACAGGGCTTATACCCCAAAGAGATACTAAAGAAGGGAAAGAGACCTGTATGCGCCAAAATGTTTGTGGCAGCCCTGTTTGTAGTGGGTATAAGCTGGAAAATGAATGGATGCCCATCAATTGGAGAATGGTTGAGTAAACTGTGGTATAAGAACGTTATGGAATATTATTGTTCTGTAAGGAATGACCAGCAGGATGAATACAGAGAGGACTGGCGAGACTTACATGAACTGATGCTAAGTGAAATGAGCAGAACCAGGAGATCATTATATACCTCAACAATGATACTGTTTGAGGATGTATTCTGATGGAAGTTGATCTCTTCGATAAAGAGAGCTAATTCAGTTTCAGTTGATCAAAGATGGACAGAAGCAGCTACACCCAAAGAAAGAACACTGGGAGATGAATATAAACTGCTTGCATTTTTGTTTTTCTTCCCGGATTATTTATACCTTCTGAATTCAATTCTCCTTGTGCTACAAGAAAACTGTTTGTTTCTGCACACGTATGTTGTATCTAGGAAATACTGTAACCTATTCAATATGTAAAGGATTGCTTGCCATCTGGGGGAGGGGATGGAGGGAGGGAGGGGAGAAATCGGAACAGAAGTGAATGCAAGGGATAATGTTGTAAAAAATTATCCTGGCATGGGTTCTATCAATAAAAGTTATTAAAAAAAAAGAAAAAAAAAGAATTTTCCATCACTTAGGTAGCTGACTTTGGTTCCCTGTTTGTCCTCATTGAAGGTGTTTGAGAACATGGGTGAAAACATTATTTTAAAAGCATGGGAACAAGTGCACTGTATTTTTTAATCCATTGGTGACTGGGAAACTCAAGAGCACTGACAGTTTTACAGAATTTAGGCAAGCATTCCATCATGAAATTGATGTACTATACTGATAAACTTCTCTGAGCTACCAAATTTTGATATAATTTTCCATAAACCCTCATTCTGACAGCATCAAAGGTCTCTGTTCTGCTCCTGGCATTTCTCCTGGAGTTGTTGGGCAGTGAATACCATATTGACTATTCCTCAGCCCTTTCTGAAGACACAACTACGTTCATGGAACCATCAGTTTCAGCAAATTATGAAATTTTGAATACTGTAGATAAATTCACTTATTTTGGCAATACACTTTCTAGGGATGTTAATATTGAGATTGAGATTGACCCGAGCATTTCCAGAACTAGTTCAGTATTTGGGAGGCTCTGAAGGAAAGTGTGGGAGAAGAGAGGTATTTGACTACCAAACTAAAGGTCTACAGAGCCATTGTGCTGATCTCAATGTTGTATGTCTGTGAAACCTGGACAGTCTGTCTACTAGCACTGTACTAGAAAACTGAATCACTTTCATTTGAATGAAATGAATGAATTAGAATGAAATGAATAAAAAAAATTCTGAAGATCACCGGGAAGGATAAGATATCAGACAATGAGGTCCTTTCTTGAACTAAATTGTCAAGCATCCCAACTACTGATGATAGTGCAACTCCCTTGGGCTAGCTCAATGTTTGATTTTATTTGAATTCCAAACATGCATCATCTAAAAAGCTTATGTTACAGAGAACTCACAAGGTGATCAGAAAAAGGGATATAAAGACACTCTCATGGTTTTCTCAAGAACTTTAGAATTGCTTCTATCACATGGGAGACACTGACACAGGACCACCCAATATGGTGGTCAAAGAAGGAGATGTGCTTTATGAGCAAATCAAAATTCAATTAGGTCAGAAGAAATGTGTGATACACAAAGTTAGAGTCCATCCCAAATGTTCATAGGAACTATTTGTATTTGGTTTATGACAGGGCATTTAAAGCTTGCATTGGTCTAATCAGCTACAGTCTGACCCACAGTAACTCTAATATAGTGATGTCATTTGGTGCTCTTTGAAAACAACCAATTCATTGGTTGAAATATGGCTCTGAAAAGTCAGAGTTTTAAAATGTCCATTGTATTTTTAATGGAAGTACTGAAGAGGGGACCCCAAAACTCTGAAAATCCTTGGAGAAAATCACCTTCAATTCTGCCTCAATAAGGGACCCTGCCCCAAGTCATTTTTTCCCTTAAATTAACTTAAGTTTTGACTGCTTGAGAGGGGAATGAAGAGGCGACCCTGAAACTCTGAAATCCTTGAAGGAGAAAATCTCCTTCAACTCTGCCTCATTGAGGGACTCTGCTCCCAAGGGACAAAGAGTTTCACCTTGTTATCTGGGTGGGGTCAGCTCAGTCCTGAAACTCATTGAATTCAATTCAAATTCTAGTTCAAGCTGAAATGCAGTGAGCAGCCAATTTGAGACCCCCATCTATGGGCCCCCTTCAGCTAAATCTCTCATTATAAAAAGAGCCAAACTAACACCCTCTTTTTGCAGAGGTTCCAAACATGCCAAGCTCCATGCTTGGCATGTCAAGGGCTTCTGTCCACTGGAATACCCTTTCTAGTGCCATCCTCTCTTTAGCCTCACCTATTTCCCTAACTTTATGTCTCTCTGTCAGGATTTCTAACCTTACTTCCGATCCCCATAATAAATCCAAAGGAATTAGAGTAGGCAGTGAGGAAACCAAACTATCACTCTTTGCAGATGATATGATGGTATACATAGAGAACCCCAGAGATTCTACTAAAAAGCTATTAGAAATAATTCATAACTTTAGCAAAGTTGAAGGATCCAAAATAAATCCCCATAAATCCTCAGCATTTTTATACATCACCAACAAAATCCAACAGAAAGAGATAGAAAGAGAAATTTTATTCAAAATAACTGTCGACAGCATAAAATATTTGGGAATCTATCTACCAAAGGAAAGTCAGGAATTATATGAGCAAAATTGCAAAACACTTTCCACACAAATAAAGTCAGACTTAAATAATTGGAAAAATATTAAGTGCTCTTGGATAGGCCGAGCGAATATAATAAAAATGACAATACTCCCTAAACTAATCTATTTATTTAGTGCTATACCAATCAGACTTCCAAGAAAATATTTAATGAAATAGAAGAAATAACAACAAAATTCATATGAAAGAATAAAAGGTCAAGAATCTCAAAGGAATTAATGAAAAAAAATCAAATGAAGGTGGCCTAACTGTACCTCATCTTAAACTATATTATAAAGCAGCAGTCACCAAAACCATTTAGTATTGGCTAAGAAATAGATTAGTTGATTAGTGGAATAGGTTAGGTTCACAAGACAGAATAATCAATTATAGCAATCTAGTGTTTGACAAACCCAAAGTTGCTAACTTTTGAGATAAGAATTCATTATTTGACAAAAAACTGCTGGGATAACTGGAAATTAATATTGCAGAAATTAGGCATGCACCCACACTTAACACCGTATACCAAGATAAGATCAAAATGGGTCCATGATTTAGGCATAAAGAAAGAGATTATAAATAAATTAGAAGAACATAGGATAGTTTATCTCTCAGACTTATGGAGGAGGAAGAAATTTGTGACCAAAGATGAACTAGAGACCATTACTGATCACAAAATAGAAAATTTTGATTACATCAAATTAAAAAGCCTTTGTACAAACAAAACTAATGCAAACAAGATTAGAAGGGAAGCAACAAACTGGGGAAACATCTTCATAGTTAAAGATTCTGATAAAGGCCTCATTTCCCAAATATATAGAGAACTGACTCTAATTTAAAAGAAATCAAGCCATTCTCCGATTGATAAATGGTCAAAGGATATGAACAGACAATTTTCAGATGATGAAATTGAAACTATTTCCACTCATATATTCCACTCATATGAAAGAATGTTCCAAATTACTATTGATCAGAGAAATGCAAATTAAGACAACTCTGAGATACCACTACACACTTGTCAGATTGGCTAAGATGACAGGAAAAAATAATGATGAATGTTGGAAGGGATGCGAGAAAACTCATGCATTGTTGTTGGAGTTGTGAACGAATCCAACCATTCTGGAGAGCAATCTGGAATTATGCCCAAAAAATTATCAAACTGTGCATACCCTTTGGTCCAGCAGTGCCACTACTGAGCTTATACCCCAAAGAGATATTAAAGAAGGGAAATGGACCTTTCCCAAAATGTTTTTGGCAGCCCTTTTTGTAGTGGCTAGAAACTGGAAAAGGAATGGATGCCCATCAATTGGAGAATGGTTGGGTAAATTGTGGTATGTGAATGTGATGTAATATTATTGTTCTGTAAGAAATGACTGGGACTTCCGGTTAAGATGGCGGAGAGGAGGCTCACAGTTGCATAAGCTCCGCGCTTTCTCTCACTATCCACTTCATTACAAGCCTCTGAATCAATGCTTGACTGAAAAAAACCCACAAATAGTTACCAAGAGAAGCCATCCTTGAGATTCGCCAAGAAAGGTCTGTCTTTACTGGAGGGCTGGGGCGGTTTTAGATCGGGCGCAGGCGGCGGGCAGCGGCAGTGAGGGCACAGGAGCAGACTGGAGAGGGGGTGGAGAGTGATCGTAGCCGTTTCTGCGGGGAGAGCTTCGCTACAGGTTTGGATACTTTCCTCCGGCAGCAAGTCAACAGCCCAGCAGAGAAGCTAAAAACAACGGGGCTGAAGAATACAACCCCAAACAGCTGGAGTCTCTCAGGACCTGGCCGCCCCCCCCTTTCCCCCCCTCAGTGACTCAGCACGCTCTGGGATCTCAGAGCGCAGGCGCAGCACAGTCCTGCTAGTGCCTCACTGCTGCCCCCTGCAGTCTGTAGAGGAAGCTCGATAACACACCCAGCCCCCCCCCCCCAAAGAAAGACTCCAGTTTTTTCTGTTTTTCTTTGGTAGTTTGTCCCTGATTAATAGACAGAATGAGCAAGAAGCTGAAGAGGACTTTAACCCTTGACAGCTTCTACACAGATAGAGAGCAGACTCTAAATCCTGAGGAGACTAAAAACAGGCAGTCCCCAGGTGATTCCCCAAAGGAGGAGATTGTCTGTTCCTCAGCACAGATGAACCTCATAGAAGTGATTAAAAAGGCTCTCACAAGGGAGCTAGAAGAAAAATGGGGAAAGCAGAGTGAGGCTTGGGAAAAGGAGAGGGAGGCTTGGCAAAAGAGCCTGGAGAAAGTTAAAGAGAGAGTGGATAAAGAAGTAAAATCCTTGAAAAATAGGATTAGTGAACTGGAAACAGAAAACAGCTCTCTAAAAAACAAAATTGGTGAAATGGAAAAAAATTCCACAGAACAAAAGAACTCAATGGGACAATTAGAGAAAGATTTTAAAAAAGTGAGTGAAGAGAATACTTCACTGAAAATCAGAATTGAACAAGTGGAATTGAATGACTCGAGGAGACAAGAAGAATCAGTCAAGCAAATCCAAAAAAATCAAACAATGGAGAAAAATGTGAAATACCTTCTGGGGAAGACAACAGACCTGGAAAACAGATCCAGGAGAGACAATCTGAGAATCATTGGACTCCCAGAAAAACATGATGAAAAAAAGAGCCTGGACACTGTCTTCCAGGAAATTATCAAAGAGAACTGCCCAGAAGTCATAGGAACAGAGGAAAAAATAAACATTGAAAGGATTCATCGATCACCCACTGAAAGGGATCCTAAAATCAAAACACCAAGGAATATAGTGGCCAAATGCCAGAACCCTCAGATGAAAGAAAAAATATTGCAAGCGGCTAGAAAAACCCAATTCAAGTATCAAGGAGCCACAATAAGGATCACCCAGGATCTGGCAGCATCCACATTAAAAAATCGAAGGGCCTGGAATGTGATATTCCGAAAGGCTAAGGAACTTGGTATGCAACCAAAAATAACTTACCCAGCGAGAATGAGCATCTTTTTCCAGGGAAGAAGATGGACATTCAACGAAGTAAGCGAATTTCATCTATTTCTGATGAAAAAACCAGAACTTAACAAAAAGTTTGATCTACAAATATAGAACTCAAGAGAAATCTAAAAAGGTAAAGATTAATCTTGGGAACTATATTTTGACTATATAGATGTATAAAGAATACATGTATACCTTGTTCTAGAAATTGATGTGGAAAGGACATTGTACCAGAAAAAGGGTAAAGTGGGGGTAGTACATCTCATGAAGAGGCATAGGAAACCTATTATATCTGAGAGAAAGAATGGAGGGGGATGAATATAGTGGGTATCTTACTGCCTTCAGAATTGGCTTTAAGTGAAAAATCTTAAGACATATTCAATCTATGGTGAAACTTCTCCCATCTCATTGAAAAGTGAGAAGGGAAAAGTGGAAAGGGAAGGAATAAGCTAAGCGGAAGGGAATACGGGAACTGGGAGGGAAAGGGGTAAGACAGGGGGAGGAACGCTAAGGCGGGGGGAGGGACACTAAAAAGGGAGGGCTGTGAGAAGCAAGGGGTGCTCACAAGCTTAATACTTGGAAGGGGGGGAAAGGGGAAAGAAGGGAGGAAAGCATAAACCGGGGTTAACAAGATGGCAAGTAATACAGAATTGGTCATTCTAACCATAAACGTGAATGGGGTAAACTCCCCCATAAAGAGGAAGCGGTTAGCAGAATGGATTAAAAGCCAGAATCCTACAATATGTTGTTTACAGGAAACACACCTGAAGAGGGGAGATACATGCAGGTTAAAGGTAAAAGGTTGGAGCAAAATCTACTATGCTTCAGGTGAAGCCAAAAAAGCAGGGGTAGCCATCCTGATCTCAGATCAAGCTAAAGCAAAAATTGACCTAATTAAAAGAGATAAGGAAGGACACTATATCTTGCTAAAGGGTAGCATGGATAATGAAGCACTATCTATATTAAACATATATGCACCAAGTGGGGTAGCATCTAAATTCTTAAAAGAGAAACTAAGAGAGCTGCAAGAAGAAATAGACAGTAAAACTATAATAGTGGGAGATCTTAACCTTGCACTCTCAGAATTAGATAAATCAAACCACAAAATAAATAAGAAAGAAGTCAAAGAGGTAAATAGAATACTAGAAAAGTTAGATATGATAGATCTCTGGAGAAAATGTAATGGAGACAGAAAGGAATACACTTTCTTTTCAGCAGTTCATGGAACCTATACAAAAATTGACCATATATTAGGACATAAAAACCTCAAACTCAAATGTAGTAAGGCAGAAATAGTAAATGCACCCTTTTCAGACCACGATGCAATGAAAATTACATTCAACAAAAAAGCAGGGGGAAGTAGACCAAAAAATAATTGGAAACTAAATAATCTCATACTAAAGAATGATTGGGTGAAACAGCAAATCATAGACATAATTAATAACTTCACCCAAGAAAACGATAATAATGAGACATCATACCAAAATGTATGGGATGCAGCCAAAGCGGTAATAAGGGGAAATTTCATATCTCTAGAGGCCTATTTGTATAAAATAGAGAAAGAGAAGGTCAATGAATTGGGTTTGCAATTAAAAATGCTAGAAAAGGAACAAATTAAAAACCCCCAGTCAAACACTAAACTTGAAATTCTAAAAGTAAAAGGTGAGATCAATAAAATTGAAAGTAAAAAAACTATTGAATTGATTAATAAAACTAAGAGTTGGTTCTATGAAAAAACCAACAAAATAGACAAACCCTTAGTAAATCTGATTAAAAAAAGGAAAGAGGAAAATCAAATTGTTAGTCTTAAAAATGAAAAGGGAGAACTCACCACTAACGAAGAGGAAATTAGAGCAATAATTAGGAGTTACTTTGCCCAACTTTATGCCAATAAATTCGACAACTTAGATGAAATAGAAAAATACCTCCAAAAATACAGCTTGCCCAAACTAACAGAGGAAGAAGTAAATATCCTAATCAGTCCCATCTCAGAAAAAGAAATAGAACAAACTATCAATCAACTCCCTAAGAAAAAATCCCCAGGACCAGATGGATTTACATGTGAATTCTACCAAACATTTAAAGAACAATTAACTCCAATGTTATATAAACTATTTGAAAAAATAGGGATTGAAGGAGTCCTACCAAACTCCTTTTATGACACAGATATGGTACTGATACCTAAACCAGGTAGGCTGAAAACAGAGAAAGAAAATTATAGACCAATCTCCCTAATGAATATTGATGCTAAAATCTTAAATAAAATATTAGCAAAAAGATTACAGAAAATTGTCACCAGGATAATACACTATGACCAAGTAGGATTTATACCAGGAATGCAGGGCTGGTTCAATATTAGGAAAGCTATTAGCATAATTGACTATATCAATAACCAAACAAACAAAAACCACATGATCATCTCAATAGATGCAGAAAAAGCATTTGATAAAATCCAACATCCATTCCTAATAAAAACACTTGAGAGCATAGGAATAAATGGACTTTTCCTTAAAATAGTCAGGAGCATATATTTAAAACCATCAGTAAGCATCATATGCAATGGGGAAAAACTGGAACCTTTCCCAGTAAGATCTGGAGTGAAGCAAGGCTGCCCACTATCACCATTATTATTTAATATCGTATTAGAAACACTAGCCTCGGCAATAAGAGTCGAGAAAGATATAAAAGGAATTAGAGTAGGCAATGAGGAAACCAAACTATCACTCTTTGCAGATGATATGATGGTATATCTAGAGAACCCCAGAGATTCTACCAAAAAGCTATTGGAAATAATTCATAATTTTAGCAAAGTAGCTGGCTACAAAATAAATCCCCATAAATCCTCAGCATTTTTATACATCACCAACAAAACCCAACAGCAAGAGATACAAAGAGAAATTCCATTCAGAATAACTGTTGATACCATAAAATATTTGGGAATCTATCTACCAAAGGAAAGTCAGGAATTATATGAGCAAAATTATAAAAAAGTCTCCACACAAATAAAGTCAGACTTAAATAATTGGAAAAATATTGAGTGCTCTTGGATCGGCCGAGCGAACATAATAAAGATGACAATACTCCCTAAACTAATCTATTTATTTAGTGCTATACCAATCAGACTTCCAAGAAAATATTTTATTGATCTAGAAAAAATAACAACAAAATTCATATGGAACAATAAAAAGTCGAGAATCTCAAGGGAATTAATGAAAAAAAAAATCAAATGAAGGTGGCCTAGCTGTACCTGATCTAAAATTATATTATAAAGCAGCAGTCACCAAAACCATTTGGTATTGGCTAAGAAATAGATTAGTGGATCAGTGGAAAAGGCTAGGCTCACAAGACAGAATAGTCAACTATAGCAATCTAGTGTTTGACAAACCCAAAGCCCCTAACTTCTGGGAAAAGAATTCATTATTTGATAAAAACTGCTGGGATAATTGGCAATTAGTATGGCAGAAATTAGGCATGGACCCACACTTAACACCATATACCAAGATAAGATCAAAATGGGTCTATGACCTAGGCATAAAGAACGAGACTATAAATAAATTAGAGGAACATAGAATAGTTTATCTCTCAGACTTGTGGAGGAGAAAGAAATTTGTGACCAAAGATGAACTAGAGACCATTACTGATCACAGAATAGAAAATTTCGATTACGTCAAATTAAAAAGCTTTTGTACAAATAAAACTAATGCAAACAAGATTAGAAGGGAAGCAAAAAACTGGGAAAACATTTTCACAGTTAAAGGTTCTGATAAAGGCCTCATTTCCAAAATATATAGAGAACTGACTCAAATTTATAAGAAATCAAGCCATTCTCCAATTGATAAATGGTCAAAGGATATGAACAGACAATTTTCAGAGGATGAGATTGAAACTATTACCACTCATATGAAAGAGTGTTCCAAATCATTATTGATCAGAGAAATGCAAATTAAGACAACTCTGAGATACCACTACACACCTGTCAGATTGGCTAAGATGACAGGAAAAAATAATGATGAATGTTGGAGGGGATGCGGGAAAACTGGGACACTAATGCATTGTTGGTGGAGTTGTGAACGAATCCAACCATTCTGGAGAGCAATCTGGAATTATGCCCAAAAAATTATCAAATTGTGCATACCATTTGATCCAGCAGTGTTTCTATTGGGCTTATATCCCAAAGAAATACTAAAGAAGGGAAAGGGACCTGTATGTGCCAAAATGTTTGTAGCAGCCCTGTTTGTAGTGGCTAGAAACTGGAAAATGAATGGATGCCCATCAATTGGAAAATGGCTGGGTAAATTGTGGTATATGAATGTTATGGAATATTATTGTTCTGTAAGAAATGACCAGCAGGATGAATACAGAGAGGACTGGCGAGACTTACATGAACTGATGCTAAGTGAGATGAGCAGAACCAGGAGATCATTATACACTTCGACAACGATATTGTATGAGGACATATTTTGATGGAAGTGGATTTCTTTGACAAAGAGACCTGAGTTTCAATTGATAAATGACGGACAAAAGCAGCTACACCCAAAGAAAGAACACTGGGAAACGAATGTAAACTATCTGTATTTTTGTTTTTCTTCCCGGATTATTTATACCTTCTGAATCCAATTCTCCCTACGCAACAAGAGAACTGCTCGGTTCTGCAAACATATATTGTATCTAGGATATACTGCAACATATCCAACATATAAAGGACTGCTTGCCATCTAGGGGAGGGGGTGGAGGGAGGGAGGGGGAAAAAAATCGGAACAGAAACGAGTGTCAATATAATGTAATTATTAAATTAAAAAAAAAAAAAAAAAGAAATGACCAACAGGATGAATACAGAGAAGCTTGGAGAGACTTACATGAACTGATGCTAAGTGAAATGAGCAGAACCAGGAGATCATTATATACCTCAACAATGATACTGTATGAAGATGTATTCTGATGGAAGTGGATTTCGATGATAAAGAGACCTAACTCAGTTTCAATTGATCAATGATGGACAGAAGCAGCTACACCCAAAGAAAGAACACTGGGAAATGAATGTAAACTGTTTGCATTTTTGTTTTTCTTCCTGAGTTATTTCTATCTTCTGAATCCAATTCTTCCTGTGCAACAAGAGAACTGTTCTGTTCTGCACACATATATTGTATCTAGGATATACTATGACATATTTAACATATATAGAACTGCTTGCCATCTAGGGGAAGGGTGGAGGGAGAGAAGGGAAAAATTGGAACAGAAATGAGTGCAAGGGATAATGTTGTAAAAAATTACCCTGGCATGGGTTCTGTCAATAAAGAGTTGTTATAATAAAAAAATAATAAATCCTTTTATCAATCTAGGTTTTTTGGGTCTATAAATTCTTTTACAGAGAACCTCTGTGCTGCCAGAAGGGAGTCCCCAAAACTCCCTACCTTTGCACTGAATCCCAAAGGGTTGCAGGGGAGTCAAACCTCTCCATTTGGTTTCCTGAACCCCAAACTTGCCATTATCATTTAACTCCCTGACCACCAGAAACCTTAATTTCATTTTGGTTCCTTACTAAATCTAAACCTCATCAGTACTAAATTTAAATCCTTCTGGCTTTCATTGAATAGTCAATAATAGCCCAAATTCAAGCCTCTGTGGCTCATTGTTAAGGTTTTGGTGATTTAGAATGAGTGTAAATAGGAATAGCTTTCTGTTCTGGCAAGAAACTATGAGGATCTTCCCCCCATTCCCACTAATATCTTTGTGAAGGTTAATAGATCCATCTTTTGTTTCAACTTTTACACATCCTTTAGTCATTGGATGGGTCTATTCTCAGATAAAATGAAAACTGGAAAGACCTTAATTTAGAAAGGCCCAAGTCACTTACAATCCTGCTACTAGACCTCAATGACCCTGGAGATAAAATGAGACTGATGCTTTTGTATAGTTTTGCCTATACCAGTCTTAAAGAAAGGCCATGGAAAAGATCTGAATACTTCTTGGAAAATGAAGAAAATTGTGCCAACACTAGGGTGATTGAAATTGTAAGTGTATGCAAAAAGCAAATTCTATCTCTAGTGGGATTGCTCCAAAGCTTACAGCCTCAAACCATAGACTAATTATATTACTGAATGAACAAGAAAATTGTTTGGGAGAAAGATGGATGATCTCTATCTAAATACAGACAAAAAATGCCCTAAAGCCAACCTGATCTGCATCTGGAAATGAAGCCATGTATGTACAATAGGCAAAAATACAAAGAAATGGATATAATCTTGGCAATATTCAAAGCTTGCTATCCATACTACATAGTTCAGAGGCATGGAAGAGGTCTAGGATTGGCCCCAGGAAGCCTGCTGCCCTCAGGGCTACAAAGCAATACTTCCAAACTGCAAAAGGATTAGGACTTTGTTATGATATATAATCATACTCCAGTATGGAAGAAAGATAGATGAGCTGGGCCTAATTACTCTATGCAAGAATTACAATTATATCTTGGCCCTAACAAAGAACTGTAATACAATAAGTTAAAACTTTAGATTTTAGATATTAGAAGAAAATGTTTGCTACAATGAAGGAATGAAGGAGTTGAATGGAATAGCATACAATCACAAAAGGTTAAAATGTCTCTGAAACAATTACAAGAATGGAACCTCAAGAAAACAAATATTTGACTTGGTGAACTTTAAGAGTTGATGGATTACATGAAGAAAGCAAATTATTAAACTAAAAGAAGAAATAAAAAGAAAAATAATAATTATAGGAGACTATTTACACTTCCTTTTCAGATTTAGACAAATACAACAAAAAGACAAACAAGAAAGAAGTTAAACATTTGAACTGAATGTAAAAAAAAAAAGTCAAATATGCTAGACTTTCATTTACTATTGGCTAGAAATCATAAAGATCTTTATATGGAACTTTTAAAATACTGGCCTTGTGTCTAAGATATAACACCATAAAATATAGAAAATGATTTGCTCATTATAATGCAATAAAGTATAAATAATGTATGTAATTTTAAGAAATAATTTGGATAAATAGAGATTAAAGAACATAGTTTCAAAAAGTAAATTGATCAAAGAACTATCCTATGGTCAACAGAAAATGTTATCTAAATTATAACAAACAGAAGATACATTAGAACTTATAAGATACTGACAACACATTCATTATATAGAAACAATAAATTATTTCTCTAAACATTCAATAACAAAAGATGAAAGAGATTAATAATTAGTACTAATTGAAATTAGTGAGATTAATTGGGTATTAAGAAATGACAAAGAAAAGGAAGACATGTAAAAAGGAAAACATGGAAAATAGAAACTTTTAAAATAAAAAATTTCAAAAGTAAGTATGCAAAACTGAATTATTTAATAAAATGTAAATTATTTGAAGTTAGGGACTATTTTTTATTTGTTTTGGCTGATGGTTGTTTGTTTTGGTATTTACAATCTCAGCTACTAAGCTAGGGCCTTGCATATAGTAGATAGTCGTTTAAAAAATTAAATTTTTTCCTTCTCTCCCATCTCTCATTGAAAAAGAAAGAAAACCTCATAACAAGCATGTGCTAAAATATCATAGTACAAAAGGTAATCCATCCCATCTCCTTCTTCAAATATTCAATCAAGTGAAAATAGTGTAATTGTTGAGGTGTGGGAATGAGGAGAAATCATCTCTGCTCAGAGATACAGGTCCGATGTGTCAGAATTCCCAAACCCAAAATCTGTGACAAAAAAAGGATTTTTATTGTTCACCAAGAAGGAGGTTCTCTTACGGGGCAAAATTTCTAATTAGGAATTCAGCAAAGGTGTGTTAAGAGACCGCTGGTTCTATGGACAAATGTTGGCCTGGGACTGGGAACTGTCTGGGCTAATCAATAAAGGACCATTTGACAGATCTTCAGTTGAATAAGATCACTTAATTGGGAGTTCAAAGGCTTTTCCCAAGTCTGAGAACTCCCTGAAGGGGATCTGGACCACCCCCAAAAGATCTCAGTTTCAATGGAGGGTGATTTGATCAAGATCTCTGATTGAATAAATCCATTTAACTTGGGAAAGGCTTATCTGGGAAGTTATGTTTTTCCCAAGGGAGAGCCTAGGACCCTGAATCTCCCTTCTCTTAAATATTAAAAGAGACACAGTTTCAGGGTTTACCCTCATCATAATAAAGTACTATACTGCTGAAATCCTTTATTCCATGAAGGATGACACAAAGAAATTAAATTTCAAACAAGGCTCATTCTGTTGTGCCACAGTTCCCTTTTATTTTTTTTTTAATTTTTATTTAATAATTACTTTATATTGACACTCGTTTCTGTTCCAAATTTTTTTTCCCTCCCTCCCTCCACCCCCACCCCTAGATGGCAAGCAGTCCTTTATATGTTGGATATGTTGCAGTATATCCTAGATACAATATATGTTTGCAGAACCGAACAGTTCTCTTGTTGCATAGGGAGAATTGGATTCAGAAGGTATAAATAACCCGGGAAGAAAAACAAAAATGCAGATAGTTCACATTCGTTTCCCAGTGTTCTTTCTTTGGGTGTAGCTGCTTTTGTCCGTCATTTATCAATTGAAACTCAGGTCTCTTTGTCAAAGAAATCCAATTCCATCAAAATATGTCCTCATACAATATCGTTGTCGAAGTGTATAATGATCTCCTGGTTCTGCTCATCTCACTTAGCATCAGTTCATGTAAGTCTCGCCAGTCCTCTCTGTATTCATCCTGCTGGTCATTTCTTACAGAACAATAATATTCCATAACATTCATATACCACAATTTACCCAGCCATTTTCCAATTGATGGGCATCCATTCATTTTCCAGTTTCTAGCCACTACAAACAGGGCTGCTACAAACATTTTGGCACATACAGGTCCCTTTCCCTTCTTTAGTATTTCTTTGGGATATAAGCCCAATAGAAATACTGCTGGATCAAAGGGTATGCACAATTTGATAATTTTTTGGGCATAATTCCAGATTGCTCTCCAGAATGGTTGGATTCGTTCACAACTCCACCAACAATGCAATAGTGTCCCAGTTTTCCCGCATCCCCTCCAACATTCATCATTATATTTTCCTGTCATCTTAGCCAATCTGACAAGTGTGTAGTGGTATCTCAGAGTTGTCTTAATTTGCATTTCTCTGATCAATAATGATTTGGAACACTCTTTCATATGAGTGGTAATAGTTTCAATTTCATCCTCTGAAAATTGTCTCTTCGTATCCTTTGACCATTTATCAATTGGAGAATGGCTTGATTTCTTATAAATTTGAGTCAGTTCTCTATATATTTTGGAAATGAGGCCTTTATCAGAACCTTTAACTGTGAAAATGTTTTCCCAGTTTGTTGCTTCCCTTCTAATCTTGTTTGCATTAGTTTTATTTGTACAAAGGCTTTTTAATTTGATGTAATCGAAATTTTCTATTTTGTGATCAGTAATGGTCTCTAGTTCATCTTTGGTCACAAATTTCTTTCTCCTCCACAAGTCTGAGAGATAAACTATTCTATGTTCCTCTAATTTATTTATAATCTCGTTCTTTATGCCTAGGTCAAAGACCCATTTTGATCTTATCTTGGTATATGGTGTTAAGTGGGGGTCCATGCCTAATTTCTGCCATACTAATTGCCAATTATCCCAGCAGTTTTTATCAAATAATGAATTCTTTTCCCAGAAGTTAGGGGCTTTGGGTTTGTCAAACAGTAGATTGCTATAGTTAACTATTCTGTCTTGTGAACCTAGCCTTTTCCAATGATCCACTAATCTATTTCTTAGCCAATACCAAATGGTTTTGGTGACTGCTGCTTTATAATATAATTTTAGATCAGGTACAGCTAGGCCACCTTCATTTGATTTTTTTTTCATTAATTCCCTTGAGATTCTCGACTTTTTATTGTTCCATATGAATTTTGTTGTTATTTTTTCTAGATCAATAAAATATTTTCTTGGAAGTCTGATTGGTATAGCACTAAATAAATAGATTAGTTTAGGGAGTATTGTCATCTTTATTATGTTCGCTCGGCCGATCCAAGAGCACTTAATATTTTTCCAGTTATTTAAGTCTGACTTTATTTGTGTGGAGACTTTTTTATAATTTTGCTCATATAATTCCTGACTTTCCCTTGGTAGATAGATTCCCAAATATTTTATGGTATCAACAGTTATTCTGAATGGAATTTCTCTTTGTATCTCTTGCTGTTGGGTTTTGTTGGTGATGTATAAAAATGCTGAGGATTTATGGGGATTTATTTTGTAGCCAGCTACTTTGCTAAAATTATGAATTATTTCCAATAGCTTTTTAGTAGAATTTCTGGGGTTCTCTAGGTATAGCATCATATCATCTGCACAGAGTGATAGTTTGGTTTCCTCATTGCCTACTCTAATTCCTTTAATATCTTTCTCGACTCTTATTGCCGAGGCTAGTGTTTCTAATACGATATTAAATAATAATGGTGATAGTGGGCAACTTTGCTTCACTCCAGATCTTACTGGGAAAGGTTCCAGTTTTTCCCCATTGCATATGATGCTTACTGATGGTTTTAAATATATGCTCCTGACTATTTTAAGGAAAAGTCCATTTATTCCTATGCTCTCAAGTGTTTTTATTAGGAATGGATGTTGGATTTTATCAAATGCTTTTTCTGCATCTATTGAGATGATCATATGGTTTTTGTTTGTTTGGTTATTGATATAGTCAATTATGCTAATAGTTTTCCTAATATTGAACCAGCCCTGCATTCCTAGTATAAATCCTACTTGGTCATAGTGTATTATCCTGGTGATGATTTTCTGGAATCTTTTTGCTAATATTTTATTTAAGATTTTAGCATCAATATTCATTAGGGAGATTGGTCTATAATTTTCTTTCTCTGTTTTCAGCCTACCTGGTTTAGGTATCAGTACCATGTCTGTGTCATAAAAGGAGTTTGGTAGGACTCCTTCAATCCCTATTTTTTCAAATAGTTTATATAACATTGGAGTTAATTGTTCTTTAAATGTTTGGTAGAATTCACATGTAAATCCATCTGGTCCTGGGGATTTTTTCTTAGGGAGTTGATTGATAGTTTGTTCTATTTCTTTTTCTGAGATGGGACTGTTTAGGATATTTACTTCTTCCTCTGTTAGTTTGGGCAAGCTATATTTTTGGAGGTATTTTTCTATTTCATTTAAGTTGTCGAATTTATTGGCATAAAGTTGGGCAAAGTAACTCCTAATTATTGCTCTAATTTCCTCTTCGTTAGTGGTGAGTTCTCCCTTTTCATTTTTAAGACTAACAATTTGATTTTCCTCTCTCCTTTTTTTAATCAGATTTACTAAGGGTTTGTCTATTTTGTTGGTTTTTTCATAGAACCAACTCTTAGTTTTATTAATCAATTCAATAGTTTTTTTACTTTCAATTTTATTGATCTCACCTTTTATTTTTAGAATTTCAAGTTTAGTGTTTGACTGGGGGGTTTTAATTTGTTCCTTTTCTAGCATTTTTAATTGCAAACCCAATTCATTGACCTTCTCTTTCTCTATTTTATACAAATAGGCCTCTAGAGATATGAAATTTCCCCTTATTACCGCTTTGGCTGCATCCCATACATTTTGGTATGATGTCTCATTATTATCGTTTTCTTGGGTGAAGTTATTAATTATGTCTATGATTTGCTGTTTCACCCAATCATTCTTTAGTATGAGATTATTTAGTTTCCAATTATTTTTTGGTCTACTTCCCCCTGCTTTTTTGTTGAATGTAATTTTCATTGCATCGTGGTCTGAAAAGGATGCATTTACTATTTCTGCCTTACTACATTTGAGTTTGAGGTTTTTATGTCCTAATATATGGTCAATTTTTGTATAGGTTCCATGAACTGCTGAAAAGAAAGTGTATTCCTTTCTGTCTCCATTACATTTTCTCCAGAGATCTATCATATCTAACTTTTCTAGTATTCTATTTACCTCTTTGACTTCTTTCTTATTTATTTTGTGGTTTGATTTATCTAATTCTGAGAGTGCAAGGTTAAGATCTCCCACTATTATAGTTTTACTGTCTATTTCTTCTTGCAGCTCTCTTAGTTTCTCTTTTAAGAATTTAGATGCTACCCCACTTGGTGCATATATGTTAAATATAGATAGTGCTTCATTATCCATGCTACCCTTTAGCAAGATATAGTGTCCTTCCTTATCTCTTTTAATTAGGTCAATTTTTGCTTTAGCTTGATCTGAGATCAGGATGGCTACCCCTGCTTTTTTGACTTCACCTGAAGCATAGTAGATTTTGCTCCAACCTTTTACCTTTAACCTGCATGTATCTCCCCGCTTCAGGTGTGTTTCCTGTAAACAACATATTGTAGGATTCTGGCTTTTAATCCATTCTGCTAACCGCTTCCTCTTTATGGGGGAGTTTACCCCGTTCACGTTTATGGTTAGAATGACCAATTCTGTATTACTTGCCATCTTGTTAACCCCGGTTTATGCTTTTCTCCCGTCTTTCCCCTTCCCCCCCCTTCCCAGTATTAAGCTTGTGAGCACCACTTGCTTCTCACAGCCCTCCCTTTTTAGTATCCCTCCCCCCGCCTTAGAGTTCCTCCCCCTATCTTACCCCTTTCCCTCCCAGTTCCCGTATTCCCTTCCGCTTAGCTTATTCCTTCCCTTTTCACTTTTCCCTTCTCACTTTTCAATGAGGTGGGAGAAGCTTCACCATAGATTGAATATGTCTTAAGATTTTTCACTTAAAGCCAATTCTGAAGGCAGTAAGATACCCACTATATTCATCCCCCTCCATTCTTTCTCTCAGATATAATAGGTTTCCTATGCCTCTTCATGAGATGTACTACCCCCACTTTACCCTTTTTCTGATACAATGTCCTTTCCACATCAATTTCTAGAACAAGGTATACATGTATTCTTTATACATCTATATAGTCAAAATATAGTTCCCAAGATTAATCTTTACCTTTTTAGATTTCTCTTGAGTTTTATATTTGTAGATCAAACTTTTTGTTAAGTTCTGGTTTTTTCATCAGAAATAGATGAAATTCGCTTACTTCGTTGAATGTCCATCTTCTTCCCTGGAAAAAGATGCTCATTCTCGCTGGGTAAGTTATTTTTGGTTGCATACCAAGTTCCTTAGCCTTTCGGAATATCATATTCCAGGCCCTTCGATCTTTTAATGTGGATGCTGCCAGATCCTGGGTGATCCTTATTGTGGCTCCTTGATACTTGAATTGGGTTTTTCTAGCCGCTTGCAATATTTTTTCCTTCATCTGAGGGTTCTGGCATTTGGCCACTATATTCCTTGGTGTTTTGATTTTAGGATCCCTTTCAGTGGGTGATCGATGAATCCTTTCAATGTTTATTTTTTCCTCTGTTCCTATGACTTCTGGGCAGTTCTCTTTGATAATTTCCTGGAAAATAGTGTCCAGGCTCTTTTTTTCATCATGTTTTTCTGGAAGTCCAATGATTCTAAGATTGTCTCTCGTGGATCTGTTTTCCAGGTCTGTTGTCTTCCCCAGAAGGTATTTCACATTTTTCTCCATTGTTTGATTTTTTTGGATTTGCTTGACTGATTTTTCTTGTCTCCTCGAGTCATTCAATTCCACTTGTTCAAGTCTGATTTTCAGTGAAGTATTCTCTTCACTCACTTTTTTAAAATCTTTTTCTAATTGTCCAATTGAGTTCTTTTGTTCTGTGGAATTTTTTTTCCATTTTGCCAATTTTGTTTTCCAGTTCACCAATCCTATTTTTCAAGAATTTTACTTCTTTATCCACTCTCTCTTTAACTTTCTCCAGGCTCTTTTGCCAAGTCTCCCTCTCCTTTTCCCAAGCTTCCCTCTCCTTTTGCCAAGCCTCACTCTGCTTTCCCCATTTTTCTTCTAGCTCCCTTCTGAGAGCCTTTTTAATCACTTCTATGAGGTTCATCTGTGCTGAGGAACAGATGATCTCCTGCTTTGGGGATTCACCTGGGGACTGCCTGTTTTTAGTCTCCTCAGGATTTAGAGTCTGCTCTCTATCTGTGTAGAAGCTGTCAAGGGTTAAAGTCCTCTTCAGCTGCTTGCTCATTCTGTCTATTAATCAGAGACAGACTAGCAAAGAAAAACAGAAAAAACTGGAGTCTTTCTTTGGGGGAGGGGTTGGGTATGTTATCGAGCTTCCTCTACAGACTGCAGGGGGCAGCAGTGAGGCACTAGCAGGACTGTGTGCACCTGCGCTCTGAGATCCCAGAGCGTGCTGAGTCACTGTGGGGGGGGAAAGGGGGAGCGGCCAGGTCCCGAGAGACTCCAGCTGTTTGGGGTTGTATTCTTCGCCCCCGGTGTTTTTAGCTTCTCTGCTGGGCTGCTGACTTGCTGCTGGAGCAAAGTATCCAAACCTGTAGCGAAGCTCTCCCCGCAGAGACGGCTGCGATCACTCCCCACCCCCTCTCCAGTCTGCTCCCGTGCTCTCACTGCCGCTGCCCTCAGCCTGCGCCCGATCTAAAACCATCCCAGCCCTCCAGTAAAGACAGACCTTTCTTGGCGAATCTCAAGGATGGCTTCTCTTGGTAACTATATGTGGGTTTTTTTCAGTCAAGCATTGATTCAGAGGCTTGTAATGAAGTGGATAGTGAGAGAAAGCGTGGAGCTTATGCAGCTGTGAGCCTCCTCTCCGCCATCTTAACCGGAAGTCCCCACAGTTCCCTTTTATTGTCCTGTCACAGTTTCCCTAATTGTCCTGTCTCAGTTTCCCTAATTGTTCTGCCTCAGTTTCCCTAATTGGTCCTGCCTCAGTTTCCTTAATTGTTTTGCCTCAATCCCCTTAGCTGCAAATCCCCCCTCTGGTTCATTAAGACTGATATAACTCAGGGCTATTTACTTTAAAGTGATAAATTGTCAATATGTAAACTTAAGATAAGAGAGAGTCCAGATGTCCTGGCTCCTAAATCCTCCTGAGTAATCAAGAATTTATGGTCCTACCCCCTATCTAGTCATTGTTCTTCTTTATCCCAACTTATCAGAATGTCCTGTGCCTCCCCTGACCTTGTCATAACCGGATTGATAGTCCATTCCCCTCTCAGTGCTTTAACTCTTCCCCTACCTTGATCCACCCCTGTAGTTGAGCCATGTCACTGAGAACTCACATTGATGACTGGATGCTTTTGACATCAACCCTGGGGGCATTATACCCCCAGGACAATTTCTCTTTCTCTCTTTCTCTCTCTCTCTCTTTCTCTCTCTGTCTCAGAAATCCAAATAAAATATTAAAAATTTTCTAATCTTTATCTTGCCTCAGTTTCTCTGGCATTATAATCCAAAAGGTGTCCAGACCCCTGGAAAGTGAAGAAGTTTGTGACAAGGTAAGGTTGCCTAGAATTTTGAGGATATAATAAAAGTTCTAAGCCAAGTGATATTAAATTTCCTGATTTACATCCCATTCATATATAGTGATAATAACTTAATCAAAGTTGTCACTGTTCTTTCATCTTGTAATATGGAAGAGAATTGCTTATAATGGGGGTATAATGAATTTTACCTAAACAAAAAGTATTTTCAGAATTATAATCTAACCCAGAGGATAAGAATATAATCATAGCCTTGCTGTCCAAATTTTACTGTCTTGGTCTCTAAACTGTAGATAGCTGGAGCCACAGACAGATTTTAGAGACAGTTTAATTAATCACTCTCAGAGTGAGTTATCCAATTTGCAAATTGAAAGTTCTCCTGGACAGGAGACCACCTTCTATTGTAAAAAAGGTAGAGATTGTATGCACAAATCATAAAGGGAAATGGAAAGGAAAGGTGGATTATAGTATGAACAATTTCAGAGCCTGAGTGATTTCTCATGACAAACGCATGAGTGCAGGACAATATGGGTGTTCTCCAATTCTGTTGGAACAGTTTGTGTAATGCCAGAGAAACTGAGGCAAGATAAAGGTTAGAGACTTTTTAATATTTTATTTAAGACGGAGAGATTGTGCTGGGACCAAATGAATCCATGGTTTGGGCCCAGGGCTGAATGAAACTATTGTCTCCGAGAATCCAGCATTCAGCAGCTAATGTGTGTTTCCCATGAAGTTTATATACACACCAAGTGACCAGGGTAGACTGAGGGAGGGGCAGAGTCAGAGCCCTGAGAGTGGGAATGGACTATCAATCCAGTTCTGACAGGGTGGGAGGAGGCAACAGACATTCTGATAAGCTGGAATCAAGAGGAACAATGACAGAATTGGGGGAGGCATCAGACATTCTGGTAAGTAGGGAAGGGCTGGAGTTATGAAGTCTAAGATGGAAGGTTTTTCTCTTTATATGTATCAAACATTTACAATTTATAATCTTAGTGTAGCCAACCCTAAATTATATCAGTTCTAATGATTAGGAGGGAAGAGTAGTGTTGCAATCAGAACAATTAAGGGAAACTGAGGCATTGATTGAGTCATTTTCTACTCTCAAAAAATTTAGGTTGTTTGGTCTAAATGTAATCTGGACCACAGCACAAGATCCTATGGTATCCAATAAAGGTAAGGGACAGTATTTTTTGCACATTCATTTAATAGTGGCTCCTTGACTGAGGATCAGTATCATTTGGGAGAAAATAAATAGTATCTGAAGTATAAAGTGGAATAGTTTATGACTTAGAAATTTATTGTTGATTCTAAAAGTAAGTATTTCCTTTGGTCTCATTTTCTTTCAACAAATTCCAAAATCTTTTTTTGTGAAACTTCATTTGATTTTGATATTGAATTGATAAAATTTTTTTCACACTTAGTAAACATTTCTAAGTGATCTGTTAATTCATCATAAATTTCTAGAGCTTCTGTGATAAGACTTTGAGATGGGGAATTCTCTTAGAAAAATATACTATACAACATAATAGAATGTAAATTATTTGAAATTTGAAATTATATACCACATAATAAATGGACAAAAAAAAATCTTGGATTACATCAATATGACAGTGAAATAACCTAAAAATTATCTCAATTGAAAAAAATGAAGACAAAACAATCTGAGACATTGATATCAATTTTATTTAAAAAATTCTTAGTTAGCTTTTTCTTTCTCTTTTTTAAAATAAAAATTTTTTTTAAAAATTAAAAATAATTTTTTACTATTGGAAACAAAAATAAATAGAAATTTGAATCCTGAGTGTCATATCAAATTTGAAATTTGGGATAGGGAAGCATTGGGATGGAGGTGATAAAGGTAGTGGTGAGGTAAGTATAAGATTTAGTGTAGTATTTTATTCCTAATAAGATTAAGATAATTTCTATAAAGGTTTTCTTGGATAGCACATCTTTTCTCTATAATGTCATTTTTATGAGTTAAGTGTAAATTAGTCAGAGTCATATGAATTACACTTTCTTTAAAATACACAGGTTCAAATGTGAAGGAGAAATGTGATTGATTGATCAAAGATATTTGAAGTTTTGCTTAGTCCCAAACTTTTGAAAATTAATTTAGTTGGTACAGTATACTAACGGACAGAAGGATCTTCTAATCTATAGCTATCTGTACCTGCCATCGACAATATTATGAAGATTATTTCCCTGATAGTTTTGTCAAAGCTCTTTGCTAATTTGCCTGATCAACAGAGCTAGATTTATTTCATATACATTATAATAGTGTAGTGTTCTTGGTGATTTTTCTGGAGGTCTTTGGAGCAGCCACTTTTCAGTTGAGTAATCACCACAAGAATAGCCAGGTGTTAAAGAGAGCTTGAGCTCCTGCCTCCAGTCCTTTGTCTTCTCTGGCTCTAAGTCTGAGTCCTAGGGCTGTTGCTTCAGCTTCCAGCCACCACAAAGGTGGACAATGGAATGAAGTTGTCTTTGCCTCTTTTGGCTGAGTTTGTCTCAGCTTACATGCTCTACACTGAGTAAAAACCAATCATTATATCACTAGGAAACCATTATTTGTTATAAGATTAAATCAATCATACTGAACTTAGAGAACTATTAAGCACTATGCTAAACTAGATAACCATTGTCTCATCAGTTCTACTGATTTAACATCTTGTAAGAATCCTTGTTTCAGAGTTCTGGCCCATAACATAATAGAGCACCTCACTTTTGGCTAACTGGGTTTTCCCAGGTTTAATTAGAGTCAAGGGTGATGAAGTCCATGGGGAAGTGTGTATAGAACCAGGAGATTATACCACTGAGATACTTAGGGGTTTTTAATCATTGAGACCTGACCCATAATGACTGATGAAAAATGCTGTTCCTCACTAGTGAGTTGGATATGATAGGATCCAGTTTGAACTAATTTTATTTCTTTCTTCCTTAAAACATCAAGTATCATTCTCCCTTTCTCTGTCTCTCTCTGTGTGTCTCTCTCTCTTTCTCTATGTCTCTCTGTGTGTTTGTGCACAGAGTGTGCATGTACATGTATACAATTTACATAGCTGATGAAAAACTTTTTCCCTATTATTCATGAAAAAACAACACATTGAACTTCTGAGAGACTTCTGCTCTCTTGAAAAAAAAGAGAGCTAACAAAACCTATTGGCCACATGTCCAAAATCTGAAAAAAAAAAACAGATATATTCATATTATTTTTAATTAAAGCTTTTTATTTGCAAAACATATGCATGGGTAATTTGTCAACATTGGCCTTTGTAAAACCTTTTGTTCCAAATTTTCCCCTCCTTCCTTCCATCCTCTCCCCTAGCTGGGAGGTAGTCCATTACATGTTAAATATGTTAAAATACATGTTAAATCCAATATATGCATACATATTTACACATTTATATTGCTGTACAAGAAAAATCAGTTCAAAAAGGAAGAAAAAAATTAAGAAAGAAAACAAAATGCAAGCAAGTGGCACTGGTTTGAATCATCTCATTGTTGAAGAGAGCCATGTCCATCAGAATTGATTATTGTATAGTCTTGTTGTTGCTGTATATAATGATCTCCTGGTTCTGCTTATTTCATTTAACATCAGTTCATGTAAGTCTCTCCAGACCTCTCTGAAATCATCTGGATAGTTATTTCTTAAAGAAAATATAATATTCATAATATTCATATACCATAATTTATTCAGCCATTCTCCCATTGATGGACATGTAATCAGCTTCCAGTTTCTTGCCACTATAAAAAGAATTGCCACAAACATTTTTGCACATGTGGGTCCCTTTCCCTCCTTTAAAATCTTGTTGGGATATAATCCCAGTAGAAACACTGCTGGATCAAAGGATATGCACAGTTTGATAATATTTTGAACATAATTCCAAATTGCTCTCCAGAATGGTTGGATAAGTTCACAATTCCAAACAACAATGTATCAGTGTCCCAGTTTTTTCTAATCTTGTTTGTAGTGGTTTTGTTTGTACAAAATCTTTTAAAATGAATATGATCAAAATCATCTATTTTGTGATCAATGATGATCTCTAGTTTTTTGGTTGCAAATTTCTCCCCTCTTCACAGGTCTGAGAGATAAACTATCCTATGTTCTTCTAATTTGTTTATAGTATCATTCTTTATGTCTAGATCATGAATCCATTTCGACCTTATCTTTTCATATGGTGTTAGGTGTGGGTCAGCAGTTTTTGTCAAATAGTGAATTCTTATTCTAAAAGCTGGGATCTTTGGGTTTGTTAAATACTAGATTGCTATAATCATTGATTATTTAGTTCTGTGAACCTAATCTATTCAACTGATCAATTGCTCTGTTTCTTAGCCAATTCCAAATGGTTTTGATAACTCTGCTTTATAGTTTTAGATCTGGTACAGCTAGACCACATTCATTTGCTTTTTTTTTTTTTGCCCATTAATTCCCTTGAAATTTTTGACCTTTTGTTCTTCCAAATGAATTTTGTTGTTATTCTTTTCAAAGTCAATAAAATAATTTCTTAGGCATTTGATTGGTATAGCACTAAATAAATAAATTAGTTTAGGTGGTATTGGAGTCTATTATTTTTGCTTGACTTATCCAAGAGCACTTGATATTTTTCCAAAATTTATTTGTGTAGAAAGTGTTTTGTAATTTTGCTCATATAATTCCTAACCCTCCTTTGGCAGATAGATTCCCAAATACTTTATCTTATCAAAAGTTGTTTTAAGTGGAATTTTTCTTTGTATCTCTTGCTGTTGGGTTTTGTTAGTGATGTATAAAATGCTGATGATTTGTGTGGATTTATTTTGTATCCTGCAAATCTGCTAAAGTTGCGGATTATTTCTAATAGTTTTTTATTTGATTTTCCAGGGTTCTCTAAGTATACCATCATATCATCTGCAAAGAGTGATAATTTGGTTTTCTCACTACCTAATCTAATTACTTTAATCTTTTTTTCTTCTTTTGTTGCCAAAGCTAGCATTTCTAATATAATATTGAATAGTAATGGTGATAGTGGACAATCTTGTATCACCCCTGATCTTACTGAGAATGGTTCCAGTTTAACACATTACATATAATGCTTGCTGATGGTTTTAAATAGATGCTACTGACTGCTTTAAGAAAAAGTCCATTTATTCCTATGCTCTCTAGTGTTTTTAATAGGAATTAGTGTTGGATTTTATCAAATGCTTTTTGTTTCTATTGGGATAATCATATTTTTTATTAATTTGGTTATTGATATAGGCAATTATGCTAATAGTTTTCCTAATATTGAATCAGCCTTGCATTCCTAGTATAAATCTTTCTTGGTCATGGTGTGTTATCCTAAGGATGATTTTCTATAATTTCTTTGCTAATATTTTAATATTTTTGCAGCAATATTAAAAAATCTTTAATTTTCATTCTCTATAATTTTTTATGTGTCATAAAAGGAATTAGGTTGGAGTCCTTCATTCCCTATTTTTTCAAATAGTATATAGTATTGGAGTTAATTGTTTTATAATTGCATTGTAGAATTCACATATAAATCTATTTGTCCTGGGGATTTTTTTTGGAGGGGGGGAGTTGATTAATAGCTAGGTCTATTTCTTTTTCTAAAATGGGATTATTTAAGTAATTTATTTCCTATTCTGTTAATCTGGGCAATCTATATTTTTGTAGACATTCCTCCATTTCACTTAAGTTGTCAAATCTAATGGCATAAAGTTGGGCAAAGTAACTCCTAATTATTGCTCTAATTTCCTCTTCATTAGTGGAAAGTTCTCCCTTTTCACATTTGAGGTTAACAATCTGATTTTCTTCTTTCTTTTTTCTAATCAAATTAACTAAAGGTTGATCTAATTTGTTGATTTTTCCACAAAACCAACTCTTAGTTTTATTTATTAATTCAATAGTTTTGTTTAGTTTCAAATTTATTGATCTCTCCTTTTATTTTTAGAATTTCAAGTTTGGTATTTGATTGGGGGGGGTTAATTTGTTCTTTTTTTAGCTTTTTAGTTGCAAGCCCAATTCACTGATCTTCTATTTTTCTATTTTATGCAAGTAAGTCTCTAAAATTATAAAATTTCCCCTTATTACCACTTTGGCTGCATCCCACACATTTGTATGTTGTCTCATTATTGTCATTCTCTTGGATGAAATCCACTGTGTCTGTGATGTGCTATTTCACCCATTCATTCTTTACAATGAGATTATTTAGCTTCCAATTACTTTTTGGTCTATTTTCCACTGGCCTGTTATTGAATATAATTTTTATTGCATTTCGATATAAAAGAATACATTTAATATTTCTGCCTTTATGCTTTTGATTTTGAGGTCTTTGTCTAATATATGGTCAATTTTTGTATAGGTATCATGAACTGCTGAGACAAAAGTATACTCATTACTGTGTCCATTCAATTTTCTCCAAAGATTTATCATACCTAACTTTTCTAGTATTCTATTTACCTTTTTGACTTCTTATTATTTATTTTGCAGTTTGATTTATCTAGTTCTCAAAGTATAATTTTGAGATCTCCCACAATTATAATTTTGCTTTTTATTTCTTCTTCCAACTCTCTTAACTTCTTTAGGATTTTAGATGCTATATCACTTGGTGCATATATGTTTAATAGTGATATTGCTTCATTATCTATGGTACCCTTTTGCAAGATATGGTTTCCTTCCTTATCTCTTTTAATTAGATCAGTTTTTGATTTTGCTTGATCTGAGATCAGGATGGCTATCCTTGCTTTTTTTTTTTTTAACTTCATCTGCAGAATAATAGATTCTGCTCCAACCTTTTTTATTTACTCTGTATGTATCATTCTGCTTTAAATGTGTTTCTTGTAAACAACATATTGTAGGATCCTGGCTTTTAATCCAGTTTGTCATCTGCTTATACTTTATGGCAGAGTTCATTACATTCACATTTAAGGTTAAAACTACTAATTCTGTATTTCCTGCTATCTTATTAATCCCAAATTTTACTTTTCTCTTTCCTTTTCCCCTTTTCTTCCTTCTCATTATTTTACTTATGAGTACTACTTGCCTCAAGTAGGTTTCCCCCTTTAGAGAGCCTCCCCCTTTCTTATACCTTTCCCCTACTATTTATGTTTTCCTTTCTGTTTAGTCTATTCCTTCACTTCTCTCCTTTCCCTTCCTGCTTCTCTATAACATGAGATAAGTTTATCGATAAAACCTAATATGTCTAATATTCTTACTTTGAGTCAAATCTGATGAGAGTGAGATGCACACAATGTTCATTACCTTCCCTTCTTTTTACTCAATTTTTTTTTTAAAGCTAAGGTCTGGCTTTAGGGCAGGGGAGATTTTCCAAGCTTCCTCTACAAGTGGCAGTTTCCTCTATAAGCAACAATGACTACATTGGGTCAATGCTGCCTCACTCCCAGTTTCATAAGATTCTGGCATTTTGAGGTTCACTATTCATCTTTTGTGTTTGTATTGGATATTTATAACTCCTCTGCTGATCTACAGGCGTGCAACCAGGGCAGAGTAGCCGACACTGTTGCTGTAGATTCCTCCCCATTGATTCTCCACCCTGCAGAATCTGCACTGCACTGGGGAGTCTGCACTGCCCCAGAACTCTGCACTCTCTGCTCTTGTGTCTGTGCTCAGCCTGCTTGCCCTTGGCCTCCCACTCTCTGTTCCCAGTTAAAACACACCTTTTTGCTGTTTTTGGAATTATCTTCAGCTGGTAATTTGTTACACCCCCAATATTCATGGACTCTGCCAGTCCAAAGTTTATTCAGAGACTGGATTTGCTCATTGTACTGATGGTTGTAGAAGGTCAGAAAGAAATGTGTGTCCTCTCCACCATCTTGGCTCACCCACCGAAGTCTAGCTATATCTATGTTAAAGAAAAGTCTAAGCAAGGATGACATCAGGCACACAGAGCATTAAAAATGTTGGAAGTGAGAGTCATAATTATGGATTAAGAATGGTCCGTAGTTTGATTATTATTTGCAAGGTGTTTTGTAGATACTACTGAAGACAAGGGACAGAAATCTAGCAAGCTGAGAAAAGTTAGGGATAGCTTTCCTACAACATATCTTGCATACTCTGTAATCTGTGTAAACATTTAATTTTCTTTTGAGGATTTTTGCCATTCTTCTTCTCTTTTTCTCCCTTGTTCATAAGATGCTTAGAGTAATTTTCTACTGAAAAAATACATTTGTACCAAGGCTTATTGGTGGTTTGAAAACATTTTTTTTTTCACAATGAGATAATGATGAACTATTATTTTGAAAGCATTGTGTCTTTCTTCTCTTATTTTAGGATCACATAACATTTTAACTGATGATTCATTCAAATGCTTTATCATTTTCCAAGCCACAATAAATGTTTTTTTTTTTGTGAGGCTAATTGCTCTAAGATCTAATTCATTTTACTCATGGGAAGGTATTAATTAAATTTTAGTGTGATTCATGAATCTGATTAATTTATTTGATTATCTGAATATTTTTAAGTTACATATTCCTTCTGGTGAGATTAATTTAAAGAAAACTAAGGGTCTGAGGAGATGGATTCTAATAAGTCCTTTCTTCAGGGGATGTTATTGATTGTTGATCATCTTTGATTGCTTATATAACTTTTTTGCATGTTAAACTTTAAATGTAATTATTACATTAAAACATAAATAAATCAAAATATTTTCTAGAAAATAGTTTTTCTATTTTTCTAAAATACTATAGTGAAGTTACTCTCTTTTCTTTTTTCCTTTTTTTTCCTTAATAAGGCAATTAGGGTTAAGTGACTGGTCCATGGTCACACAGCTAGTAAATGTTAAGTGTCTGAGACCACATTTGAACTCACATCCTTCTCACTTCAGGGCCAGTACTGTATCCCCTATGTCACCTATCTATCCCATTATCCTCTCTTAATAACAATTTCAGAAGAAAAGGAAAAAAAATTAACATTACACAACTGGTCATAAGGAATGATGATGCTTCTTAATTTTTTTTAATTACATGGAACATTACTGCTTCACTCATTCTTTTTCTAGGACTTCCACCAAAGTCTTTTCAATTTTTCAAATATTAGGATTTGTTAATAATTTTCTGAATTTCTCCCTCAATTACTGCAAAAGTCTATTGATGGGTCTCTTTGCCTCAAGTCTTTCCACTTCAGTCAATTCTCAGCAACTTAAATGATTCTTCTAATACTCAAGTCTGATTATGTTAGCCTTCCTTCCCCCATGTCCCAACTCAGTAAATTCCATTGACTTCCTATTTTCTCCAGGAATAAATACAGAATGCTTTGTTTAGCATTCAAAGTTCTTTATAGCGTAGCCCTCTCCTTCCTTTCCAGTCTTCTATGACATGTACTTTTTGATTCAGTGGTATTGGCCTCCTGCTATTCCATGACAAAACATTTCCCCACTCTTCTTTAGGCATTCTCTTTTGGCATTTTGCCTATTCCTGGAACACACCTCTCCTAATTGTTGACCTCCCTGGCTTTCTTTAAGTTTCAACTTTAGAAAACCTTCCTACAGAAAGCCCTTTCCAGTATTTTCTGCTTCTCTTGGATCTATGCTTTGTCTATATTTGTTGCATGGTCATGCCTCCTTGAAGGCCAGTATTACCTTTAGCGTCTTTTTCTATTCTCAATACTTAGCATTGCTAGTTCTTTCTCAGAGGACCATAATATTATGAATTTCAAGTGAATTGGATTTAAGGGAGAGTTATACAAAGTCAACACTCTCACTTTCTTCTTTGGAATCATTAGGGTTCAGTGACAAGAATTAGATCAGGAGTACTGGGGATGGCTCAAAATGCTATGGAGACTTTGGACTATTTTAAACTTAAGTCTTCCCCAGGTATCAGTTTGACTAAGGCACCATTCATTCAGTGATTAAGGCTGTGTAAGAAATGTAAAGCAAAGAATGGTCTCTTTTACCTCTTTGAGGGTCAAAAAGAAAACAAAAATATATTAATATGGAAGGGGTTAGAACCTCAGGGTTTCTGGTCAAAAGAGAAATAATTGCTGCTGGAATTTATTGTTGGCCAAAGAGAGCCAGAATGACATGGGTTTAAGACATTATCCTTAAAAAAGAAATACAGTCTGTAAACTCCAAGATATCTTGTGAGGTTTCAGCAATCAAAACATATATGTCTTTGGGCAGAGTACTGGAAGATAAAAATATGATCCCATGTGTGGACACAGGGAGAGGAGGAAGTGAAGAAGGGAGAAAAGGAGGGAAGAAAGTAAAGATGAAAGAAGGGAAGGAAGGAAGGAAGGAAAGAAGGAAAGAAGAAAGGAAGGAACCTTATCACATAATTGGAACTTCCCAGTTGTGTCCCCTATGGAGCAGCCAGGGCTCGACATAGTATAGGTGCTTAATAAGTGTTTATTGAATTTGATTGAATTGTAGTAGCTTTCCTGAAGTAACTCCCAACTGTGCTCTCAATGTTATGTGCCTATACCCATTCGGCACTCACTTTTAGGATGATGCTAGATAATCCACAAGACTGTGTTTTTGGCATTGTTGCTCAGGAGACTCAACAGAGTGCTTCCCATTGATAAGTATATAATAGCCTCAATTTGTTTTTAATAGAGGTATTTGAGAAGAAGATAGGGTTAGAACAACTGGTACAAAATATTTCCCTCATTCTCTCCTTAAATACACAACATCCGTGAGGTAAAGGATAAGGATAACACTGAAAGTTCAAGTACAAAGGATGTGAAGTAACAGATTGAGAGGAATCAATCTTCTACTGAAGGTAGAAATTTTCATTTCCCTTTGTTGAGTTTTCAAGACACTACTCTAAGTGGAGCTCTCTCCTGAGTAACTTTTCTGGAATCCGTATTTTGCATTTCTTTATGAGACCACAGGAAGGTCTTATTTACTGAAAACCATTCACAGATTTCTGCAGACATTTCTGTCATAGGTCACTACAGTTCTGAAGGTGACTTCTACCACCATTGGCATGATCACCTGATAGGACATCTGGATTTCCCAAATTTACTGTTTCACACTGTCAGTACTATTTTGGGCTGATTGATGATTCACTATAACTTTATCTTGCTCCATTTTCAGTTAGACAAAAATAGTATGGTAGACATAATAGGTGACAACCAGTGTTCAAGTCTTGTCTCTGACACATAGGGCTTTTTAGATCCAGGTAAGCTGATTAACTTTGAAATTTTCTAACCAGTTGACTTCAAGATATAACCTGGAGATCTCTGGAGCTATCTAAGATACTTTCAGGAGGTCTAAAAGATCAAGAATATTTCTATAATACTACATCATTTAATTTCTTATGTGGTAAATGTGGACACAAATAACTCACATAAGGGAAAACTCTTAATAATATAATAATAATAATATTTTTGAGATTAAAAGTTTGAGAACCATTTCACTTGACAATAAACTTACTTGCATAGAAGGTGTCTATATCTGTTGATTGAAAAATAACAGTTTCATTATTGAATTGTAATAAAATTAAAAACAAAACAAACAAAAACTCCTCTGCCACAAAAATACTTTATCAGAGGAAATGTGGCAGGACAGTTAGATTTCTATGTGGAGGGAATCAGGATTTCCTGGGTTTAGTCTCACTTAAATATTTTGGCTTTTTGTTTCTGGGCAAGTCACTTAAGTCCTTAGTACCCCAGACAATTCAGGAAAAGGACTAGGCTGAATTTGACCTTTCTACTAATTATGAGTATTGGGATGGCTAAACAAAGTCATAGTTTTAGTACATCCCAGAAAGGTTGTTTAAAATCTAAGGGAATAAAGTTTTTATTTTTATTTTTTTAATCATAACTTTTTATTGACAGAACATATACATGGGTGATTTTTTACAACATTACCCCTTGCACTCACTTCTGTTTTGATTTTTCTCTTCCCTCCCTCCATCCCCTCCCCTAGATGGCAGGCAGTCTTATACATGTTAAATATGCTATAGTATATCCTAGATACAGTATATGTGTTCAGAACTGTACAATTCTCTTGTTGCACAAGAAGGATTGGATTCAGAAGGTAAAAATAATCTGGGAAGAAAACCAAAAATACAAGTAGTCTACATTCATTTGTCAATGTTCCTTCTCTGGGTGTAGCTGATTTGTAGCTTGATCCATCATAGATCAATCAGAACTGAATTAGATCTTCTCTTTGTCAAAGATATCCACTTCCATCAGAATACATCTTCATACAGTATTGTTGTTGAATGATCTCCTGGTTTTGCTCATTTCACTCAGCATCAGTTCATGTAAGTCTCTCCAAGCCTCTCTGTATTCATCCTGCTGGTCATTTCTTACAGAACAATAATATTCCATAACATTCATATACCACAATTTACCCAACCATTCTCCAATTGATATGCATCCATTCATTTTCTAGTTTCTAGCCTCTACAAAAAGGGCTGCCACAAACATTTGGGCACATACAGGTCCCTTTCCCTTCTTTAATATCTCTTTGGGATATAAGCCCAGTTAGTAACACTGCTGGATCAAAGGATATGCACAGTTTGATAGCTTTTTGGGCATGATTCCAAATTGCTCTCCAGAATAGTTGGATTCATTCACAATTCCAACAATGCATCAGTGTCCCATGTTTCCTACATCCCCTCCAACATTCATCATTATCTTTTCCTGTCATCTTAGTCAGTCTGGCAGGTTTGTAGTGGTATTTCAGAGTTGTCTTAATTTACATTTCTCTGATCAATAGTGATTTGGAACACTCTTTTATATGTGTAGAAGTAGTTTCAATTTCATCATCTGAAAATGATCTGTTCCTATCCTTTGACCATTTATCAATTGGAGAATGGCTTAATTTCATATAAATTTGAGTCAATTCTCTATATATTTTGTAAATGAGGCCTTTATCAGAACCTTTAACTGTGAAGATGTTTCCCCAGTTTGTTGCTTCCCTTCTAATCTTATTTGCATTAGTTTTGTTTGTACAAAGGCTTTTTAATTTGATGTAATCAAAATTTTCTATTTTGTGATCAGTAATGATCTCTAGTTCTTTGATCACAAATTCCTTCCTCCTCCATAAGTCTGAGAAGTAAACTATCCTATGTTCCTCTAATTTATTTATAATCTCATTCTTTATGCCTAAATCATGGACCCATTTTGATCTTATCTTGGTGTACAGGGTGGGTCCATGCCTTGTTTCTGTTATACTAGTTTTCAGTTTTACCAGCAGTTTTTGTCAAATAGTGAATTCTTATTCCTAAAGTTGGAATCTTTGGGTTTGTCAAACACTAGATTGCTATAGTTATTGACTCTTTTGTCCTGTGAACCTAACCTATTCCACTGATCAACTAATCTATTTCTTAGCCAATACCAAATAGTTTTGGTGACCACTGCTTTATAATATAGTTTTAGATCAGCTACAGCTAGGCCACCTTTATTTGATTTCTTTTTCATTAGGAACAAAGTTTTTAAAAGCACATTAAAATGTGTCAGAAACACTTAGCTATATCCAAAAATGGATTATTATAATTATAAATATAACTCATTCTTTTCATTTATTAGAGCTAGTACCTTGGTATTCTTTTTACTAGCTAATGTTTTATTATGTTTTTCAAGTACTACAGGCCTTTGTTATAAATAGTGTAACACCTCTTTATGAAAAATACTATAATTCATACTTGTAAATTTTTGCTTCAATGTTTTGTTAGTTAAAAAAGGGCTATTGTCACTGAAAGACCTCTGCCCTAGTTCTGTCCTTTGGCACCTGTTTAACTCTGACTCATAGGGAAGAATGCCATCTATTGAGTTTCTGAAAACCCCTTATAGCACCTGTGTTTTCCTTGGAGGTCTTCTGGCGTAAGGTAATGCAAGCCAAGCCAGTCTTCATCTTGCAATCAGCCATTGTCAGAGGTATAATCTATTTCTGCATGTCTTCTTCTTTTTCCATTTTTCTGCTCCACCCAGAAAGAAGTTTATTGAGATTTCCTCTGCTACAACTAAGGCTGTTGGGATTGTTGAAAAGAAGTGACTTTTCATAGAAAAATATGAAGATATATATAAATTGTTAGGCAGACAATGATGCCACAATTGTTAGAGAAAATTTCCACAAGAGAAAAGTAGGAATAAGAGATATACATATTATATACTATATAATCTAGTTTCTGTTAGGTAATTCTTTCTTTCATTGATAGAAACAACCCACAAAATATTATTTCATTATACAAATAGCTCAATAAAAATAGTATGTTTTTATTTTACAATAAAAATTATTTTGTAACTTGAAAAATCTTTGTTGTCAGTTTCTATATTAATTTTCTATTTTGTGATCAGTAATGATTTCTAGTTCTTCTTTGATCACAAATTCCTTTTTCTTCCACAGTCTGAGAGGTAAACTATCCTGTGTTCCTCTAACTTATTTATAATTTCATTCTTTATGTTTAGGTCATGAACCCATTTTGACCTTATCTTGGTGTACAGTGTTAAGTGTGGGTTGATGCCTAGTTTCTGCCATACTAGTTTCCAATTTTCCCAGCAATTTTTGTCAAAGAGTAAGTTCTTATCCCAAAAGCTGGGGTCTTTGGGTTTATCAAACACTAGGTTGCTATAATTATTGACTATTTTGTCCTTTGAACCTAACCTATTCCCCTGATCAACTAATCTATTACTTAGCCAATACCAAACGGTTTTGGTAACTGCTGCTCTATAATATAATTTTAGATCTGGTAAAGCTAAGCCACCTTCATTTGATTTTTTTTCTTTAATTCCCATGAAATTCTTGACCTTTTGTTTTGCCATATGAATTTTGTTGTTTTTTTCTAGGTCATTAAAATAGTTTTTTGGAAGTCTGATTGGTATAGTGCTAAAAAAAATAGATTATTTTAGATAGTATTGTCATCTTTATTATATTTGCTCACCCTATCCAAGAGCATTTAATATTTTTCCAATTGGTTAGATCAGACTTAATTTGTGTGAAAAGTGTTTTGTAGTTTTGCTCATAAAGTTTCTGATTTTCCCTTGGCAGATAGATTCTTAAGTATTTTATACTATCAGTAGTTATTTTAAATGGAATTTCTCTTTGTAACTCTGACTGTTGTATTTTGTTAGTGATATATAAGAATGCTGATGACTTATGTGAGTTTATTTTGTATCCTGCAACTTTGCTAAAGTTGTGGATTATTTCTAATAAGTTTTTTGTAGACTCTCTGGGGTTCTCTAAGTATACCATCATATCATCAGCAAAAAGTGATTATTTAGTTTCCGCATTGCCTACTCTAATTCCTTTGATCTCTTTCTCAACTCCTATTGCCCAAGCTAGCATTTCTAATACAATATTGAATAGTAATGGTGACAGTGGTCAACCTTGTTTCACTCCTGATCTTATTGGGGAATGGTTGGAGTTTTTCCCCATTATTGTTTACTGATGTTTTTAAATAGATGCTGCTGATTATTTTAAGGAAAAGTCCATCTATTCCTATACTCTCAAGTGTTTTTACTAGGAATGGATGTTGGATTTTATCAAATGCTTTTTCTGCATCTATTGAGATGATTATATGGTTTTTGTTAATTGGTTATTGATATAGTCAATTATGCTAATAGCTTTCCTAATATTGAACCAGCCCTGCATTCCTGGTATAAATCCTACTTGATTGTAGTGTATTATCCTGGGGATGATTTTCTGTAGTCTTTTTGCTAATATCTTATTAAGATTTTAGCATCAATATTCATTAGGGACATTGATTTATAATTTTCTTTCTCTGTTTTCAACCTACCTGGTTTAGGTATCAGTACAATGTCTGTGTCATAAAAGGAATTTGGTAGGACTCCTTCATTCCCTATTTTATCAAATAATTTATATATCACTGGGGCCAATTGTTCTTTAAATATTTGGTAGAATTCACATGTAAATCCATCTGGTCCTGGGGATTTTTTCTTAGGGAGTTGATTAATAGCTTGTTCTATTTCTTTTTCTGAAATGGGACTATTCAAGCAATTCACTTCCTCCTCTATTAATCTGAGATGTCTATATTTTTGGAGGTAGTCATCAAAGTTGTATCAAATTTTGGCATAAAGTTGGGCAAAGTAACTCATTATTTCTCTAATTTCCTTTTCATTGGTGGAAAGTTCTCCCTTTTCATTTTTAAGACTACTAATTTGATTTTCCTCCCCCGTTTTTCTAATCAGATTTACCAAATGCTTATCTATTTTATTGGGTTTTTCATAGAACCAACTTTTAGTTTTATTAATTAGTTCAATAGTTTTTTTTTTTACTTTCAATATTATTAATTTCTCGTTTTAATTTTAGAATTTCAAATTTAGTATTTGATTGGGGGTTTTTAATTTGGTCTTTTTTTTTTAGTTTTTTTTTAGTTGCAAGCACAATTCATTGATCTTCTTTTTTTCTCTTTTATTCAAGTAAACTTCTAAGCATATAAAATTTCTTCTTATTACCGCTTTGGCTGCATCCCACAAATTTTGGTATGATATCTCATCATTGTCATTATCTTGAGTGAAATCATTAATTTATCTATAATTTGCTGTTTCACCCAATCATTCTTTAAGATGAGATTGTTTAGTTTCCATTTACTTTTTGCTCTATTTATGTAGGTTCTATTGCATCATGATCTGAAAAGAAAGCATTTACTATTTCTGCCTTCTTGCATTTAATTTTGAGGTCTTTATGTCCTAATATATGGTCAATTTTTGAATGGGTTCCATGAACTCCTGAGAAGGAAGTATATTCCTTTCTGTCTCCATTCAATTTTCTCCAAAAACCTATCATATCTAGTTTTTCTAATATTCTATTTTTCTCTCTAATTTCTTTCTTATTTGTTTTGTGGTTTGATTTATCTAATTCTGAGAGTGCAAGATTGAATTCTCTGACTATTATAGTTTTGCTGTATATTTCCTCTTATAACTCTCTTAACTTCTCCTTTAAGAAGTTAGATGCTATACCACTTGGTGCATATATGTTTAGTATTAATATAGCTTCAATGGCTATAGTACCCTTTAGCAAGAAATAGTTTTTTTTCTTATTTCTTTTGATTAGTTCAATTTTTGCTTTTGCTTGCTGAGATAAGGATGGCTACCCCTGCTTTTTTGACAACCCCTGAAGCATAATAGATTCTGCTCCAGCCTTTTACCTTTACTCTGTATGTATCTCCCTGTTTTAAATGTGTTTCCTGTAAACAACATATTGTAGGATTCTGGCTTTTGATCCAGTCTGCTATCCACCTTCACTTTAGGGGAGAATTCATCCCATTCACATTTGTGGTTAAAATGACTATTTCTGTATTTCCTGCCATCCCAATATCCCCAGATTATGCTTTTCTTTTTCTTGCCCCCCTTACCCCCTTCCCTAGCATTAAACTTATGGGTCCCACTTGCATTATACAGCTCTCCCTCTTTAGGGTCCCTCTCTCCTCCCTTTGAATCCCTTCCCCTTTCTTGTACCCTTCCCTTATTACTCTTTTTCCTTTGCCTCTCCCACTTTTTAATGAGGTGAGAGAAGATTCTCTGTAAAAGAAATATGTCAATTATTTCCTCTTTGAGCCAACTATGATGAGAGTAAGATTCAAAAAAAAGTCCCCCCCCCCAAGTTCTCTCAGATATGGTAGGTTTCTTTTGCCTTATCGTGGGATCTAGTTTCCCTCTTTTTATCTCCCCTTTTCCCTTTTTCTGACACTATCAGCTTTCCATTTCTACTTCCCTTTTTTATATTATATCGGTAAAATCAAATTATACACGTGTATTTTATGTATATCCACAATAGAAATACTGTTCTCAAGAGTTCCTTTTACCCTTTTTCTGCCTCTCTTGAGTTCTATGTTTGGAAATCAAATTTTTTGTTTAACTCTGGCTTTTTCCTTAGAAACAAATGGAATTCCTCTGTTTCATTAAATGTCCATTTCCTTCATGGAAAAAAATGCTCAGCTTAGCTGGGTAGTTTATTCTTGGCTGCAATCCAAGTTTTTTTTTTTTTTTTGCCTTTCAGAATATCAGATTCCAGGCCCTTCAGTCCTTTAATGTTGAGGCAGCCAGATCTTGAGTGACCTTTATTGTGGCCCCTTGGTATTTGAATTTTTTTTTCCTGGCTGCTTGTAATATTTTTTGTTTAGTCTGAAAATTCTGAAAATTGGCCACAACATTTCTTGTAGTTTTTATGTTAGGATCTTTTTCAGAAGGTGTTCGATGAATTCTTTCAAACCTATTTTACCTTCCGGTTCTATTACTTCTGGGCAATTCTTTTTGATGATTTCCTGTAAAATGTATTTAGTCTCTTTTTTTCATCAAAATTTTCAGGTAATCCAATGATCCTCAGGTTATCTCTCCTAGATCTATTTTCTAGGTCCGTTTTTTTTTCCAAGTAAAATTGACATTCTTTTCCAATCTTTCATTTTTTGTTTTTTTGTTTTTTGTTTTTTGTTTTTTCTTGACTGATTCTTTATGACTCTATGAATCAATCATTTCTATTTGTTCAGTTCTGATTTTTAGTGAGTTATTTTCTTCAATAGCTTTTTTTTTAAACTTATTTTTGTATATGTTAAATTGAGTTTTTAAGTAAGTGTTTTTGCTCTTTGGAATTTTTTTTTCCATTTTGCTATTTTTTTTTTTTTTGTGAGTTATTTACTTCTTCCAATTCACAAAATCTGTTTCCCTGCACTTCTTGGGAGTTTTTTAGCTTTTCCAATTCACATTTCAGGAAGTTGTTGCTCTCTTGCATAGCTGCTTTTTCCTTTCCCCATTTTTCTTCTAGTTCTCTTTTAAGATTTTTAATAGTCTTTTCTAGGAGGGCCTTTTGTTCTGGGGACCAACAATTGTCTGGAGACTGTCTGCTATTAGTCTTCTCTGGATTGAAAAGCTGCTCTCTTTCTGTATAGAAGCTATCAATTATCCTTTTGATTTTTCTTTTTTTAACTCATTTTTTAAAGCCTGTAGGGCCTGCCTTCAGGGCCAGGAGGTTACCAGCTTCCTCTGCAGAGCAGTGATAGGTGTATGGACCTGCCAACCAGCTACAAAGAGCAGTGAGGTATGGGAGTGCTCTGGGAAAGAGTTCCTCACATGGAAGTAACTCAGGCCTGCAGGTCCAAGCTTGGAAAGTGCCCTGCAAAGTACCCTGCTGTGCGGGTTAATGACTACCCTGGGGCTAGATGCTGAGCAGTGAAAGTTTCCCTATCCCAAGCCAAATCCCACCCTTGGGCTGTGGGTATTAGTGGCTGAGCAGTGAATAGCTCTGTAGAGACTAGAAGTGTCTCTGCCCCGGGAAGCAAAGTTGTGCTGGGAAAGTTATATTGCCCAAGGCCAAGCCTCCCACAGTGCAGATTAAAGACTGTTCAGGCTGTGCCCTCCAGCTGCTCAGATTTGTAACTGTCTCCCCCTTCCCCCGAAAAAGTCCCTTACTGCAGGATATGGCTGAAGGGCTCTGTTATGGGTCTGAATGAATCATGTCTGATTTTGAGTGTTTATTGACAGATCATGTTAGGTTCCAGTGTTTTTTAGAATACCCTCTCTTTTAGGATTTAATTTCTCTGCTGGTTTAGTGCTTTGTAATCAAAGCAGAGCAGTTAGCCTATAACAGAGTCTTCTCTATAACTTCTCTAGCCACAGAGATCACCCCTGCCCCTGGTCTGCTCAGGATGCTAGTCTATCCCTGTCTGTGTTGGTCTGTTCCTGACCCCTCAAGACAAACCTTTCCTGGCAATCTTCCAGATTATCTTTGACTGGTAAGCTGTGTCCTTCTAATCTTCATGAATTTTAGCAGTCAAGAGCTATTTTTGAGGTTGAATTTAATAGTTGGTTGTGAGGGGATGAGAGGAGCTTAGAAAGTCAAGTGTGCCTTCTCTGCCATCTTGATAAATTTATTTTTCTTTACATTAGAAGATGTGTTCCCTCTTTAGTTATAGAGTTTTTGTTTGTTATTGGATGTGGCATTTTTAACCAATTATGTGTCTTGGAGTCTGAAGCATAGTTTCTATTCTCATCCCCTAATATATCAATGAAACCTTTCAATTATTCTTTTGTTCAGAAATTCTGGCTGTCTTCTTATACTATTTCTTTTGCTATAATGATTATTATTATTATTTTTTGCCTTGTCATGTATTCCATTAGAACTAAGATCTTTAAATTATTTCTGCTCATTCTGGCTTTAAGATTGTTGTACTGTTTTATCATATGTTCCTTTAATATTGCTGCTTTTTGCTTCTCTGATTCCAGATTGACTTTCATTTCTATACACACACACACACACACACACACACACACACACACACACACATATATATATTTAAATTAGTTCTCCCTTTTACTTCATTTGAGATTCACCAGTGTAGATTCAAGTTTTATTTTTTTTTCCTGCTTTAATAATTATATATCCAGACAATGAAATAATGTATTCCCTTCTTATGACTTTTCTCAAAAATTTAATGTTTTCTCTGAACCATTCTGTGTTGGAATCCTTACAAAGTGTTAAGTCATTAGAATTGATAGAGACAATAATTATTTAATTTAGCATGGTAAAGTATGATTGATCTGATCCTACAAGGAGATGTTATGGGCCAGAACTTGAAACAAGGTAACAACTCGATGGAATTGATAGAAACAATGCTTAAGTCAACATCTTTGAGAGTTCACACATTAGCTCACACATTAGTTCACACGTTTGGGAGATTTCAGGGTTTAGTATGAGATATCCAAATTCATACCTCCCATAATCCCACTCTCAGAGGAGGAGTCAACCTTTGAGTTTACACCTCTAAAAGAGCATAAAAAGAGCTTCTGTCAGTCAGTCAGTCAGTTAGGAAGATTACAAGGGGTCAGAGTTGAACTAGAGGAAGAAGCTAGCAGAAGTAAAGGACAAGCTGCAAGAGCTCTTGGAATCAAGGAAGAGAAAATAAATGTTTGGATTTTATCAGCTGGCTGTATTTGAGGTGATTATTACTTGGAACCTAAACTAAGGCTGCCTCCAGAAAACCTCCCCAAGCAACCTGCTCCCACAGAGAACTATTATATTTTACAAAAGGAATAGAAGAACACAACAATTCTGGAATATTTTTGGATTGTCTTTCTAGTAATCCACAGTGCTATGTTCCATTAATTATGGTTTAATGCCTTTGTCATGTAATGACAGTTTCTGTCTCTTTGATATTCCTTAAATTACAGAACCATTCCATGGGATGATGGCATGATTCTTTCCTCTGTACCATTGCTTCCATATATTCCTGAGCAGATCTGCTATATATGCCATTTGTTGCAATGGAAAGATAGCACAGGATAGGAGCAGTATGTGCCCACAGAGATTGCAAAAGCAACATAATCCTGTGGAGAATGGATGATGATTTGGAGCTAAGGATTAATGTTCTTTCCTGTTTGTTTGTTTGTTTTTTTTTTTAAATATATATATAAGGCTGTTACCTTGTAAAAATTATTGCTATTTTATCCTTTGGAAACTGTTGTACTTGGGACTCTCTCTGGCACATAATTCCTCTTTGGGATTCTTTTTGAGAATTAGTAGGAGATGGAGAAAAGGTCCAGTTTTCTATCATGTTATCATGCAACTCCGGTGTTTTACATGATAAGAGTGTAAAGGAAGAAGAATGTGATCAAATATTATGAATATTTTTAAAAATCTAGGAATTTTTGGCAAATGATTTTTCTATATAACTGAGATTATAAATAAAGATGTATAACCTGTTCAAAAAGTGAGAATTAAACCATTATGGAACTCAATTTTTTCATAGGCATTCTATTTTTTTTTTCTGAAAGAGAATATATTCAATGTAATTTATATTTTTCTTGGTGGAGCTGGACTACTTATTTTACTCTGTTACGACATAATCACTCCCTTATGTATTTGTTATTGTTATCTGTTTTGCTTTTGCCAGTAGCCAACCTAAACACTTTTGAATGATAATAAATGCCTTTGAGAAACCTTTTTTAATATTCTGGAGTTTGTTGGAAACAGATCCAGAGTTCTTGGGTTAATGAGTATTTCAGTTGTTCAGTTATTTCAGTTGTATCCTACTCATTTGGTGTTTTCTTGGTAGGGAAACTGAAGTGCTTTGTCATTTCTTTTGCCAGTTTATTTTAAAGATGAGGAATTTGAGGAAAACCAGATTAAGTGACTTGCCCAGGGTCACACAGTTAATAAGTGTTTGAGTCCAGTCTAAGGAGGAGTTTTTCTGACTTTATGTCTAGTATTCTATCCACTATACCACCTAATTGTCTTGAGAAAACCTAGGTGATAATATTGGAAAACTAATTTGAAGCCAGGTTATGAGAAGTTGCACAAGAAGTTTATATTATATTTTATAGACATATAGATATATGATCACATGGGTCATTGAAAATTATTTTTTTTAGAAAAGGAGTGACATGATAAGATTGATGCTTTAGCAAAATGAATTGGACATCCCTATGAAACATTGATAAGGGTGTTTAGTTAGAAGCATAGATGAGGATATTATGAGTTAAACAGCCTGAACTAGTATTTTTGTTATGATAGTAGAAGGAGAGGACAGATGTGAAAGATATGTTGAAGGTCAAATGGAAAGGAAATGACTATAGCATATGAAAGGAAAGAATATAAGATGTTGAACCTAGATAGAAAAAATGATGAGATTTTAATATTTTAAAAGCAATCAGTAAGGAAGGAGCACTTTTTTGGGGAAGACAGAGGTCAATTTTCTACTATAGAAAAGAAGCTTGGTGTAGAAAAACAAAACAAACCAAAAAACAAAAACAAAAACAAAAACAAAAAACAAAATCCAAAGCACTGGATTAGGAATAAGAATCAAATTCATGTTTCAGATGAACTATCTATTAGGACTGTTCTCTGGATGAAAGCCATTAAGCTTTCTCAGAATTCTCCCCCTTTATTCTACTCCCTCTCTCTTTTTCCTTTTTTTCTAGAATGTACTGTAACTTCACACTTTTTAAGGAGCTTCCAATGAAGAAACCCCTTCTAGTAAGATAAACCAATGACTTCTCTGCAACTTAAGCATTTTGGGAGAATTGCCGAGTGCACTGAAATGTTAGTGGCTTGTCCCAACACATATAGTCAGTGAATTAGAGTTTATACTTGAACCTTGGAATTTAGAAATACCAGCTAGCTACTCACTATGTCACATTGTCTTTTTGTCCTCAGTACTGGTCTTCATTTTTTTTTTTCAATTTTCCATTCTGAAAAATAGCAGTGTTTGATGATATTCTGCAAGTTTACTTCCAGATAAAAAATTATTTGGTTCTAATATTTTCTTAAAATAAAATCATCTTGCATTTTTATTATACAATTTTATCCTCCTAACTCTTTGTTATCAGAAAGCTATAGGCTTAATTGGAATCGGATGATGTACTTCTCCATGAGTTATAACCTTATGAACTATTATTAAACAATGCTACAAAGACAACTGAATCTGTGGCCTCTAAAGACAATAGTCATTGCACTGAGCACCAAGAACACCATCTTAATACAAATTGATCAAGAAACTTTAAAGAACCTGAAAATTAGCCCAATTATATTTGAATAACATAAATTCCCAAAGCTTCACCATGTAATTGCCCAACTTTAACTGTAAAAGTTCAATGATGTATAAAATAAATTTTGAGCAACTTTAGTACATCCTATAAGCATCTAAAAGATGGTGACAAGGTCTGGTAATGTGTTGAAGATCAATGCTTTCCTACCTATATTTGCATCTCTGCTCTCCTAAAAGAGAGCAGAGGTTGGGGGAGGGGGGAGGGGGGAAGGAAACTGTCAGCCTTACAGAAGAAATCACTATTGCTGAACAACAGTAACAAATGTGCTGCTTTCTTTGACTTAGAGAAAAATGGGCAGAGATTCCCTAATAAACTTTTAAATAAGTATCAATGATAGAAAAAGAATTCAGAAAAGACTTTCATGACAACTGAATGAGTGCTCAGAGTGTCATAGTTTTCAGATTAGAGTCTGCAAAATCTGTGAATATATGGCTCATTTAAAAAGAAAAAAGTGATTATCATTTCAGAAAAGCTTAGCTCCTGCAGATAAACAATAAAAATCACATTTAAATAATGAGCTATTATCATGAAATTGAAAGGGACTGATGATACATGGGACTCTATGAAGTTAGCAAGACATAGCTTACTTTCCACTACTGATCTATTCAGTATAATATGAAAGATAAAAAACGGTTTACATACGGTAGTAAGTATGGAAATGATCAAAATCTCTCACCAATTTGAAACACATTTCACAGCTCCAGGAAATGAATATTTGGGAATTCATTGGATTAAGGCACAATTTACTATATTTGACTTTCTTATTATGACTGGACAATTGCTTGTGTTCTCATAATTTTTTAATCATAACCCAGTGAATAACAGACCTTCAGAATGAGCTTCCTGAATCCCTATTATTAGTTGGCAAATTTGAAGTACAGGATACAGTGGAGAAATCTTTATATGCAAACCATAGTAAAATCATCTAATGTAACAATGGAACAAAATGAAATAATTTCTTGCCATATCCTTTGTTTGTCATTCTTAACCACCACACTTAGAGAAGTATAAATTAAAAGTTGAAGTGATTTATTTCAGAAATTAAATAGAGATTACTGCTGCTTTTTCATTTTATTGTGTACCTTTATTTTTGTTTTTTGTTTTTTTCACCCTACCCTCTACTCTCCCTTCCTTTGAAAGGGGTATTTCAACAAGACCATGTAAATGTGTATAATTGTAAGGGAAAATGTTAATATAACATTTACACAGTTCAACAGCTTCAAAGTTTCATCGGCTATGCTTTAAAGAAAACACACACACAGAGGCCCCAAACCCATATAAGTGCTAGTTTCGTGGGACATTTGAGGGCAAAACCTTAAAAGCAGAAACAAAAAGCAAGGAAAATCAAATAATGCAATGTTCCAGTCTAATTCAAGCCATTTAGAAGCTCTGTACTTAAGCCAAGGATTACTAGTGATACCATCTACTTCAGCTTGCAGTGCAGGAGGAAAATGTCTGTCTTATTTTAAAAAAAAAGAAAAAGAAAGAAAGAGTTTAAAGCCAAATAATTCAGGCTTGCATAAATCTTTAATAGGCTCTCCTCTTCCCAGATTGGCTGTACTTTCTTTTCTCTGCCCAGGGGAAACACTATATGTCTTAGAAGAGAATAATGGTAACTCCATCTTATGTGTTACATGATATCTTCAAGTAATCCTGAGGATTTTGGTTTTGTCTGCGATAAACAAAAGGCCACCCATACATAATGTGTCAGAGCTTTTCCAGACTCCTCACCTTAGCAGGTGACACCCACAAGATGGACACACAAGACTAAACCCATTTGTAGCTTGGGGCAATTTTACTGCAAAGACAATTCTGAAAATGTAAAAACAAAACAGAAATTCTCTTCTTGGAAGAACAAAGTGTGATCAACCCCCTGTAGTTGTGTCAATTTTCTGGGGCTTTCCTTAGGAGTCAGGATGGAGAGCTTTTTAACTGATGAAGAAAATACTTTGGACCAGGCTTATTAGTTGACAATGAATAGACAACCTTTCCCACCTGTTTCTTTTAAATCCCTCCCTTTCTTGAACACAAATATGCACACACAGGAATTCTAGAATTTCAAATGGATTTCTACTGAAATACAAATGTACCTACATTTTCATTCCTTTGGGAACAATAACATAAATACTCTATACAATTACTTTTAGGTGAAAAATTTATTTGACTTTTTTTTTTTTGATATCCTTTACTGTCTTCTATTCCTTTTCACTGGAACCAGCTTTCCAAAATAAAGTTGTTATGAATGCACTTTTTCCCTCCATTCAAAAACAAAGCTATTAATAACCCTTACTTAAATCAATCAAGACTTTTTTTATGTTTTAGCAAATAACATGTTAAAGAAACAAATTGGTAATTCTTTTCCTGTTCCTTTCTCATTGCAAGAAGCCATGCTCTTCTCTCTCTTTATCTGCGTCTCTCTGTCCTTTCTTTCTGCCATACATCTAAGGGCACTCTTATTTTTATTACAAATTCAAAGGAACAGTATTTGAATGGTAAGAAAAGAGAATAATCAATGTCACACATTTATTTTGAGCATATATGAAAAATACAATGTTGAGTCAGTAATGATTCTAAAGTTTTCTAGGTACTAGAGCATTCATTAGAGTAGAACCTGAAAGAGATGAGTAAAGTTATTTTTTTCTACTATACGATACAATAAGGGTAAGTAAATTCATAAGGAAACCAGAACTTCTTTTTTAAGTTTAGGATCCCAAATCATCCCTTTCACAACACTTTAACTTAAAAGTTTAAAAGTAAAATTTAAAAAAGTAAAAATAAAAAAAAAATTAAAAGTAAAAAATAAAAATTCTCATAATGTTTTCTTCTGTTCCTCCAAATTCTTTTCATTGAATGTTTCATTCTCATCAGTATGTATACTTTATTGACTCACAAAAGCTAATTTAATGCTTAATAATCCAAGTCATTGCCAGGATTTACTGAGTCTTTCATGTCTTGGAAAAAATGATGGAGAAAGAATGAGTGAGAGAGAGAGAGAGAGAGAGAGAGAGAGATGAGGGAGGGAGGAAGGGAGAAAAAAAAGGGAAAGAGGGAGGGGAGAGAGGAAGAGAGAAAGGAAGGGAAGGAGGGAGAGAGTAGGAAAAAGGAAAGAAAAAAGAAAAACAAGACCTTAAAATACTTCAGATAACATTTTTTTTTTTTTTGCTAAGAGCCTTTAATCTTTCAAATGACAGTTTTTATAAATCTATAATGTTTCAGGATGTGTTTGGCATTGGTAATGCAAAACAAAACAAAACATTATTGCCCTCAATAACCTCAAATGCAATTATTAGCAGCAAAAGAGCATACCCATATAAATATTATTTGTGTGTATATGTAAAATACACACACACATACACACACACACACACACACACACACACACACACATATATATATATATATAATATTCTACATTCCTGCCATATTTCTGAGGTTCTGCAAGCTGGGTGAAACCTTAAATATATGAAGACATTACAATAATCTGGCTTATTACTCTTTTAATTAAAACTGAATTATTGAATTTTGGTCATAGTATTGATATTTGAATTTACTTTAAAATTTGAATTTAATTTTAAAAAAGGAAAGGTTTTATTATGTTATGAATTTTCCCCCTAAAGAATGTAAGCTCCAGTGTGGAGCCAAGATAGTGGAGTAAAATAAGGAAGCTGCTAGAGCTCTCCCAGTTTCCCTTGAAAACCACATGAAATCAAGCCTCTAAATAGAATCTGACAGAATGAAACCACTCTCTAGCACAAACATTTTGAGAACAATTAATTTCAATGCTATGTACTGACATCTAAACCAGGAAGAACCAAATCAGAGAAAGAAAATTACAAACCAATTTCTTAATGGATATTGATGCAACAATTTTAAATAAAACATTAGCAAAGAGATTACAGCAATTCATCAGCAGGATAATACACTATGACCAAGTGGAATTTATGCCAAAAATGCAGAGCTGGTTCAATATCAGGAAAATTATTTACTATAATCAATCATATCAATAACAAAATCAATAGAACTCATACGATAATTTCCATAGATACAAAAAAAGTTTTTGACATAATACAGCATCTAGTCCCATTATAAACACTAGAGAGCAAAGAGATAAAGGGAGCTTTCCTTAAAATGATAAGCAGTATCTATCTCAAAGCAACAGTAAGCATTATTTATAATGGAGAAAAGGTAGATGTATTCCCAATAAGATCAGGGGTGAAACAATGATGCCCATTATCACCACTATTATTCAATATTGTTCTAGAAATCTTGGGTTTACCAATAAGAAAAGAAAAAGAAATTAAAGGACTTAGAATAGGCAATGAGGAAATAAAACTATCACTTTTTTGCAGATGCCATCATGATGTACTTAGAGAATCCTAGGAAATCATCTAAAAACCTACAATTCACAGCTGTAACAAAGTTGCAAAATATAAAAGAAACCCACAGAAATCATCACCATTTCCATATATTCCTGGCAAGGTCCAACAGCAGGAGATAGAAAGAGAAATTCCATTTAAAACTCCTATAAGACAAAATAAAATACTTGGAGGTTTACCTGTCAAGATAAACCCAAGAACTCTATGAACACAATTACAAAACACTTCTCAAACAAATAAAATCAGATCTAAACAATTGTGAAAATGTCAGTTGTTCATTTCTAGTTAATATAATAAAATGATAATTCTGCCTAAATTGGTCTACTGTTCAGTGCCATACCAATAAAACTGCCAAAAATTATTTTGTAGAACTCAAAAAATAATAACAAAATTCATCTGGAAGAACAAAAGGTCAAGAATATCAAAGAAATTAATGAAAAAATAGAAAGGATGGTGTCTTAGCAGTACCAAATCTAAAACTATATTATAAAGCAGACTGCTGCTGGAAAATAATATATCAGATACTCAGCATAGATCTACATCACACATCCCATAGCAAAATAATATCAAACTAAATACATGATTTGGGCTTAAAGGATGATACCACAAACAAATTAAGAGAACAAAGGATAATTTGCCTATCAAATTTTTGGAGAAGGAAGGGATTTATGACCAAAGAAGATCTAGAGAATATTATGAAAGGCCCAATGGACAATTTTGATTACATTAAATTAAAACATTTTTTTGCACAAACAAACCCAACAGAAACAAGATTAAAAGATAAGAGCAAAATTTGGGAAAAATCTTTACACCCATTATTTCTGATAAATGTCTCATTTCTAAAATATATAAAGAACTGTGTCACATTTATAAGAATATAAATAATTCCCCAATTGATAAGGGGTCAAAGGATATGAATAGAAAATTTTCAGATGATGAAATTAAAGCCATTTATAGTCATATGAGAAAATGCTCTAAATCATTATTGATTAGAGAAATAAAAATTATAACAACTCTGAGGTATCACTTCATACCTCTCAGATCGGCTAAGGTGACAGTAAAATGATCATGATAAATATTGAAGGAGATATGGGAAAACTGAGACGCTAATGCATTGTTGGTGAAATTGTGAAATGATTCTTCATTCTGAAGAACCATTTGAAACTATGCCCAAAGAGCTATAAAATTGTGCATACCCTTTGACCCAGCAGTGACATTACTGAGTCTGTATCCTAAGGAAGTCATAAAGGAGGGGAAAGGACCCATAATGTGCAAAGATGTTTGTAGCAACTCTTTTTATGGTAGCAAAGAATTGGAAAAGGACTGGATGTCCATCAATTGGGAAATGACTGAGGAGTTGTGATATATGTAGGTAATGGAATTCTATTCTTTTATTAAAAAAAAATGTTGAACAAGTGGATTATAGAAAGGCCTGGAAAGGTTTATATGAACTGATGCTGAGTGAAACAAGCAGAACCAGGAATATATTGTACACAATAACAGCAAGAATGTATGATAATCAACTATGAAAGAAGTGGTTCTTCTCAGTGGTTTAGTGATCCAAAGTAATTCTAATAGATTTTGGACAGAAAATGCTATATAGATCCAGAAAAAGAACAAAGTAAAATGAATGTAAATCAACACATGCTATTTTTTCTCTCCCATGGATTTCGTCTTTTGCTCTTATTTTTCTCTCCCCACATGATTTTTAAAGTTATGTGTATTAAAAATAAACATAACAATAAAAAGAGTGTAAGCTCCTTGAGACCAGGGACTCCTTCATTTATGCCTTTGTATCTATATCACTCTGCACTATTCTTGACACATAATATGTGCTTAATTAATATCCTGTGGTGGAATTTTTTTTAAATGAAAGGAGTACTTCTTTTGGAATTAAGAAAGACCCATTTGTTACACTTACTGGCTATGTAATACTGGGAAAGAACTTCAATTTGTCTCACTCTAGTTTCTTTTCTATAGGTAAGAGTTTACTAATCGATGACTCTATCAAATTTTGCACTAAAATTGAATAATCTCATGGAAATGGGAGACTTTTATGAAGTCAGATAAATGTAAGTCAACTAACAAAGAAGAAATTTCTTCTGGTTTACCTACCATACTACCATATGTTGATGACATTCAAGGAAGTTGACTTTTCCCCCAACACAACAGATAACTGGGAATAGCTTTTTCAATGCATGTTATATCCATGCTTGGATTTATGTTAGACAATACCCAAAGTTGTGATGATAAACAGTTAACAAGAGGGTCTCAGAAAAGGAGTTGCATGTTTTGAGGTTTACTCTGTATTACTTATTTTTTTCATTACTTTCTTAAGTTTAGAAATTATTAAGACAATATATAAAGTTCTGATGGCATTTACCTTTTTTCGAAGCATGAATTTTCATATTGAAAATTTAACTTTCAGAGAAAGGGACCTAAATGTGCAAAAATGTTTCTGGCAGCCCTTTTTATAGTGGCAACAAACATGAAACTGAGTGGATGCCCATCAATTTCAGAATGGCTGAATAAATTATGGTATATGAATGCTATGGGATATTATTGTTGTGTAAGAAACAACTACCAAGATGATTTCAGAGAGCCCTGGAAAGACTTACATGAGCTGATGCTAAGTGAAGTGAGCAGAACTAGGAGATCATTATACATGGCAACAAGACTATACAACAATCAATTCTGATGGATGTGGCTCTCATCAATGATGAGATGATTCAAACCAGTGCCACTTGTTCAATGATGGAGAGAGCCATCCACACCCAGAGAGAGGACCATGGGAACTGAGTGTGGACTGCAACATAGCATTCTCACTCTGTTGTTGTTTACTTGCATTTTGTTTTCTTTCTCAGTTTTTTTCTTCCTTCTTGATCTGATTTTTCTTGTGCAGCAAGATAACTGTATAAATAGGTATACATATATTGGATTTAACATATATTTTAACATCTTTAAAATGTATTGGACTACCTGCCAGTTAGGGGAAGGGATGGGGGAAAGGAGAAGAAAATTTGGAACAAAAGATTTTGCAAGGGTCAATGTTGGAAAATAACCCATTCATATGTTTTGTAAATAAAAAGTTTTAATTAAAAAAAAAAAAAGAAAATTTAACTTTCAGCTCTTTCAAACCAGTATGAGCTATCTTGAAAATACCTGTCAGCAATAGTAAAAGACATTTGTGAGCTCCTCAAGGACAAGGAATATCTTTTGTGTTTCTTTATATATTAGATAAAAGTTTAGAAAATAGCCATTCTTAGGGATTTTATAAATGCTTATTGACTAGAGAATCCTGGGAATGTCAATTTCATGATCAACAAATCAAAAGTGTTAAAAAAAACTCTTCCTAAGATCAAGGTATTCTAAAGTGAATACTAGACAGAAGTCATAAAAGTGATTTAGTGTTGTAAAATGGTGGCAAAAGCTACATTGAGACCATCATGGGCCTTACTTAATCCCTTTTCATCAAGTGATTTCCTTTTTAAAATGTTTATTAATTTTTAATATACATTGTTTTATGAATCATGTTGTGAAAACACACAAAAAACACAACAAAAGGGGAAAACCATGGAAAAGATGAAAAAAAAAAACACAGAAAAAGCAAGTGAATATAGCATGTGTTGATTTACATTCAGTCTCCATAGTTCTTTTTGTGAATGGAGGTGGCATTTTCTGTTCAAAGACTATTGAGATTTCTTTGGATCACTGAATCACTGAGAAGAACCAAGTCTTTTGTAACTGATAATTCATATTCATGTTGTTATTATGTACAGTGTATTCCTTGTTCTGCTTCTTTCACTCAGCATCAGTTCATGTAAATAACTCCAGGCCTTTCTAAAATTAATTTGTTCATCATTTTTTTATAGAATAATATTCCATTATCTTCAAGTACCACAACTTATTCAATCATTCCCTAGTTGGATGGGCATCTAATTTTTTCCAGTTCTTTGTTACCACAAAAAGAGCTGCACATATTGGTCTTTTGCCCTACTTTATGATTTACTTAGGATACAGACCCAGTAATGTCATATCTGGGTCAAAGGGAATGTACGGTTTTATAGCCCTTTGAGCATAGTTCCAAATTGCTCTCTAGAATGACTGAATCATTTCACAATCCCACCAACAATGAATTAGTGTTTCAATTTTCCCCACATTCCCTCCAACATTTATTATTATCTTTTGTTCTGTTATATTAGCTAATCTAAGAGATATGATGTGGTGCCTTAAAGTTGTTTTTAATTTGCATTTTTCTACTCAATAGTGATATAAAGCATCTTTTCATATCACTAGTGATGACTTTAATTTTGTCATTTGAAAACTGCTCAATTTAGCAATTGAGGAATGGCTTATATGCTTATAAATTTGTCATAGGACATTATATGTGCTCCTCTCATACCTTTACTACTAATTACCAAATTCAGCCTCAAAAATAGTGCTTGACTGGTAAAATTCACAAAGATTGGAAGTACAACAATTTACCAGATGAAGATAATCTGGAAGATCACCACATTGTCCTGAGCACTAGGAGCAGGCCAGTGCAAGCAGGGAGAGAGAAGGATAGGCTAGCATAATGAGTGGACAGGGGCAGGGGCAGTCTCCGTGGCTGGAAAATTTACAGGGAGGACTCTACCATAGGTTGGCTGCTCTGTTTTGGTTGCAAAGCAGTAGACCAGCAGAGAATTTAAAGTCAAAGGTAAAGTGTACTCCAAAAAAAACACCAGAATCTAACAGGATCTGGCTACACCACCCAAAACCTTAGACCAAGGAGCCACAATAAGGATCACTCAAGATCTTGCTGCTTCCACATTAGAAGACTGAAGGGCCTGGAAGTGATATTCCAGAAAGCAAAAGAACTTGGAATGCAGCCAAGAATAAACTATGCAGATAAGCTGAGCATTTTCTTCTAGGAAATAAGCTGGACATTTAATGAAACAGAAGAATTCCATTTGTTTCTAAGGAAAAGAACAGAACTAATTTTACCTCCAAGTATAGGACTCAAGAGAAGCAGAAAAAGGTAAAAAAAAAACTCTTAAGAAATGTATTTCTACTTCTGGGGGCGGAGCCAAGATGACGGAGCAGGCACACATGACTCTCTAAGCTCCTCTCATTACCCTTATAACCAATATTTAATCCAGCCTCAAAAATAACTCGTCACTGCTTAAATTCATGAAGATTAGAAGCACTACAACTTACCAGCCGAAGTCAATCCAGAAGATCGCCAAGAAAGATTTGTCCTGAGGGGCCAGGAACAGACCAGCACAGGCAGGGAGAGGCTAGCGTCCTGAGCAGATCAGGGGTGGTGGTGATCTCTGTGGCTAGAGAAGTTATAGGGACCACTCTACTATAGGCTAACTTCTCTGCACTGATTACAAATCAGTAAACTGGCAGAGAAATCAAAGCCTAAAACAGAGGGTTCTTTAAAAAATGCCAGAACCTAACAAGGCTGTAACCCTCAAACCCAGAAGTGACTCAGGTAGAATTTACCGCAGCCCTACAGCCACATCCTGCAGTTCAGGGCTTTTGCGGGGGCAGTTACAAATCTGCACAGCAGGGGGTCACAGCCTGGGCAGCCTCTAAACGGCGCAGTGAGGGGCTCAGCCTGGGGCAATAGAACTTTCCCAGCAGGACTGTGCATCCTGGGCAGACACTTCCAGTCCCTGCGAATCCATTCACTGCTCAGATGCTAATATCCACAGCCACAGGGCAGGCTTTGGTTTGGGAAGTGAAACTCTCACTGCTCAGCATCTAGCCCCAGGGCAGTCATTATCTCACACAGCAGGGGTTCTTTGCCTGGCACTTTCCGAGCCCGGCCCTGTGGGCCTGAGTTACAACCGGGTGGGGAACTCTTTCCCAGACCACTCCAGTACTTCGCTGCTTTTGTAGCCGGCTGGCAGGACAGCTACCCATCCATACACTTATCACTGCTCTGCAGAGGAAGCTGGTAACCTCCTGGCTCTGAAAGCAGACCTTACAGGCTTTAACAAAATGAGTAAAAAAAAAAAAATCAAAAGAACGATTGATAGTTTCTATACAGAAAGAGAACAGCTTTTCAACCCTGAAGAGACTAATAGCAGACAATCTCCAGAAAATTGTTGGTCTCCAATACAAAAGGCTCTCCTAGAAGAGACAATTAAAAACCTTAAAAGAGAGCTAGAAGAAAAATGGGGAAAGGAAAGAGAAGCTATGCAAGAGAGTACAGAAAAGGCACATGACTCAGTAAAAGAAAAATTTGATAAGGTGGAAAAAGAAAACAACTTCCTGAAATGTGAATTGGAAAAGGTAAAAAACTCCCAAGAAGGGCAGAGAAACAGAATTTGTGAATTGGAAAAAGAAAATAACTCACTTAAAAAAATAGTGAAATGGAAAAAAATTCCACAGAGCAAAACAACTCAATTGGACATATACAAAAAAAAAGTAAAAAAAGCTAATGAAGAAAATAACTCACTAAAAAATCAGAACTGAAAAATGGAAATGACTGGTTCATTGAGACATCAAGAATCAGTCAAGCAAAACCAAAAAAAAAAAAGAAAGATTGGAAAAAAATGTCAAATATTTATTTGGAAAAACAACAGACCTGGAAAATAGATCAAGGAGAGATAACCTGAGGATCATTGGACTACCAGAAAATTATGATGAAACAAAGAGCCTAGATACTATTTTACAGGAAATCATCAAAGAGAACTGCCCAGAAGAAACAGAACCGGAAGGGAAAATAGGCATTGAAAGAATTCATCGACCACCTTCTGAAAAAGACCCTAAAATAAAGACTCCAAGGAATATTGTGGCCAAACTTCAGAATTTCCAGACTAAAGAAAAAATTTTACAAGCAGCCAAGAAAAACCAGTTCAAATACCGAGATGCAACAATAAGGGTCACGCGAGATCTGGCTGCCTCAACATTAAAGGATTGAAGGGCCTGGAATCAGATATTCTGAAAAGCAAAAGAACTTGGAATGCAGCCAAGAATAAACTATCCACCTAAGCTGAGTATTTTTTTCCACGGAAGAAGATGGATATTTAATGAAATTGAGGAATTCCATCTGTTTCTAAGGAAAAAACCAGATTTAAACAAAAAATTTGATCTTCAACAACAGGAATCAAGAGAAGTAGAAAAAGGTAAAAGAAACTCTTGAGAACTGTATTTCTGTTGTGAATATACATAAAAACCATATGTATAATTTGATCTTACCGATATAACATAAAAAAGGGAAGTAGAAATGGAAAGGGGATAGCGTCAGAAAAAGGGAAGAAGGGAGATAAAAAGAGGGAAACTACATGCGACGATGAGGCAAAGGAAACCTATCATATATGAGGGAACTTAGAGAGGGGGAGGAACATTGTGTGAATCCTACTCTCATCAGAGTTGGCTCAAAGAGGAAACAATTGACATATTTGTTTTACACGGATTCTTCTCTCACTTCATTAAAAAGTGGGAGAGGAAAAGGGAGAAGGAAAAAGAGTAATAAGGGAAGGGTACAAGAAAGGGGAAGGGATTCAAAGGGAGGAGGGAGGGATACTAAAGAGGGAGAGCTGCGCGACGTTAGTGGGACCAATAGGGAAGAAGGGAAGGAGGGCAAGAAAAAGAAAAATATAATCTGGGGATATTAGGATGGCAGGAAATGCAGAATTGGTTATTTTAACCGCAAATGTGAATGGGATGAACTCTCCCATAAAGAGGAGGCAGATAGTAGCAGACTGGATCAAAAGTCAGAACCCTACAATCTGTTGTTTACAGGAAACACATTTAAAACATGGAGATACATATAGACTAAAGGTAAAAGGCTGGAGCAGAATCTATTATGCTTCAGGTGAAGTCAAAAAAGCAGGGGTAGCCATCCTTATCTCAGATCAAGCAAAAGCAAAGATTGATCTAATTAAAAGAGATAAGGAAGGAAACTATATCTTGCTAAAGGGTACTATAGAAAATGAAGCAATATCAGTATTAAACATATATGCACCAAGTGGTATAGCATCTAACTTCCTTAAAGAGAAGTTAAGAGTTGTGAGAAGAAATAGACAGCAAAACTATAATAGTAGGAGATCTCAGTCTTGCACTCTCAGATTTAGATAAATCACAAAACAAGTAAGAAAGAAATTAAAGAGGTAAATAGAATATTAGAAAAATTAGGTATGATAGATCTCTGGAGAAAACTGAATGGTGACAGAAAGGAGTATACTTTCTTCTCAGCAGTTCATGGAACCAACACAAAAATTGACCATATATTAGGACATAAAGACCTCAAAATTAAATGCAGGAAGGCAGAAATAGTAAATGCTTTCTTTTCAGATCACAGTGCAATAAAAATTACATTCAACAAAAAGTTAGGTGTAAATAGACCAAAAAGTAATTGGAAACTAAATAATCTCATCTTAAAGAATGATTAATTGGGTGAAACAGCAAATTATAGACACAATTAATAATTTCACTCAAGATAATGACAACAATGAGACATCTTATCAAAATTTATAAGCAGTAATAAGGGGAAATTTCATATCCTTAGAGGCTTACTTGAATAAAATAGAAAAAGAGAAGATCAATGCATTGGGCCTGGAATTTAAAAAGCTAGAAAAAGACCAAATTAAACCCCCCCCAATCAATTACTAAACTTGAAATTCTAAAATTAAAAGGAGAAATTAATAATATAGAAAGAAAAAAATGAACTAATAAATAAAACTAAGAGTTGATTTTATGAAAAAACCAATAAAATTGATAAACCTTTGGTAAATCTGATTAGAAAAAGGAGAGAGGGAAATCAAATTGGCAGTCTTAAAAATGAAAAAGGAGAACTTACCACTGATGAAGAGGAAATTAAAGAAATAATAAGGGGTTACTTTGCCCAACTTTATGCCAATAAATTTGATAACCTAAGCGAAATGAATGGCTACCTCCAAAAATATAGGCTTCCCAGATTATCAGAGGAGGAAGCAAATTGCTTGAATAGTCCCATTTCAGAAAAAGAAATAGAACAAGCTATTAACCAACTCACTAAAAAAAAATCCCCGGGACCAGATGGATTTACATGTGAATTCTACCAAACATTCAAAGAACAATTAGCCCCAATGCTTTATAAACTATTTGAAAAAATAGGGAATGAAGGAGTCCTACCAAACTCCTTTTATGACACAGACATGGTACTGATACCTAAACCAGGTAGGTTGAAAACAGAGAAAGAAAATTATAGACCAATCTCCCTAATGAATATTGATGCTAAAACCTTAAATAAGATATTAGCAAAAAGACTACAGAAAATCATCCCCAGGATAATACACTATGATCAAATAGGATTTATACCAGGAATGCAGGGCTGGTTCAATATTAGGAAAACTATCAATATAATTGGCCATATTAATAATCAAATTAACAAAAACCATATGATCATCTCAATAGATGCAGAAAAAGCATTTGATATAATCCAACATCCATTCCTATTAAAAACTCTTGAGAGTATAGGAATAAATGGACTTTTTCTTAAAATAATCAGTAGCATCTATTTAAAACCAACAGTAAGCATCATATGTAATGGGGACAAACTGCAACCATTCCCAATAAGATCGCGAGTAAAACAAGGTTGCCCACTATCACCGTTACTATTTAATATTGTATTAGAAATGCTAGCTTTGGCAATAAGAGTTGAGAAAGAGATTAAAGGAATAAGAATAGGCAATGAGGAAACCAAATTATCACTCTTTGCTGATGATATGATGGTATACTTAGAGAACCCCAGAGATTCTACCAAAAAGTTATTAGAAACAATCTACACCTTCAGCAAAGTTGCAGGATATAAAATAAACCCACATAAGTCATCAGCATTCTTATATATCACTAATAAAACCCAACAGTTAGAGTTACAAAAAGAAATTCCATTTAAAGTAACTACTGATTGTATAAAATATTTAGGAATCTATCTGCCAAGGGAAAATAAGAAACTTAATGAGCAAAACTACAAAACACTTTCCACACAAATTAAGTCAGATCTAACCAATTGGAAAAATATCAAATGATCTCGGATAGGGTGAGCAAATATAATAAAGATGACAATACTACCTAAACTAATATATTTATTTAGCGCTATCCCAAGGAGACTCTCAAAAAACTATTTTAATGATGTAGAAAAAATAACAACAAAGTTCATATGGAAAAACAAAAGGTCAATTATTTTAAGGGAACTAATGAAAAAAAAATCAAATGAAGGCAGCCTAGCTGTACCAGATCTAAAATGATATTATAAAGCATTTGATATTGGCTAAGAAATAGACTAGTTGATCAGTGAAATAGGTGATGTTCAAAGGACAAAATAATCATTAACTTTAATAATCTAGTGCTTGACAACTTCGAAGACCTGAGCTTTTGGGATAAGAATTCACTGTTGAACAAAAATTGCTGGGAAAATTGGAAATTAGTATGGCAGAAACTAGGAATTGACTCACACTTAACACCATACACCAAGATAAGGTCAAAATGGGTTCATGGCCTAGGCAGAAAGAATGAGATTATAAACAAATTAGAAGAACATAGGATAGTTTACCTGTCAGACTTGTGGAAGAGGAAGGAATTTATGACCAAAGAAGAACTAGAGATCATTACTGATCACAAAATAGAAAATTTTGATTATATCAAACTGAAAAGTTTTTGTACAAACAAAACTAATGCAGACAAAATTAGAAGGGAAGCCATAAACTGGGAAAATATTTTTAAAGTCAAAGGTTCTCATAAAGGGCTCATTTCCAAAATATATAGAGAATTGACTCTAATTTATAAGAAATCAAGCCAATCTCCAATTGATAAATGGTTGAAGGATATGAACAGACAATTCTCAGATGAAGAAATCGAAACTATTTCTAGCCATATGAAAAGATGCTCCAAGTCATTATCAATCAGAGAAATGCAAATTAAGACAACTCTGAGATACCACTACACACCTGTCAGACTGGCTAGAATGGCAGGAAAAGATAATGTGGAATGTTGGAGGGGATGTGGGAAAACAGGGACACTACTACATTGTTGGTGGAATTGTGAATACATCCAACCATTCTGGAGAGCAATTTGGAACTATGCTCAAAAAGTTTATCAATGCATACCCTTTGATCCAGCATTGTTACTACTGGGTTTATATCCCAAAGAGATCATAAAGAAGGGAAAGGGATCTATATGTGCAACAATGTTTGTAGCAGCCCTCTTGTAGTGGCCAGAAACTGGAAACTGAGTTGATGCCCATCAATTAGAGAATGGCTAAATAAATTATGGTATATGAATATTATGGAATATTATTGTTTGGTAAGAAATGGCCAACTGGATGATTTCAGAAAAGCCTGCAGAGACTTACATGAATTGATGTTGAGTGAAACGTGCAGGACCAAGAGATCATTATATACTTCAATAACAATACTATATAATGACCAATTCTGATGGACCTGGCCATCCTCAGCAATGAGATGAACCAAACCAGTTCCAATGAAACAATAATGAACTGAACCAACTACGCTCAGCGAAAGAACTCTGGGAGATTCCCAATCCCTATATTTTTGCCTGCCAGCATTTTGGATTTTCTTCACAGGCTAATTGTACAATATTTCAGAGTCTGATTCTTTTTGTACAGCAAAATAACCATTTGATCATGTATATTTATTGTTTATCTAATTTATACTTTAATATATTTAACATCTACTAGTCATCCTGCCATCTATGGGAGGGGGTGGGGGCAAAGAGGGGAAAAATTGGAACAAGAGGTTTGTCAATTGTCAATGCTGTAAAGTTACCCATACATATAACTTGTAATTAAAAGGCTATTAATATTAAAAAGAAAGAAAGAAAGAAAGGAGTATACTTTCTACTCATGGAACCTATACAACAAAAGCTAAGGATTTTATGGGAAACAAAAATACAATAACACAAATCCAAAAGAAAAAGAAAAAAAAAGTTAAATATCTCATTGGATAATCAACTGATCTCAAAAATAGATCCAGGAAAAATAATTTAAAAATTATTGGTGTACCTGAAAGTTGTAATTAAAAAAAGCCTGCACATCACCTCTCAATAAATTATTGAGGAAAGTTGTTCTGGTATTCTAGGATTGGAAGATAAAATGGAAATTGCAAGATTCCACAAATCACCTCATGAGTTTCAAAAATGAAAGCTTCCACGATTCTTAAAGCCAAATTCTGGAGCTTCCATGTCTAGGAGAAAATACTGCCAGCATATAGAAAGAAACAATTCAAATATAGTAGAGCTACAGTCAGGATAACAAGATGTAGCATCTACATTAAAGGAATAGAGCACATGAAATATGGTATCCTTCATAGCACTGGAGTTAGAATTACAACCAAGAATCTTCTACCCAGCACAACTGTTAGGGGAAAAACATATATTTTCAGTGAAACAAAGAATTATCAAGGATTTGTTATGAAAAGACCAAAGCTGAGTGGAAAGTCTGATTTTCAAATACAGGACTCAGGAAAAGCATAAGAAGGTAATCAGGAAAGTTATACCATAAGGGACTTAATAAGGTTTATCTATTTATAGCTCTATAGGGGGGATAATGCTAACTCATTAGAAATTTCTCATTATACAGACAGAGGGCACAGATATGGGTTGAATATGAAGGAATATATTTTTGATTTATTTAAAAAAAATTAAAGCTTTTTATTTACAAAACTATGCATGGGTAATTTTTCAATATTGACCTTTGCAAAGCCTTTTGTTCCAAATTATCCCCTTTCTCCCCACCCCTTCTCCTAGATAGCAGGTAGTCCAATACATGTTAAATATGTTAAAATATATGTTAAATACAATATATATGTATACATATTTATACAGTTATCTTGCTGCACAAGAAAAATCAGATCAAGAAGGAAGAAAAAAAATTGTGAAAGAAAACAAAATACAAACAACAACAGAAAGAATGAGAATGCTATGTTGTGTTCCACACTCAGTTCCCATAGTCCTCTCTTTGGGTGTAGATGGCTCTTTTCATCACTGAACAGTTGGAATTACTTTGAATCATCTCATTGTTGAAGAGAGCCAGAGAGCAGAATTGATCATCATATAGTCTTGTTGTTGCTGTGTATAATTATCTAGATCCACTCATTTCACTTAGCATCAGTCCATGTAAGTCTGTCCAGGCCTTTCTGAAATCATCCTGCTTAAAGAAGAATAATATTCCATAACATTTATATACCATAACTTATTCAGCCATTCTCCAATTGATGGGCATCCATTCAAGTGAACTCTCTCTATATTTTAGAAATGAGGCCTTTATCTGAACCTTTTAATGTTTTCACAATTTATTATTTTCCTTCTAAACTTGTTTGCATTAGTTTCGTTTGTTAAAAAAAAAAAAAAAAAAAAAAAAAAAACTTTTTAAATTAATATAATCAAAATGCTCGATTTTGGATAAATAATTACAATTTATTGTCACAAAAAGGGCCGCTACAAACATTTTCACACACATGGGTCCCTTTCCCTCCTTTAAGATCTCTTTGGGATATAGGCCCAGTAGGAACACTGTTGGGTCAAAGTGTATGCACAGTTTGATAGTTTGTGAGCATAGTTTCAGATTGCTTTCCAGAGTGGTTGGATCCATTCAGAATTGCAGCAACAATGAATCAGTGTCCTGATTTTCACATATCCCCTCCAATATTTGTAATTATCTTTTCCTGTCATGTTAGCCAATCTGAGAGGTGTATAGTGGTATCTCAGAGTTGTCTTAATTTTCGTTTCTCTGAACAATAGTGATTTGGAGCACCTTTTTGGGGGGCACTAGAAATAGTTTAGATTTCTTCATCTGAAAATTGTCTGTTCATATCCTTTGACCATTTATCAATTGAAGAATGCCTTGAACTATTATTAATTTGAGTGAACTCTCTCTATATTTTAGAAATGAGGCCTTTATCTGAACCTTTTAATGTTTTCACAATTTATTATTTTCCTTCTAAACTTGTTTGCATTAGTTTTGTTTGTTAAAAAAAAAAAAAAAACTTTTTAAATTAATATAATCAAAATGCTCCATTTTGGATAAATAATTATCTCCAGTACTTCTTTGGTCACAAATTCCATCCTCTATAGATCTGAGAGGTAAACCATTTTGTGTTCTTCTAATTTGTTTATAATATCATTCTGTTTGTCTAGATCATGAACCCTTGATATCTGGGCAGTTCTCTTTGATAATTTCCTGGAAAATAGTGTCCACGACTTCCGGTTAAGATGGCAGAGAGGAGGCTCACAGCTGCATAAGCTCCACGCTTTCTCTCACTATCCACTTCATTACAAGCCTCTGAATCAATGCTTGACTGAAAAAAAACCCACAGATAGTTACCAAGAGAAGCCATCCTTGAGATCCGCCAAGAAAGGTCTGTCTTTACTGGAGGGCTGGGGCGGTTTTAGATCGGGCGCAGGCGGCGGGCAGCGGCAGTGAGAGCACGGGAGCAGACTGGAGAGGGGGTGGGGAGTGATCGCAGCCGTCTCTGCGGGGAGAGCTTCGCTACAGGTTTGGATACTTTGCTCCGGCAGCAAGTAAGCAGCCCAGCAGAGAAGCTAAAAACACCGGGGCTGAAGAATACAACCCCAAACAGCTGGAGTCTCTCAGGACCTGGCTGCCCCGGCTTTTCTCCCCCCACAGTGACTCAGCACGCTTTGGGATCTCAGAGCGCAGGCGCACACACTCCTGCTAGTGCCTCACTGCTGCCCCCTGCAGTCTGTAGAGGAAGCTCGATAACACACCCAGCCCCCCCCAAAGAAAGACTCCAGTTTTTTCTGTTTTTCTTTGGTAGTTTGTCTTTGATAATTAGACAGAATGAGCAAGAAGCTGAAGAGGACTTTAACCCTTGACAGCTTCTATACAGATAGAGAGCAGACTCTAAATCCTGAGGAGACTAAAAACAGGCAGTCCCCAGGTGAATCCCCAAAGGAGGAGATCATCTGTTCCTCAGCACAGATGAACCTCATAGAAGTGATTAAAAAGGCTCTCACAAGGGAGCTAGAAGAAAAATGGGGAAAGCAAAGTGAGGCTTGGCAAAAGAGCCTGGAGAAGTCAGTTAAAGAGAGAGTGGATAAAGAAGTAAAATCCTTGAAAAATAGGATTAGTGAACTGGAAACAGAAAACAGCTCCCTAAAAAACAAAATTGGCGAAATGTAAAAAAATTCCACAGAACAAAAGAACTCAATTGGACAATTAGAAAAAGATTTTAAAAAAGTGAGTGAAGAGAATACTTCACTGAAAATCAGAATTGAACAAGTGGAATTGAATGACTCGAGGAGACAAGAAGAATCAGTCAAGCAAATCCAAAAAAATCAAACAGTGGAGAAAAATGTGAAATACCTTCTGGGGAAGACAACAGACCTGGAAAACAGATCCAGGAGAGACAATCTGAGAATCATTGGACTCCCAGAAAAACATGATGGAAAAAAGAGCCTGGACACTATTTTCCTGGAAATTATCAAAGAGAACTGCCCAGAAGTCATAGGAACAGAGGAAAAAATAAACATTGAAAGGATTCATTGATCACCAACTGAAAGGGATCCTAAAATCAAAACACCAAGGAATATAGTGGCCAAATGCCAGAACCCTCAGATGAAGGAAAAAATATTGCAAGCGGCTAGAAAAACCCAATTCAAGTATCAAGGAGCCACAATAAGGATCACCCAGGATCTGGCAGCATCCACATTAAAAGATCGAAGGGCCTGGAATATGATATTCCGAAAGGCTAAGGAACTTGGTATGCAACCAAAAATAACTTACCCAGCGAGAATGAGCATCTTTTTCCAGGGAAGAAGATGGACATTCAACGAAGTAAGCGAATTCCATCTATTTCTGATGAAAAAACCAGAACTTAACAAAAAGTTTGATCTACAAATATAGAACTCAAGAGAAATCTAAAAAGGTAAAGATTAATCTTGGGAACTATATTTTGACTATATAGATGTATAAAGAATACATGTATACCTTGTTCTAGAAATTGATGTGGAAAGGACATTGTACCAGAAAAAGGGTAAAGTGGGGGTAGTACATCTCATGAAGAAGCATAGGAAACCTATTATATCTGAGAGAAAGAATGGAGGGGGATGAATATAGTGGGTATCTTACTGCCTTCAGAATTGGCTTTAAGTGAAAAATCTTAAAACATATTCAATCTATGGTGAAACTTCTCCCATCTCATTGTAAAGGGAGAAAGGAAAAGAGAAAAGGGAAGGAATAAGCTAAGCGGAAGGGAACACGGGAACTGGGAGGGAAAGGGGTAAGATAGGGGGAGGAACTCTAAGGCGGGGGGAGGGATACTAAAAAGGGAGGGCTGTGAGAAGCAAGTGGTGCTCACAAGCTTAATACTGGGAAGGGGGGGGAAAGGGAAAGAAGGGAGAAAAGCATAAACCGGGGTTAACAAGATGGCAAGTAATACAGAATTGGTCATTCTAACCATAAACGTGAACGGGGTAAACTCCCCCATAAAGAGGAAGCAGTTAGCAGATTGGATTAAAAGCCAGAATCCTACAATATGTTGTTTACAGGAAACACACCTGAAGCAGGGAGATACATGCAGGTTAAAGGTAAAAGGTTGGAGCAAAATCTAGTATGCTTCAGGTGAAGTCAAAAAAGCAGGGGTAGCCATCCTGATCTCAGATCAAGCTAAAGCAAAAATTGATCTAATTAAAAGAGATAAGGAAGGACACTATATCTTGCTAAAGGGTAGCATGGATAATGAAGCACTATCTATATTAAACATATATGCACCAAGTGGGGTAGCATCTAAATTCTTAAAAGAGAAACTAAGAGAGCTGCAAGAAGAAATAGACAGTAAAACTATAATAGTGGGAGATCTTAACCTTGCACTCTCAGAATTAGATAAATCAAACCACAAAATAAATCAGAAAGAAGTCAAAGAGGTAAATAGAATACTAGAAAAGTTAGATATGATAGATCTCTGGAGAAAATGTAATGGAGACAGAAAGGAATACACTTTCTTTTCAGCAGTTCATGGAACCTATACAAAAATTGACCATATATTAGGACATAAAAACCTCAAACTCAAATGTAGTAAGGCAGAAATAGTAAATGCATCCTTTTCAGACCACGATGCAATGAAAATTACATTCAACAAAAAAGCAGGGGGAAGTAGACCAAAAAATAATTGGAAACTAAATAATCTCATACTAAAGAATGATTGGGTGAAACAGCAAATCATAGACATAATTAATAACTTCACCCAAGAAAACGATAATAATGAGACATCATACCAAAATGCATGGGATGCAGCCAAAGCGGTAATAAGGGGAAATTCCGTATCTCTAGAGGCCTATTTGTATAAAATAGAGAAAGAGAAGGTCAATGAATTGGGTTTGCAACTAAAAATGCTAGAAAAGGAACAAATTAAAAACCCCCAGTCAAACACTAAACTTGAAATTCTAAAAATAAAAGGTGAGGTCAATAAAATTGAAAGTAAAAAAAAACTATTGAATTGATTAATAAAACTAAGAGTTGGTTCTACGAAAAAACCAACAAAATAGACAAACCCTTAGTAAATCTGATTAAAAAAAGGAAAGAGGAAAATCAAATTGTTAGTCTTAAAAATGAAAAGGGAGAACTCACCCCTAACGAAGAGGAAATTAGAGCAATAATTAGGAGTTACTTTGCCCAACTTTATGCCAATAAATTTGACAACTTAAATGAAATAGAAAAATACCTCCAAAAATACAGCTTGCCCAAACTAACAGAGGAAGAAGTAAATATCCTAAACAGTCCCATCTCAGAAAAAGAAATAGAACAAACTATCAATCAACTCCCTAAGAAAAAAATCCCCAGGACCAGATGGATTTACATGTGAATTCTACCAAACATTTAAAGAACAATTAACTCCAATGCTAAATAAACTATTTGAAAAGATAGGGATTGAAGGAGTCCTACCAAACTCCTTTTATGACACAGAAATGGTACTGATAAAGGCCTCATTTCCAAAATATATAGAGATCTGACTCAAATTTATAAGAAATCAAGCCATTCTCCAATTGATAAATGGTCAAAGGATATGAACAGACAATTTTCAGAGGATGAAATTGAAACTATTACCACTCATATGAAAGAGTGTTCCAAATCATTATTGATCAGAGAAATGCAAATTAAGACAACTCTGAGATACCACTACACACCTGTCAGATTGGCTAAGATGACAGGAAAAAATAATGATGAATGTTGGAGGGGATGCGGGAAAACTGGGACACTAAAAATGACCAGCAGGATGAATAGGCTTGGAGAGTCTTGGAGAGACTTACATGAACTGATGCTAAGTGAAATGAGCAGAACCAGGAGATCATTATATATTTCAACAACGATACTATACGAAGATGTATTCTGATGGAAGTGGATTTCTTTGACAAAGAGATCTCACTCAGTTTCAATTGATCAGTGATGGACAGAAGCAGCTACACCCAAAGAAAGAACACTGGAAATGAATGTAAAAAAATTTGCATTTTTGTTTTTCTTCCTGTATTTCTACCTTCTGAATCCAATTCTCCCTGTGCAACAAGAGAACTATTTGGTTCTGCACACATATATTGTATCTAGGATATACTGTGACATATTTAAAATAGAACTGCTTGCCATCTGGGGGAGGGGGTAGAAGGAGGGAAGGGAAAAAATCAGAATAGAAGTGAATGCAAGGGATAATGTTGTAAAAAATTACCCTGAAGCAACAAACTGGGAAAACATTTTCACAGTTAAAGGTTCTGATAAAGGCCTCATTTCCAAAATATATAGAGAACTGACTCAAATTTATAAGAAATCAAGCCATTCTCCAATTGATAAATGATCAAAGGATATGAACAGACAATTTTCAGAGGATGAGATTGAAACTATTACCACTCATATGAAAGAGTGTTCCAAATCATTATTGATCAGAGAAATGCAAATTAAGACAACTCTGAGATACCACTACACACCTGTCAGATTGGCTAAGATGACAGGAAAAAATAATGATGAATGTTGGAGGGGATGCGGGAAAACTGGGACACTAATGCATTGTTGGTGGAGTTGTGAACGAATCCAACCATTCTGGAGAGCAATCTGGAATTATGCCCAAAAAATTATCAAATTGTGCATACCCTTTGATCCAGCAGTGTTTCTATTGGGCTTATATCCCAAAGAAATACTAAAGAAGGGAAAGGGACCTGTATGTGCCAAAATGTTTGTAGCAGCCCTGTTTGTAGTGGCTAAAAACTGGAAAATGAATGGATGCCCATCAATTGGAGAATGGCTGGGTAAATTGTGGTAGATGAAAGTTATGGAATATTATTGTTCTGTAAGAAATGACCAGCAGGATGAATACAGAGAGGACTGGCGAGACTTACATGAACTGATGCTAAGTGAAAGGAGCAGAACCAGGAGATCATTATACACTTCGACAACAATATTGTATGAGGACATATTTTGATGGAAGTGGATTTCTTTGATAAAGAGACCTGAGTTTCAATTGATAAATGACGGACAAAAGCAGCTACACCCAAAGAAAGAACACTGGGAAATGAATGTGAACTATCTGCATTTTTGTTTTTCTTTCCGGGTTATTTATACCTTCTGAATCCAATTCTCCCTATGCAACAAGAGAACTGTTCGGTTCTGCAAACATATATTGTATCTAGGATATACTGCAACATATCCAACATATAAAGGACTGCTTGCCATCTAGGGGAGGGGATGGAGGGAGGGAGGGAAAAAAAAATCGGAACAGAAATGAGTGTCAATATAAAGTAAATATTAAATAAAAAATTAAAAAAAAAACCCAAATGGGGTCACAAAGAGTCAAACACAATTGAAATGATTCAAAAAAAAAAAAAAGAAACTCTTGACCTTTTGTTCTTCCAGATGAATTTTGTTGTTATTTTTTTTTCTAAGTTAGTAAAATAATTTCTTGGGAGTTTGATTGGTAGAGCACTAAATTAGAAGATTAGATTATTTAGTTTCCATATTCTTTTTGGTTTGTTTTCCTCTGGCCCTTTAGTGAATGTAATTTTTATTGTATCATGATCTGAGAAAAATGCATTTACTATTTCTGCCTTTCTGCATTTGATTTTGAAGTGTTTATGTCCTAATATGTGATCAATTTTTGTATAAGTTCCATGAATTGTCGAGAAGAAAGTGTACTCCTTTCTATCTCCATTCAATTTTCTCCAAAGATCTATCATTTTTAACTTTTCTAGTATTCTATTTATCTATTTAACTTCTTTCTTATTTATTTTGCGGTTTGATTTATCTACTTCTAAGAGAGCAAGGTTGAGATCTTTCACTATTATAGTTTTGGTCTCTATTTCTTCTTGCAACTCTCTTAACTTATCCTTTAGGAATTAAGATGCAATACCACTTAGTTCATATATGTTTAGTTTTGATTTTGCTTCGTTATCTATGATAACCTTTAGTAAGATATAGTTTCTTTCCTTATCTCTTTCAATTAGATCAATTTTTGCTTTTACTTGATCTGAGATGAGGATTGCTACTCCTGCTTATTTTTACTTCTCCTGAAGCACAATAGATTTTGCTCCAATCTTTTACTTTTACTTTTTACTTTTCACTTTAAAAAATTGTTCTTGTAAACCACATATTGTATAATTATGGCTTTTAATCCAGTCTGCTATCTGCTTACACTTTATGGGAGAATTTACCCCATTCACATTTTCGATTAAAACTACTAATTCTGTATTTCTTGCCATTTTATTAACCCCAAATTATGCTTTTCTCTTTCCTTTGCCCCTTTCCCTCCTCCTCAGTATTTTACTTATAAGCACTACTTACATCAAGCAGTCCTCCTCCTTTAGAGACCTTTCCCTTTTCTTATATCTTTTCCCTACCATTTTTGTTTTTCCCTTCTGTTTATCTTATCCTTTTTCTTTTTGCCTTTCCCCTCCCACTTTTCAATAAGATTAGAGAAGTTTCTAGGTGAAACCAAATATGACAAATATTGTTTCTTTGAGCCAAATTTGATGAGAGTAAGATTCACACAATGTTCATCACCCTCCCTTCTTCCCCTCAATTATAATAGGTTTTCTTTGCATCTTCCTTAATTTTAATTTCCCTCATTTTACTTCTATTTTTTCCCCTTTCTGACACAATCCTCTTTCCACCTCTAGCTTCTTTTTTATATTATAACAGTAAAATCAGATTATACATGCATTCTTGGGAAGCCTATATTTTTGGACGTAGTCATCCATTTCGCTTAGGTTATCAAATTTATTGGCATAAAGTTGGGTAAAGTAACCCCTTATTATTTCTTTAATTTCCTCTTCATCAGTGGAAAGTTCTCCCTTTTCATTTTTAAGACTACTAATTTGATTTCCCTCTCTCTTTTTTCTAATCAGATTTACCAAAGGTTTATCAATTTTATTGGTTTTATAAAAAAAACCAATTTTATTTATTAATTCAATAGTTTTTAAACTTTCTATATTATTAATTTCTCTTTTTAATTATAGAATTTCAAGTTTAGTAATTAATTGTGGGTTTTTAATTTGGTCTTTTTCTAGCTTTTTAAGTTGCAGGCCCAATTCATTGATCTTCTCTTTCTCTATTTTATTAAAGTAAGCCTTTAAGACTATAAAATTTCCCCTTATTACTGCTTTGGCTGCATCCCATAAGTTTTGGTATGATGTCCCACCATTGTCATTATCTTGAGTGAAATTATTAATTGTGTCTATAATTTGCTGTTTCATCCAACCATTCTTTAAGATGAGATTATTTAGTTTCCAATTACTTTTTGGTCTATTTACACCTAACTTTTTGTTGAATGTAGTTTTTATTGCATTGTGATCTGAAAAGAAAGCATTTACTATTTCTGCCTTCCTGCATTTAATTTTGAGGTCTTTATGTCCTAATATATGGTCAATTTTTGTGTAGGTTCCATGAACTGCTGAGAAGAAAATATATTCCTTTCTGTCACCATTCAGTTTTCTCCAGAGATCTATCATATCTAATTTTTCTAATGTTCTATTTATCTCTTTAATTTCTTTCTTATTTCATTTAGCTAAATCTGAGAGTGCAAGATTGAGATCTCTCACTATTATAGTTCTGCTGTCTATTTCTTCTCACAACTCTTAACTTCTCCTTTAGGGAGTTAGATGCTACACCACTTGGTACATATATGTTTAATACTGATATTGCTTCATTGTCTATAGTACCCTTTAGCAAGATATAGTTTCCTTCCTTATCTCTTTTAATTAGATCAATCTTTGCTTTTGCTTGATCTGAGATAAGGATGGCTACCCCTGCTTTTTTGACTTCACCTGAAGCATAATAGACTCTGCTCCAGCCTTTTACCTTTACTCTGTATGTATCTCCCTGTTTTAAATGTGTTTCCTATAAACAATAGATTGTAAGGTTCAGTTTGCTATCCACCTCCTCTTTATGGGAGAGTTCATCACATTCACATTTACTATTAAAATTACTAATTCTGTATTTCCTGCCATCCTAATATCCCCAGATTATCCTTTTCTTTTTCTTGCCCTCCTTCCCTTCTTCCCTAGTATTAAACTTATTGTTCCCACTAACGTCATGCAGCTCTCCCTTTTTAGTATCCCTCCCTCCTCCCTTTGAATCCCTTCCCCTTTTTTGTACACTTCCCTTATTACTCTTTTTCCTTCTCCCTTTTCCTCTTCCACTTTTTAATGAAGTGAGAGAAGAATCTCTGTAAACCAAATATATCAATTATTTCCTCTTTGAGCCAACTCTGATGAGAGTAGGATTCACACAATGTTCCTCCCCCTCTCTAAGTTCCCTCATATATGATAGGTTTCCTTTGCCTCATCATCACATGTAGTTTCCTTCTTTTTATCTCCCCTTTTCCCTTTTTCTGACACTACCCCCTTTCCATTTCTACTTCCCTTTTTATGTTATATCAATAAAATCAAATTATACCTATGGTTTTTATGCATATCCACAACAGAAATACAGTTCTCAAGAGTGCCTTTCACCTTTTTTCTACTTCTCTTGAGTCCTGTTGTTGGAGATCAAATTTTTTGTTTAAATCTGGTTTTCTCCTTAGAAACAGATGGAATTCCTCTATTTCATTAAATGTCCATCTTCTTCCATGGAAAAAAATACTCAGCTTAGCTGGGTAGTTTATTCTTGGCTGCATTCCAAGCTCTTTTGCCTTTCAGAATATCTGATTCCAGGCCCTTCGATCCTTTAATGTTGAGGCAGCCAGATCTTGCGTGACCCTTATTGTGGCATCTCGATATTTGAACTGTTTTTTCCTGACTGCCTGTAAAATTTTTTCTTTAGTCTGAAAATTCTGAAGTTTGGCCATAATATTCCTTGGAGTCTTTATTTTAGGGTCTTTTTCAGAAGGTGTTCGATGAATTCCTTCAACGCCTATTTTCCCTTCCGGTTCTATTACTTCTGGGCAGTTCTCTTTGATGATTTCCTGTAAAATAAGTATCTAGGCTCTTTTTTTCATCATAATTTTCTGGTAGTTTGATGATCCTCAGGTTATCTCTCCTTGATCTATTTTCCAGATCTGTTGTTTTTCCAAGTAAATATTTCACATTTTTTTCCCAATCTTTCATATTTTTGGCTTTGCTTGACTGATTCTTGATGTCTCAATGAATCAGTCATTTCTATTTGTTCAGTTCTGATTTTTAGTGAGTTATTTTCTTCATTAGCTAGTTTTACTTCTTTTTGTATATGTCCAATTGAGTTGTTTTGCTCTATGGAATTTTTTTTCCATTTCACTAATTTTTTTTTTTTTTTAGTGAGTTATTTTCTTTTTCCAATTTGCAAATTCTGTTTCCCTGCACTTCTTGGGAGTTTTTTATCTTTTCCAATTCACATTTTAGGAAGTTGTTGCTCTCTTGTATAGCTTCTCTTTCCTTTCCCCATTTTTCTTCTAGTTCTCTTTTAAGGTTTTTAATAGTCTCTTCTAGGAGAGCCTTTTGTATTGGAGACCAACAATTGTCTGGAGACTGTCTGCTATTAGTCTCTTCAGGGTTGAAAAGCTATTCTCTTTCTGTATAAAAACTATCAATTGTTCTTTTAATTTTTTTACTCATTTTGTTAAGACCTGTAAGGTCTGCCTTCTGAGCCAGGAGGTTACCAGCTTCTTCTGCACAGCAGTGAAAGGTGTTTGGACAGGTAGCTGTCCTGCCAGCCAGGTACAAAAAGCAGCGAAGTACTGGAATGCTCTGGGAAAGAGTTCCCCACCCAGGAGTAACTCAGGCCTGCAGGGCCAGGCTGGGAAAGTGCCCTTCAAAGAACTCCCACTGTGTGAGATAATGACTGCCCTGGGGCTAGATGCTGAGCAGTGAGAGTTTCACTTCCCAAGCCAGATCCGGCCCTGGGCTGTGGGTATTAGCAGTTGAGCAGTGAATGTATTTGCAGGGACTGGAAGTATCTGCCTGGGAAGCACAATCTGCTGGGGAAGTTCTATTGCCCTGGGCCGAGCACCCCACTGTGCCAATTAGAGGCTGCCCAGGCTGTGCCCAGCTGCCATGCAGATTTGTAATTGCCCCTGCAAAAGCCCTAAGCTGCAGGATGTGGCTGCAAGGCTGTGTTAAAGTCTGCCTGAGTCACTTCTGGGTTTGAGGGGTTACAGTCAGATTTCGTTAGGTTCTGGAGTTTTTTTTTTAGAGTACCCTCTGTTTCAGGCTTTAATCTCTGCCTGTTTATTGCTTTGTAGTCAAGGCAGAGCAGTTAGCCTATAGCAGAGGTGTCTCTATACCTTCTCTAGCCACAGAGATCACCCCCGCCCCTGGTCTGCTCAGGAAGCTAGCCTCTTGCTGTTTGTGCTAGTCTATTCCTGGCCCCTCAGGACAAACCTTTCCTAGTGATCTTTGGGATTGACTTCAGCTGGTAAGTTGTAGTGCTTCTAATCTTCATGAATTTAAACAGTGAAGAGCTATTTTTGAGGCTGGATTAAATAGTTGGTTATGAGGGGAATGAGAGGAGCTTAGAGAGTTGTGTGTGCCTTCTCTGCCATCTTGGCTCCCACTCCCGGAAGTCGTATATACATGCATTCTCTATGTATATGCATTACAGAAATACAGTTCCTAATAGTTCTTTTATTTTTACCTTCTTATGCTTCTCTTTTGTTCTATATTTGGAGGTCAATTTTTTTTATTTAGCTCTGGTCTTTTCATCAGAAATAAATGGAATTAAAAAGGAAAGAGGAAAATCAAATTGTTAGTCTTAAAAATGAAAAGGGAGAACTCACCACTAACGAAGAGGAAATTAGAGCAATAATTAGGAGTTACTTTGCCCAACTTTATGCCAATAAATTCGACAACTTAAATGAAATAGAAAAATACCTCCAAAAATATAGCTTGCCCAAACTAACAGAGGAAGAAGTAAATATCCTAAACAGTCCCATCTCAGAAAAAGAAATAGAACAAACTATCAATCAACTCCCTAAGAAAAAATCCCCAGGACCAGATGGATTTACATGTGAATTCTACCAAACATTTAAAGAACAATTAACTCCAATGTTATATAAACTATTTGAAAAAATAGGGATTGAAGGAGTCCTACCAAACTCCTTTTATGACACAGATATGGTACTGATACCTAAACCAGGTAGGCTGAAAACAGAGAAAGAAAATTATAGACCAATCTCCCTAATGAATATTGATGCTAAAATCTTAAATAAAATATTAGCAAAAAGATTACAGAAAATTGTCACCAGGATAATACACTATGACCAAGTAGGATTTATACCAGGAATGCAGGGCTGGTTCAATATTAGGAAAACTATTAACATAATTGACTATATCAATAACCAAACAAACAAAAACCACATGATCATCTCAATAGATGCAGAAAAAGCATTTGATAAAATCCAACATCCATTCCTAATAAAAACACTTGAGAGCATAGGAATAAATGGACTTTTCCTTAAAATAGTCAGGAGCATATATTTAAAACCATCAGTAAGCATCATATGCAATGGGGAAAAACTGGAACCTTTCCCAGTAAGATCTGGAGTGAAGCAAGGTTGCCCACTATCACCATTATTATTTAATATCGTATTAGAAACACTAGCCTCGGCAATAAGAGTCGAGAAAGATATAAAAGGAATTAGAGTAGGCAATGAGGAAACCAAACTATCACTCTTTGCAGATGATATGATGGTATACCTAGAGAACCCCAGAGATTCTACCAAAAAGCTATTGGAAATAATTCATAATTTTAGCAAAGTAGCTGGCTACAAAATAAATCCCCATAAATCCTCAGCATTTTTATACATCACCAACAAAACCCAACAGCAAGAGATACAAAGAGAAATTCCATTCAGAATAACTGTTGATACCATAAAATATTTGGGAATCTATCTACCAAAGGAAAGTCAGGAATTATATGAGCAAAATTATAAAAAAGTCTCTACACAAATAAAGTCAGACTTAAATAATTGGAAAAATATTAAGTGCTCTTGGATCGGCCGAGCGAACATAATAAAGATGACAATACTCCCTAAACTAATCTATTTATTTAGTGCTATACCAATCAGACTTCCAAGAAAATATTTTATTGATCTAGAAAAAATAACAACAAAATTCATATGGAACAATAAAAAGTCGAGAATCTCAAGGGAATTAATGAAAAAAAAATCAAATGAAGGTGGCCTAGCTGTACCTGATCTAAAATTATATTATAAAGCAGCAGTCACCAAAACCATTTGGTATTGGCTAAGAAATAGATTAGTGGATCAGTGGAAAAGGCTAGGCTCACAAGACAGAATAGTCAACTATAGCAATCTAGTTTTTGACAAACCCAAAGCCCCTAACTTCTGGGAAAAGAATTCATTATTTGATAAAAACTGCTGGGATAATTGGAAATTAGTATGGCAGAAATTAGGCATGGACCCACACTTAACACCATATACCAAGATAAGATCAAAATGGGTCTATGACCTAGGCATAAAGAACGAGACTATAAATAAATTAGAGGAACATAGAATAGTTTATCTCTCAGACTTGTGGAGGAGAAAGAAATTTGTGACCAAAGATGAACTAGAGACCATTACTGATCACAGAATAGAAAATTTCGATTACATCAAATTAAAAAGCCTTTGTACAAATAAAACTAATGCAAACAAGATTAGAAGGGAAGCAACAAACTGGGAAAACATTTTCACAGTTAAAGGTTCTGATAAAGGCCTCATTTCCAAAATATATAGAGAACTGACTCAAATTTATAAGAAATCAAGCCATTCTCCAATTGATAAATGGTCAAAGGATATGAACAGACAATTTTCAGAGGATGAGATTGAAACTATTACCACTCATATGAAAGAGTGTTCCAAATCATTATTGATAAGAGAAATGCAAATTAAGACAACTCTGAGATACCACTACACACCTGTCAGATTGGCTAAGATGACAGGAAAAAATAATGATGAATGTTGGAGGGGATGCGGGAAAACTGGGACACTAATGCATTGTTGGTGGAGTTGTGAACGAATCCAACCATTCTGGAGAGCAATCTGGAATTATGCCCAAAAAATTATCAAATTGTCCATACCCTTTGATCCAGCAGTGTTTCTATTGGGCTTATATCCCAAAGAAATACTAAAGAAGGGAAAGGGACCTGTATGTGCCAAAATGTTTGTAGCAGCCCTGTTTGTAGTGGCTAGAAACTGGAAAATGAATGGATGCCCATCAATTGGAGAATGGCTGGGTAAATTGTGGTATATGAATGTTATGGAATATTATTGTTCTGTAAGAAATGACCAGCAGGATGAATACAGAGAGGCTTGGAGAGACCTACATGAACTGATGCTAAGTGAAATGAGCAGAACCAGGAGATCATTATACACTTCGACAACGATATTGTATGAGGACATATTTTGATGGAAGTGGATTTCTTTGACAAAGAGACCTGAGTTTCAATTGATAAATGACGGACAAAAGCAGCTACACCCAAAGAAAGAACACTGGGAAACGAATGTGAACTATCTGCATTTTTGTTTCTCTTCCCGGATTATTTATACCTTCTGAATCCAATTCTCCCTATGCAACAAGAGAACTGTTCGGTTCTGCAAACATATATTGTATCTAGGATATACTGCAACATATCCAACATATAAAGGACTGCTTGCCATCTAGGGGAGGGGGTGGAGGGAGGGAGGGGAAAAAAAAATCGGAACAGAAATGAGTGTAAATATAATGTAATTATTAAATAAAAAAAATTAAAAAAAAAAAAAAAGAAATAAATGGAATTCACCTGCTTCATTGAATGTTCATCTTCTTCCCTGAAAGAAAATACTCAGTTTAATGGGGTTTAATTTTGGGGTCTTTTTTAGGAGCTGTTCGATGAATTCTTTCAATGTCATTTTACCTTCTGATTCCATAACATCCAGGAGTTCTCTTTGATGATCTCCTGAAAAATAATGTCTAGGCTCTTTTTTTCAACATGATTTTTCAGGGAGTTCAATAATCCTTAGATTGTATCTCCTAGCTCCATTTTCCAGGTTAGTTGTTGTCACAATTAGTATTTTACATTTTTTTTCCTATTTTTTCATGATTTGGTTTTGCTTGACTGATTCTTGTTGTCTCATTGAGTCATTCATTTCAATTTGTTCAGTTCTGAATTTTAGTGAATTATTGCCTTCATTTACTTTTTAAAAAATTCTTTTTGTGTTTGTCCAATTGAATTTGTAAATGAGTTGTTTTGTTCTATGGATTTTTTTTCCATTTCATAAATTCCATTTTTAAGGAGTTATTTTCTTTTTCTGTTTCACAAATTCTGTTTTTAAGGAGTTATTTTCTTTTTCTCTTTCACAAATTCTGTTTTTCTGGGAATTGTTTTCTTTTTCCCTTTTATGAAATCTTTTAATGAGTTATATGGCTTTTCCAAACCTTCTTGCAAAGTTTTTGTTTTCTTTCCCTATTTTTCTTCTAGCTCTCTTTAAAGATCCTTTTTATTTTCTTCTAAGAGAGCTTTGTGTGATGGGGACCATGTTATATCATCTTTCTGGGCTTCATCTGGCTATGATCTGCTTTTAGTCTCCCCAGGGTTTGAAATCCATGTCTTCTCTTTCACCATAAAAGCTATTTATGGTAAGAGCTCTTTTTTCTTTTTTTGCTCATTAAAAAAAAAAAAAAAAAAAAAAAAAAAAAAGTTATGGTCTGCTTTTACCGCAGGGGAGGTATTCCAAGCTTCGTCTACAAGCAGCAGTGGCTTCCTCTCTGAACTGCAGCAGCTGCACTGAGTTAGTGCTGACTCATTCCTAGTGCTTAGTGTGCGTGGCCAGGTCCAGTAAGATTCTGGCATTTTGGAATTTACTTTATGCCTTTTGTGTTTGTGTTAGATGTTTAATAACTTCTCTGCTGATTTACTGGTTTACAACCAGGGCAGAGTAGCTAACACTGTTGTAGATTCTCTGACACATGGACTCTACACCACCCCATGTAATCTACTTCGCACCACCCTTCCTTCTCCCATCTGTGATGTCTACACTGGCATCTGTGCTCAACCAGATTTCACTTAGCCCATTTCCCTTCCTCCATTCCCGACGGAAACAGATTTTTTTCTGGTGATTCTCTAAATTATCTTCTGCTGATAATTTGTTCCATTCCCAATATTTTTTCTGACACACAGACTCTTCACCATCCCATGTAGTCCACTCTGCAACACTTCCTCCCCCATCTGTGCTGTCCACACTGGCATCTGTGCTCAGCCTGCTTGCACTTAGCCCACCTCTCTCCCTCCTTGTCCAATTGAAACAGACTTTTTCTGGTGATCTAAATTATCTTCTGCTGGTAATTTGTTGCACTCCTGTTATTTGTGAATTATGCCAGTCTAGGACTAATTCAGAGGTTGGATTTGCTAATTAGTCTAAGGGTTGTAGGAGAAGGGCAGAAAGAAGTGTGTGTCCTCTCCTCCATCTTGGCTCTATTCCTATGAAAGAGTATCTTTTAAAAAAAATTAGGAAATTAACATATGAGAGAGGAATGTACTGGGAGAAAGGAAAAGGGAGAAGTGTAATGGTATAAATTATATGCCATAAAAAGAAGAAATCATTTTTTAAAAGGAGGGAAAGAAGAGGAGAAAAGGATGAGTGAATGAATCTTACTCAGAATTGTCTCAAAGAGGATGATTGTAGAAATTTATCTTACCCTGAAGAAAAATTGGGGAGTAATAGGATACAAAAAGGGGAGAGAGTGATAAAAGAGAGGGCATATTTGGGGAGGGTGTGGTCAGTAGCAAAACACTTTTTAAAGAGAGACAGGCTGAAAGGAAGGTGTAAATACAATTAGCAATAGTAATTGTAAAAAAATAATTTTGAAGCAAGTTTCTTTGAAGGTCTTATTTCTTAAACATAGAAAGAAATGAGTCAAATTTATAAAAAAAAACAAAAACAAAAGCCATGTCATATTTGATATATGGTCAAGAGTTATGATCTTTGCCCAAAGGGCAATGAATTCATGCATATCCATTGATCTAACAATATCACTACTAAGCATGAACACCAAAGGAGAATTAAAAAAAAAAAAAAAGGAAAAGAAATCATGTGTACCAAAATATTTGTAGCAGCTCTCTTCTTAGGGCAAAAATTGGAAATTGAAAGGATGTCCATCAATTGGGGAATGGCTGAATACATTGTGGTATATTATTATCTTGGATTATTATAGTTCTGTGAGAAATGATGAGTAGGATGCTCTCAGAAAAAAAATGAAGATAATCCTACATGAACTTAAAATAAAATATATTGTATACTAATTAATATTAATGTTGTGGAATGACCAGCTGTAAATGATTTAGCCAATCTCAGCAGAACCATTGTAACACAACTACTCTGAAGGACTTATGATGAAAAAGGATTTATGATATCCAAAGAACTGATTGTGTCTGAATATGGATCGAAGCACTCTCTCTCTTTCTCTCTCTCTCTCTCTCTCTCTCTCTCTCTCTCTCTCTCTCTCTCTTTCTTTCTCTCTCTTTCTTTTATATTTTTATTTACATTTGCTTTCTTTGGTTTCCGTGACTCAGTAGTTCTTTTTATTTTATAGCTCAGTTAAGTGCTCACAACCCTTGTTTGTTTCCTTGTTTACTCAAAAGCAGACATCAACTTCACTCTTGATATTCACCTATCCTTTTTAATTGGCTTTTGCCTTCATGAAGAGACCATAGGAGTAGAAGTAGATTTCTAACCTCTTCAGCTTGGTAAAATAAATGGGAGGTTTGAAATGCCCCTGGAGGAAGTGCCACAAAGGAAAAGGTATCTAATTTTTTTCAGAATAAAAAAAAAATGAGTAAACCAAAAAATGAAATTCTCCTTGATTCTATACAAATTGAATATTCATTAATCTATCAATTATTATTCAAAATAGAGAAAGTATAATTCTATTATTTTTTTTTTATGAGACAGATATAGTTCTCATTTCCAATTAAGGGGAAGATAAAACAATGAAAGAAAATTATAAAACACTCTAATCAAAGAATTTTAATGCAAATTTTAAAAAATCTATAAAAATATATCAAATATTGTTCTTTATGTTCAAGTTGGATTTATAATTTGGATGTATGAGTGGCTCAATTTAAGGATAATTTGAATAATCAATACCATAAAAATTACAATGATTATATAAATAGATGGAGTAAAAGTATCTATCTATATATTATATTTCTACTTATATGTGGGGAATTTTTAAAAAATAAAACAAGCATAAAAATTGAAGATTTTTCTGAAAATAATTAAACTAATGTATCTAAAACATGTCAGAGTAGGACAATAATGAATTCTCTCAATATTCCTCTGAAAAAATTAAAATAATTTATCAAATTAGATTATGGAATAACCATATTAAAGACTGAGTTGATAAATTTTTCTAGCTCAAGCCAACTTAGGAGGTTGAAAGAGTCCATGACAATTAGATGTTTATCTAGAATACACATGGAGGCAATGACAATTATAGATCTTGGATGTTGTAGTTAGGACAGCAGCAGCAACAACAGTTCTGAAAGTTATCACTGCCAATGAGATAGTAAGGGGATTGGACAATTGGTCACAAAGAGATTACAGATAATTCCTGTCTTATAAATGGGTGTGGGGGCAGACACTGGTTGGCAATTCCATTTCCTATATTATAATTCCAGGGCAGAGAGAGAAGTACTAGTGCTTGTTGTTACAAAGGAGGGACATTCTTTGGGTAAGGACCAGAATACAGAAGATGAGAAAGGCGACCACACCTTTCCCCAGATTATACCCCCTTGAAAGCACCAATAACTTAAATCCCCAGAATTAGTTGTATAAATATTAGAGCATAAAAAGAATGAAACTTGGGATTGAAACTCCAATTCTAGCATAAAGTTAAAGGTCAATAAATAGAATGAGAAAATTGGCAAATAATTTTTTAAAATTAACCTGACCGTAAGAAGCTACTACAATGACAGGGAAGCTCAAGATAGAAATTCAAAAGAAGACAATTACATGAAAACATCTATAGGCTGTCATTTTTTTTTTTTAATGTCTGAGGTCAGATTTGAACTCAGGTCCTCCTTACCAGGGCTGCTGCTCTATCTACTGCACCATTTAGCTGTCCTTTCTTTAGGCTAAGTCTTAAAGAAAAATGTAGATTGAACATGAATCCAATATAAAATCCTAGAAGATCTAAACAAGGACATAATGAAAGAGCAAAAAAAAAAAAAGTAATAATTGCAGAGGAAAAATTGGAAAAATAATTAAGTGCCAAGGCAAGAGAATTATAAAAAGAGAATAGCTTGGTAAAAGAAACCAAAAATACTGAAGAACATAACTCCTTAAAAAGCAGCACTGGCCAAATGATAAAAGAGATACAAAATCTCACTAAAGAAATTAATTCTTTATTATTGTTTGGTAAGAAATTACAAACAGGATGATTTCAGAAAGGCCTGGAGAGACTTACATGAACTGATGCTGAGCAAACTGAGCAGGACCAGGAGATCATTATATATTTCAACAACAATACTATATAATGAAGAATACTGATGGACCTGGCCATCTTCAGCAATGAGATGAACCAAATCAGTTCCTATGGAGCAGTAATGAACTGAACCAGCTACACCCAGCAAAAGAACTCTGGGAGATGACTACAAACCATTACATAGAATTCCCAAACCCTATATTTTTGCACACCTGCAATTTTGATTTCCTTCACTGGCTAATTGTATAATATTTCAGAGTCCCATTCTTTTTGTACAGCAAAATAACGGTTTGAACATGTATACTTATTTTGTATTTAATTTATACTTATACATATTTAACATGTATTGGTCATCCTGCCATTTAGGGGAAGGGGTAAGGGGAAGGAGGGGAAAATTGGAACAAAAGGTTTGTCAATTGTCAATGCTGAAAAATTACCCATACATATAACTTGTAAATAAAAAGCTATTAAAATTAAAATAAAATTAATTCCTTAAAAATTAGAATTCTTTAAGAAAGGAATCTAATGTCAATAATACAATAACACACCAAAAACAAAGTCAAAAGATAAAAAAATGAAGAAGATTTAAAATGTAATAATGAAAAAAAGTGACTGAGAAATAGGTTGTGAAGAGACAGTTTAAAAATATTGGATTTTCTGAAAGCTATAATAAAAAATAACATCATATTTCAATAAATTATTAAAGAAATATGTCCATGTATTTTAGAACCAGAGAGAAACATAGAAATCAAAAGAATCTATCAACTGTCTGCTAAAAAACTTAGAAAAATTAAAACTCTGAAGAATATTATAAACAAATTTCAAATCTTCCAGGGTCAAAGAGAAAATTATTAAAACAACTATAAAGACGTTATTCAAGAATCACTGAGCCATGATCAGAATGATACAAAATTTAGTAGCTTTCACAATAAAAGAGTGAAGGACTTGGAAGATGATATTCCAGAAGGTAGAAGAGTTAGGGTTACAAACAAGAGTTCTAAAATAATAAAAATGATTATGTTAATTAAATTAAACTAAATTAAACTAAATTGGCACAATACCAATGAAATCACCGAAAGACTGCTGTACATAGTGTTTTATTAAAATAAAATTCATAAGGAAAATTAAAACTGGGGACTATTAAGTGGCATATTTTTTTTTAATTGAGAATGAATGTGTATCTGTGATAGTATCACCAGATCTCTGTTATCAAATGTCTATGGTACTAATTAAAAAACTAATTCTTCCCCTACCCCAAATATTCATGCGATAACTCAGGTAAATCACATCTACAGGAAACTACTAAGCCCAAGAACTACTAAGAAAGGAACTTATATTCAACAATAATTTATGGGAAAACTAGAGATTAATTTACTACAAAATATATTTATAAACTTTCAAAATATAATAATACATTCCAAGTGATTTGTCATAATCTAAATTTTTTTCAATGTCATCAATATGAGTACTCTCTCCAGGAATGCAAATTACAACACATTTGTGCATGTCCACTTGTGTCTCTTATTCATGTATTTGCTTCTCTCCTCCCTCAAAGGACTAATTATTTTACCTCATAAATCTGACAAGTCCCAATTTAAATAAGTAGTACCTCAGTTTTCTTTTGTTTAAAATTAGTTAGATTGCATGATTGCTAAAGTCCATTTTTATAATTATTACAATTTGTTATAAGTACTATTAGTGTGACATGCTTTTGAGAATTACAAGCCTGAATCAATAGTATGGTTATTAATTTTTATTCTCTTAAAAACCTTAGTTATATTATCTAGTCTTGAATACAACAAATTCTCTATACTCTCTCTTCCAGGGCTTTGCTAGTCAGTGGATTCTTATTGTTGTTCCTTCCCAGTCATATCTTTCAAAATGGTGCATTCCTGGAACAAAGGAAAGCTGGGAATGTATATCCTGAATTAATAGCTGAAGGAGGAACTGGTATGAACAAAAAGTGTTAGGAAGTAGTACTAGCTAAAAATGACAAATTCAACATTAGTTCATATTTAATAAACACAAAGAATAAAATCTTTTATATATTGTGATTCTCTAGCTTTACTTCTTGCTTCAGATTTATTTTTTTCTTTATCAGAATAATGATATCAAAAAGAGATGATAAATTTTTATTTAAAGAATTAGATCATGAACTATATATACTGCCAATTCATCAAATACATAGATGGACCTATCATCTAAAGTAAAAAGCAATGTATGTAAGTGATATACGCATATGTCAATATGTATATAGTCATGCATATATGTAGGTATATATATATATATATATATATATATATATAACATATGTATGTGCACATATAATGCACATGACAAGATTTTGTTTTTCTTTTAAATGCATTTTTGATAGCATTAATAAGGATCTCATTCATTTTCCTAGACAATGTGTATTTTACACAATGTGTATTTTATTTAACCATACTATTTCTAGTTCTTTTAAGGCAGCCAAGATAAAAAAAAAAAAGCTGCATCAAGATAGGATGCATAAAACAAGTTCTTTCATTTATTTTCTTAAAAAGCTTTATTTTTAATTTCCTTTACAAAATTGCTACATGACAGCTATCATGCTCTGACTAGAGCACAGACATGTTAACACTTTGATCTGAACCCAATTAACAAATTTGACAATTGTTTCAACAAAGTGAAGTATGAAAGTTTATTTAGAAGTGGCATTTCTGCTAAGTGTAGGCTCATCATGCAAAACAGGCTGATGCCAATTATTCCTGAAAAAAAAAAAAGCAAGAAATGGGTTTCTATTGTTAACAAATCTTCAGTTATTCCTGAGAGCACTGATGTGAACAGACAAAGGTATTGAGATGGAGACAACCTGCTCTAAGTATTGGCAATCCTTATTGATAGACAGGGTTGTGAAACCCAATGCATGTGAAATGCACTTACTCATGAGAAATGTGCTTTGTTTTGTTTTACCAAGAGAAGTTCAACATATTTTGGGTGAGAGAAAGTGAGATTGAAGGGAATCATATGCCTAATTGCAAAGTCATGTTAAATATACAATCCAAATTTAACTAATTATAAAATTTAATCCCGTCCAGTGTCTTTTCCTCCCTTATCTCTTTGCCATGTTTCTGTAACAAGATTGAAGTGGAATAGACTTTTTGGGAACTTTCTCTTTAGTATTACAGTAAGGATTGAAACAAAGCATTACAGATCAAGTCAAACAAGGAAGACAGTAGGAGCCTACATTTCATAGACATGCAACTTTCCTCCCACCCTGTAGTCCACTTCTGTAAATCAGCACCTTCCTATACTAGGGAGATAACTCTCACAATGGATGCTCTTTCTGGCTGATTAAAGTGTTAATTCATTAAGCCAGACAATATTCGTCATGTTCCACCTTGACAGCAACAGATTCTGTCATCCTCTTAATAGAACTCTGCTGGAAATCAAACACAATTTTTATTCTGGAGAATGATTACTATGCCTTGTTTAATTCTTGCCTAACAAATGTCAGCACTAATGTATTACAGATTATTCAGTCAATTTGATGATTCCAGGTGAAAGAAAAGAACACAAATCTCTTCTTTTAGTGTAAAAAGGGTCAGCTGGATGACTTCCTCAGCAGGAGCTGAGATGAGGCTTGACATGAATCAATCAAGGGGGCTCAATTTTACAGTTATAGTGCCTAATGCCTAAACATGAGCAGGCGGGTGGAAATTAGCACCCGATTATGAGCATACATGATCTTCCCCTAGAAGACAATAATATTGGCATTAAGCTTCTCAAGAGGGAAGATGCTTCTGGTTTTTAATATGTCTTAAATTATGTCAGGAAAAACACTGGAACATCACACAAAAGCCACAGTCAGTGTATATTGCTATCTCATAAAGCTGGAGATCTTTACAACAATATTGACACAGGAGCAGGCAAGCAAATGTCAGCCAATATAACATATGAAATACTTAACGTAACCAATTTTCAGCTGTCAATCAGCAGGGAATAATGACTGATGCAAGGAATCAATACCCCACAATTGAATTCCAGCTCACAAACTTGTTTCGTTCGGCACTATAAAAGACTGTCAAATGTCACCCCCCAAGAGATGCAACAGGATTCCAAAGATTTATTTATTTCAAGCTCTGAAGTCTATTAGCAATACCTTTCCTTGTGCTACTGGAAAGGGAGCTTGGATGACACTAAATTTTCAGAAATTTCAACTTGTTTGATTGGCCAATTAATAATAGCGTATTCTACTTCATCAGGCTTGGGTTCACTTATCTATTTATTTTTGTTTGGAATGGGAAGAACATAAAAATAAAAATAATTATACTCAATCTTAGGCTCTCAACAAGCAAATCTTTGACTAAAAGATTTCAAGGAATGTACTCATTTGGCCTATTATTTCCAACAATTTCTTTTACATGACTTTAAGCTCAATTTAACAAGCTATAGCTTGTTTGAACATAATTGTTTCCCTTATTAGACTGTGAATTCCTTGAAAGTAAATATTATTTTTGATTTTCTTTGTATCCCCTCAGCCTAACACAGTGCCTGGCATGAGTGGGAGCATAATAAATGTTTGTTGATACTTTATATAAAGCAGCTAATGTCCAAATGAAGTCTCTCTTCAATGCAGTATTAAAATAAGATGAATAACTAAAAACAAATGAACTTCACAAACTCTGGCATTTTGAATATTCAGAAAAGAACATTTTTATTTCATATTCTCTACTGCTTCTGAATCATGAGAAAAATACATAAAGGTCAAAAAACCAAAAACCAAAATCTGACTTGAACACAACCTAAGGATCAGGGAAATACAATGTTGGATTTTTTTTTTTTTTTGGTCACTGACCTGATGTCTGGGACCACTGGATGTTCATAGACTTACAAAGTAAAAAACATAAAATATGCATCATATCTTTTAAAAAAACAGTTATCTCTGCAAAGACACAAAACATAGAATTCCTTTCTACAATTCCCCAACTATTTACTTTAAGTCACACAGCTTCCTTTCATCCTTTTATCTTCACATTTAATTGCAAATCTCTTTGCATTTGAATCTGTTAACACAAACATGGGAATTTATGGAAGGATTCAAATATACAAAGTGAAACTTTTAAATAACATTATTTTTCCAGTAATAGTTTTAGCTTCAAAGATATATACACACACATATACACATACATATGGAACAGAGTACTCAACAGGTGTGTGAGAATTCAAGAAAGGTTTCCTTGCAAGTCCATTAACTGTGCTTTGAAGAAAGCTAGAGATTCCATTAGATGACTGATGAGGAAGTACATTGCAGATGTGAAGGAACAACTTGTTCAAAGGTATAGAGATGATGGATGGATTATTGGCTATGGGGAATATGTAGGAAGTTGGATTAGAGAGGGCTCCTGGTTGGAATAATCTCAAATAAACTATAGATACAAATATGACATTACAGTTTCATACTCTCATTTTGTGGAGGAAGGCAAATTCCTTCTGAATATATAAACTAGAATAGCATACAGTAAAGAAAGAGTAACTCAGAATATACTAATTAAACCTAGCAAAGAATATTTGGGGCTGTCCTACTGTGTCCTTCATTTGTTTATATTGTAGAATAATACTGAAGTGCAAAAGTTGAAAATGGAAAAGTCACTAGTGTATTGTCTAATTTCAGCTACATAAATAAGCTACTCTGCTCTCTTGGTGATTTTATGAGGGAATAAGTTTACAGGCCACAAGAGCATCTTTATTTCCCACTTGTAGCTTCTAACTGCATTTTATTAAGGCTTTTCACATCTTTTTCTTTGACTTATTAGGGAATGAAAGCATAACAGTGTTACAGAACCCTTACCAAAATGTCATTGACATAGATTAACATTCAGAGCTATATTTAAGTGAATTACTAATATTTTAAAATATCTTTTAAAATGTCAATAAGATTAAAAAGTACCAATATGCAAATAGTAAAAGGACCTTCAATAAGATTAAACATTTAAAATGATACATTTGTCTTTCAGAAAATGTCATCATTGTGGCAATCAAATATCAGTATGAAACACACATTTTGGATTATCTATCAACACTATAAAGACCTCATTGCTGATTTTAGACTTTAGACAACTAAAAAAATAATTTTTAGACATTCTTTGCACCAAATTCTAATAGGAGTAACCATTCACTAGGTGATAAAGTAGATAGAGTAGCAATCTTCCAGACAGGAAGACTAAATGAGTTTACATCTGGCCTCAGAAGCTTAAAAACTATGTGACCTTGGGTAAATTACTTGACCCTTTTTTATCTTTTTTACCTGTAAAATGAGCTGGGGAAGGAAATGGAAAACCATTCCAGTATCTTTGCCAAGAAAACCCCAAATGGGGTCACAAATTCATACAGAATATCAACAAAAATATGGAAATAAAAGTTAAATATGTAATTTAGTAGGATGGTTGCAGAGATTGTGAATGACTATCTTGTAGTTTTGAAGAGTAACTAACATATATGCACAAAATATTTGAAGAGGAAAGATAGTAATAATGCTAACTGACATTTATATAAAACTTTAAGAATGCAAAGCACTACACAGGCTCTCTCATCAGAGTTGTACTATTATGTGGATAAAATGAAATAAGATAAGAAAAGGGTTGTTTAACTTTAAAGTGTTCTTTAAGTGTAAACAAAGAAAATTATATCTCAGAAACCCAGCAATATGCACACACATGCATACACATAATTCAAATGCACATATAGAAACAAAAAATAACAAGAATATTTTATTTCTACAGTACAGTAGAACACAAGAAAAATACTTTGTTAGAAAGATTTCTTTTTAAATGTTGTTGATTAAATTTTGTAATTGTTTTATAGTATCGATATCTTTTTTTCTTGAAAAGTAAATAAATTTTCCAGACATGCTCACACTACTTTTTAGTCACTTTAGATTGCAATTATAATATTTAAAGAGTATCATTTTTAGAGACTGGGTTTCATTCTTGAAATCTGTCTACTAATATCTGTCTACAAATTTTATTACCTTAGATTTATTGGATATCAGTGAAAAAGGACTGAACAACAACAGTAACACATTTCCTATTTTGATGTGATAATTGAATCCATGGCAGCTGACAACACTACCAAAAGAAAGAATGTAGAAAAAGAAGAGTGCTGAGAAATGATATGTATTTGAAGAAGGCATATATTAATATCAAACAAAAAGATATCCGATAATGTTGTAAAAAAATTACCCTGGCATGGATTCTGTCAATATAAAGTTATTATTAAATAAAAAAAAAAGATATCCGAAAAAATTAAGAAACTTAAGATTATGTATCTTAACCTGTATTTGACAGGAAATTCCCTTATAATAACCATGAGAAGTACATACATAATTTTAATTTAAGGATATGTACTAAAAAGATCTCTGTTATTTTCTGAGGCAATCCATTTAAGCTTTTACAGCTGTGATTTTTGTGAAGTTTTTGTCAATATAGAGTTGAAACTTGTTTTAAATTTCTACCCACTGTTCATAGTTCAACATTTGGGGCCAAACTGGACAAGAACTAACTCCTTTTCTACATGATCGTGATTCAAATATTTGAAATTAGCTATTAAAGAACTGGATGCTCTTTAAATCTGTATAGTTTCTTCATTTTAGAAATGAGGCACAGACACTAAAGAGATTATTAGTGACAAGCACACTAAAATCTCCAGTATCTTGTCTTCTAGTTTATTATATATTAATCCTTTCCCATTTCCCTTCCCTTCCCTTCCCTTCCCTTCCCTTCCCTTCCCTTCCCTCCATCTTTCCTTCCCTTCCATTTCTCTTTCCCTTCCTTTCCTTTCCTTTCCCTTCCATTCATTTCCCTTCCCTTCCCTTTCCCCTCTTTCCCTCTTTTTTCTTTCCTTCTCTTCCTTTCCCTTCTTTCCTATGATTGGGAAGGAATACAAAAAGATATACTCTATCTTTTGTCAATTTAAAAAAAAACAATTAATTTAATTTAAAAAAGAAATTGAGACCATTGAATTAACCCATTTTTATTTAAAAAGGAGACTTTAGTTACCATTGGGCTTATATGTCAAAGAGATATTAAAGAAGGGAAAGGGACTTGTATGTGCAGAAAATTTTGTGGCAGCCCTTTTCATAGTGTCTAGAAACTGGAAATTGGAGAATGACTGAGTAAATTGTAGTATATGAATGTTATGGAATATTATTGCACTGTAAGAAATGACCAGCAGGATAATACAAAGAGTCGTGTAGATACTTACATGAACTGATGCTAAGTGAAATTAGCAAAACCAGGAGATCATTATACACTTCAACAATAATATAATATGAGGATCAATTCTGATGGAAGTGGCTATCTTCAACAATGAGAGGATCCAGATCACTTCCAATTGATCTGTAATGAACAGAACCAGCTACACTCAGAGAAACAATACTGGAAAAAGATGTAGACCACAACATAACATTTCCACTCTTTCTATTATTGTTTGCTTGCATTTTTGTTTTTCTTCCCAGGTTATTTTTACCTTCTTTCTAAATCCGATTTTTCTTGCTCAGCAAGATAACTGTATAAATATGTATACATATATTGTATTTAACATATATTTTAACATATTTAACATGTATGAAACTACCTGCTGTCTAGGGGAGGGGGTGGAGGGAAGGAGGGGAAAAATTATGTTTTGTCAATAAAAAGTTATAATAAAAAGGAAACTTTATCTCTAATAAATCCAATGGTTGCGATTTTTACTGATTTCTTCATCTTCAGAATAAATTTTTTACCAAAATAGCATTGCATTTGAATATATTTATCTCAGCATGTTTCTTTCTGTTGTAACAATATTCCCGGGATTGATTATCTGATCGTATTCTTCTGATTCGATAGACTTTTCAAATATTTCCTAAAAAAGTAACCCAATCAGTGATATCTTAATTTATAAAGAAAAAATAACGAGCCTCTTCTTTATCTATACTGTTGAATCTTGTCAAATGTACCATTTATAGATGCTTATAAGATTACAAGATTATAGATGTAGAGCAGAAAAGGACCCTTGAGGTCACCAAATCCATTCCTTCCTTTCCCCTCCTCCACATAAACAGATTGAGGCACAGAGAGTCCAAATGATATGACAAGGATCATATAGCTTCTAAGAATCAAGGTAGACCCGGACCTTGGTCTTACTGACTCCAAGTTTAGCTCCTTATTCTCTAAACCATAATGCTTCTTGGAAAAAATAAAATAAAACTCAGGCACAACTCATAGACTTGGCCAATTTCATTCCAAATCGATGAATGAGCCAAGTCCAAATAAAGCAGACATAATCTTCTGAATCGAAGTCCAATGTTCTAAGTGCAATGAAACCATACTTTGTCTTAACTTGTGAAATCTTTGGGTTTGAAAAGGACATTTTAAAGGCTGTTTTCAAACAACAAAAGTATTGAAGTTCAACCATGTTTATTAAATTTATTAAATGTACATAGGTAAATATGGCACAGGTTAATGTATAGCATGCAAGATGATTATACATTGAACTTAGATGTATATTAATGATCCTCAGAATTAATTTATCTAAGCCAGACACTAAAAACAAATGATTCTATTTTATAATCTAACTCCTTAAGCCATGGTCCAAAAATTTTCACATACCAACATTCTTGGTCTATAGAGAACAAAGTATGTAGACAGATTATTCCAAAAGATTTCTTGATTTTACCAAGCATCAGAGATATAATCAGAAGAGGAACATACACACATATATACACATTCTAAAAAGAACAAGCAAAAAAAGTTGATTTCATTTCCTGTCTTCTCCTCTCCTCTCCTCTCTTCTACTTTCCTCCCTCCTTTTCCTTTACTTGGAATATTCATCCAGATGTAAATTGTGATTGTCATAAGAAATATTCCTTGGTAAATAGAGGTTTCAATTCATTAAGCTGAGATAACTTTTTAAATGTCAGGTCTGTGCAGTAGACCCAACCCTGGCTTGATGTCATGTTGATAAGAAAGACACAGGTCAGGCAGAATGCAAGTGAGTAATCCATTTATTCATTAGAAGGAAAAGTTGTTTTTTTTTTTTTTAATACAGAAAAATCACAATAATGTGTAAATAGCTGTGGAAGTTATGTTTCTTGTTCTTCTGGCTGAACACATACTTTTAGTCAGTTTTTTTTTTTTTTTTTGTTTTTCTCAGTCATGAGGTCTGCACATACAACAAATTCATAGGGTCATGGAGAGCTATGTTTAGGTATCGAATGAGCATGTTCTACTAGGTACAAACTTCCCTGAAGTTCTGACCTAGACTAGGATTCACACTCCACCTCTGTCCTATACATTTAAAAAAATGACTAAAAAGATTACTGTGGCACTATAGGATATTTAAGTCCACATGTATAGTTACCTATTTTCTCTTTGTTTATGAATCATATGAACTGTGACAATAGTAATTATATTAAATCAGGAATATTATGGAGAATAGTGATATTTTTATATAAAATATATCTAGGGCATGAGCAAATATGCTTTAAGTAATGAATAATATTAATGTTGAACCCAATTTTTCTGGGGTTGTCAAAATAGCACAGGAATATTATGTGCATGTCTAAGAAAGAATGCAAAAATTACATAGGGAAATTTTTATTTAGGCATTTTGAAAATGACCTGACCCACACTAAAGAATCCTGTATGTGACACTTATTAGACATTGTTTAAATTTAGATAATTATTCATAGAAGTAAACTCTTCTTAATATCAGGTAAAACTTCTACCATCTGAATTGTGGAATTTAGAATTTCTGAATTTTGAGTATCTCAGAAGCCATTATGTTCTCAACTGATACTTAGACAACAATCCTTCTCATCAGATCTCAGACAAATAGCTTTTGGACACCCCAATGACGGAGAATCCATTACCTTCTAAGACAATCTATTACATTCGTAGGCAGTTCTAATTATTTTTTCCACTTAGATCATGTTTAAATTTGTCTCTTTGTAACTTCCATCCACTACTCTTCTGTGGTCCTATGAATAGTAGTTGTGTTAAATGGGATATAGTGTGTATGTAGGAAGACTTGTACCTTTGGTGTGAGGGCTGCTTTTTATCATTGGTATTCACCTAATTCACCCAACTTTTACCTGTGACTCCAAGAAACTGTAATACACATAATGTCCACACACCTGAAATTATTGCATCAGATAGGCTAAAATATATTGACAGGAACTGAAGGATCACCCTTTGGTGATTTTGGCAGTCTATGCCAAGCATGTGAAAAAATTTCTCTGGTTGGAATAGGCAGATAAGGATAATTTTTTTTTTTCCAATAGCCATGTTGAAGTGGGAATCATAGAATGCTTAGATCTTGGGCAGGCATCAAAGATATCATGGACATCCACTGCATCCCAAGCAATCACCAGTCATCTTGACTTTCATTTTACCTCTGTATTTTGATGATTCTGGAAGAGAGAATGAATAATCACATTTAGCTCAACTCAAACTTACTTAATTTCAAATTATGTTCTAATCAAAAAAATAGCACCTACACAGTTTTAACATTTTTATCTACCTTGAAAATCCAAGAGAAGAAGCAGTTGTTGCACATACACTGGGAGATGTAGTCTCAACCCTGCACCCAAGCAGCCCAGGTCATAGGGTGCTCTTCTCATTGGATTGAAGCAATAGTGAAATTGAGCAGCCTGTTAAGTATGTGAGCAACTTTTTTGAAAGACTTACTTTCTGGGGTGAGGAAGAAGCTAGAAAAATGCCCCTCCAAATTGTCTGTTTTACTCAACCTTGACTTCTGAATCATGGGAAGTAGGCATCCCACCCTGTGGTCAAAACACACAAAATAGTACAAAAATTTTTTTACAAAGATGATTGCACTCTCCATTCATATATGGGATATGTGCACATTTATGGAAAACATGAAATTTAGTAGATTAAGAGCTCTTATTACAAGAGAACTCAACAGTCAGAAGCCCAGAAATAAGACTGGCAAAGGAGGTCTGCTAACAGAAGTCAGAGCTGGATATGTGGGGTCTTTTGGTTTTGTTTTGTTTTATTTTGTTTTAATGCTATAAAGCTGGAGTAAGTTTTCAAATCAAAAGTACTCTAATTAACAAGTTTGTAACTTGTAACAAGTTTGTTTTAAAGGACCAGAATGTGACTGTCATTTACAGAAAGAACCATGTCACTATCATTAATGAGTATCAGATGAGGAATCCAGAAACAACCAAAAAAAATATTAAGATTTAGACATCTTCATGATCACTGTGCCAAAAGAACACAAACTTATAATTGTGGGTAATGCTAATGCAAGACTTGTCACAGAATGCCAGAGTAGCAGCAAGTACTTGGGAGAAATGGAATTAGAAGACTTGTGCATCACATAACCTTTTCATTACCAATACTGTCTTCCACTTATCTAAAACAATAAAACTTTGTGGATGTAATTGTACAGCAAACATTTTCATTCAATAGACTATGTCATTGTTGTTGTTTGTACTTCACTCTCAAAGAGGAATGTGACATCAGGGAGGTGATGCCATGTCAAGAAAATGAATTGGATTAAAGGGAGAGAGGATTGCAGAATCATCAATCTCACTTTCTCCTCCAGAGTAATCTGGATTCAAGAGCAAGATAAATTTCAAGATTACTAGAGATGACCTTAAATGCAGTAGACCTTTGTCTTTTTTTTGTTGTTGTTGTTATTGTAAGAAAAAGAAACTGATGAGATATGAGACAGATGAAGACCTGTGTAGAGTAGAGTACTGAACTGATCATAGTCTTATTCTCTCTAATCTAAATATTTGCGTTAAGAAAAATAGTGGTCCTAAGGCAAGATTACTAACAGAAGAGTAAATGTCAACAGATTAAGGAGAATCTCTAAGCAGGAACATTTTGTTGCTAAATTGGGGGGGGGGGGGAAACAGCCAGCACAAGGTTGGCAGCAGAACAACAGAGTGGACAGCTTTCAGAGATTTGGTATACTGCATCTACTATCTGATCCAAAACACTTGCAAACATCAAGATTGGCTTATTGAACATGATGGGAAAATTCTAAAGTTGTTAATGAAAAATGAGAATTCCCCAGGATTTATCAACAGGATATATCATTCATTGGGTAAGCTGAGCTAGTATAATAAAAATAAGAATTCTGCCTGAATTGGTCTATTTGTTCAATGCCACAGCAATCAAACTGCCAAAAATTATTTTATAAAATTAAACAAAAAAATAACAAAATTCATCTGGAAGAACAATAGCAAGAATATCAAGGGAATTAATGAAAAAAAAATACAAAAGATGATGGTTTAGCAATACCAGAGCTAAAAATGTATTATAAAGCAGCTATTATCAAAACCATTTGATACTGGCTAAGTGGTAGATCTGTGGAATAGTTTTGATACACATGACTCAATAATCAAAGCCTATAGTAAATTAGTATTTGACAACCCCCCAAAATCTAATTTCTGGGATAAGAACTCACTATTTGACAAAATTTCTGGAAAAATTGGAAAATAATGTCAGAAACTTGGCATAGAACTACATCTCACATTCCTTGCCAAAATAAAGTCAAAATGGATAAATATGTACGTAAAAAGAGTAATACCATGAGTAAATTGGGAGAGCAAGGGATAGTTTACAATGAGATTTCTGGAGAAAGGAGGAATCCATGACCAAAGAAAAACCAGAGAATATTTTGAAAGGCAAAATGATTACATTAAATTAAAATGATATAGTCAAAAGAGATGAACAGGCAATTTTCAGATGATGAAATTAAAGTCATTTGTAGTCATATAAAAATGCTCTGAGTCACTATTGATTAGAGGAATGCAAATTAAAATGGCTCTAAGGTATTACTTCACACTCTCAGATTGCCTAACATGACAAGAAAAAATAATGATAAATGTTGGAGAGCACATGGGAAAACTGGGACTCTAATGCATTGTTGATGGAATTGTGAAATGATCTAACCATTTTGGAGAGCAATTTGGAACTACTTACCTTTAACTCATCAGTGTCATTACTGAGTCTCTATTCCAAAGAAATCATAAAGGAGGGAAAATGTCTCACATGCAAAAAAAGTTTGTAGTAGCTCTTTTAGTGGTAGCAAAGAACTGAAAGATGAGTAGATGCCCAACAATTGGAGAATAGCTGAATAAGTTGTGGTCTATGATGATAACAGAATATTGTTCGAAAAAAAATGATGAACAAGCTGATTTTAGAGAGGTCTGGAAAGTTTTACATGAATTGATGCTGAATGAAAAGCAGAATCATGTACACAATAACAACATGAATGTGTGATGATCAACTATCAAAGACTTGGTTCTTCTCAATGGTTTAGTGACCCAAGGCAATTCCCATAGACTTTATATAGAAAATGCCATCTGCATCCAGATTAAGAACTATGGAGATTGAATGTAAATCAACACATGCTATGTTCACTTCTTTTTTTCTGTTTTTTTGCTTTCCCATGATTTTTCCCTTTGTTCTGATTTTTTATCTCCCAACATTATTCATAAAACAATGTTATTAAAAATAATCAAAAGTATAGATTATTCATCTTTAAAAAGGCAGTATTTTACTCCCTCAAGAGTAAAGTGTAAGCAAAGAAAATTTCAAGATTTTTGACTCAATAAAAAACAGATAAAATTCAGTTTTACCCTGATAGTAACAATCAAAAACACTTTTATCATGTCCTGAAGGCTATTTATGGGCCAAATACATATAAGGCATCTCGACTACTCAGTGCTGATGAAGTTGCATTGATTCATGATGAGGACAAAATCATGAAGAGATGAACTGAAAACTTCCATAGTCTTCTCTACAGATCATCATCAATCAGTGCTCAAGCCATTGATTGGAAACTTCAGATTAAAGTAAATTTTTCTCTAGCCAAATTACCAACTGCAGGAAAGATTTTGAATGCTATTTAGGTCCTTTCATATGATAAAAATGCCTGGTGAACTCTTTTGTTCCAGTGAAATGTATACGGCAGCAACAGACACAAAAGCTGACGGAAATTTTCCAGATTATATGGCAAAAGTAAATTATCCCACAAGGAGATCAAGGATGATTTCATTGTCCATCTAGCAAAGTAAAGGAAATGGGTTGTCTTGTGACAATCCCAGGGCAAGGGCAAGGGATTTTTTCTTAGTCACTGTTTGCATGATTCTTGGCAGACCCTCCTTAATAGAATTACACTTCACCTGTTATCTATGTATGAATAAAGCCATCTATTTAATCAAAAGATATCACCTGTAGCCTTTTACCATTTTTATCTTAGTTTTTATTATAGTTTTTTATTTACAAGATATATGCATAGGCAATTTTTCAGCACTGACCCTTTCAAAACCTTCTGTTCCAACTTTTCCCCTCCTTCCCCCAACCCCTTCCCCTAGATGGCAGGTACATACATGCTAAATATATTAAAGTATATGTTAAATATATATATATATACATATCCATATGGTTATTTTGCTGCACAAGAAAAATTGGATTTAGACATAAGGTATAAATAACCTGAGAAGGAAATCAAAAAAGCAAGCAGACACACACACACAAAAAGGGAGTGGAAATGCTATGTTGTGGTTTATACTCATTTCCAACAGTTCTTTCGCTGTGTGTAGCTGGTTCTTTTCATAATTGAACAAATGGAACTGATTTAGTTCATCTCATTGTTGATCATCATATAGTATTGTTGCTGAATATATAATGCTTCCTGGTCCTGCTCATTTCACTCAGCATCAGTTCATGTAAGTCTCTTCAGGTCTTTCTGAAATAATCCTGCTGGTCATTTCTTACAGAATAATAATATTCCATAACATTCATGTACCACAATTTACTCAGCCATTCTCTAATTGATGGGCATCCATTCAATTGCCACTTTCTAGCCACTACAAAAGAGCTGCCACAAACATTTTTGCACATACAGGTTCCTTTCCCTTCTTGAAGCTCTCTTTGGGATATAAGTTCAGTAGTACCACTGTTGGATTAAAGGGTATGCACAGTTTGATAACTTTTTTAGCATAGTTCCAAATTGCTCTCCAGAAATGTTGGATGCATTCACAATTCCACCAACAAAGCATCAGTGTCCAAGTTTTCCCACATCCTCTGCAATATTCAGCATTATCTTTTCCTGTAATCCTAGCCAATCTGACAGGTGTGTAGTGGTATCTCAGGGTTGTCTTAATTTGCATTTCTCTGATTAATAATGATTTGGAGCATCTTTTCATATGGCTAGAAATAGTTTCAATTTCTTCATCTGAAAATTGTTCATATCTTTTGACCATTTATCAATTGGAGAATGGCTTAATTTCTTATAGAGTCAATTCCCCACATATTTTGGAAATGAGGCCTTTATCAGAATCTTTGACTCTAAAAATATTTTCCCAGTTTATTGCTTCCCTTCTAATCTTGTATGAATTATTTTTGTTTGTACAAAAGCTTTTTAATTTGATATAATCAAAGTTTTCTATTTTATGATCATTAATGATCTCTAGTTCTTCTTTGGTCACAAATTCCTTCCTCTTCCACAGGTCTGAGAGGTAAATTATCCTATTTTTTTTCTAATTTAGTTATGATCTCATTCTTTTTGCCTAGATCATGAACCCATTTTGACCTTATCTTAGCATACAGTGTCAAGTGTAGGTCAATGCCTAGGTCCTGGTATACTAACTTCCAATTTTCCCAGCAGTTTTTGTCAAACAGTAAATTTTTATCCCAAAAGCTGGAGTCTTTGGGTTTGTCAAACACTAGATTATTAAAATTAGTGACTATTTTGTCCCTATGAACCTAATCTATTCCACTGATCAATAGTCTATTTCTTAGCCAATACCGAATGGTTTTGGTGACCAGTCTTTTTTAATATAGTTTTAGATCTGGTAGAGGTAGGCCACCTTCATTTGATAATTTTTTTTTCATTAGTTCCCTTGAAAGTCTTGACCTTTTGTTTTTCCAGATGAATTTTGTTGTTATTTTTTCTAGGTCACTAAAATAATTTTTGGAAGTCTGATTGGCATATGCTAAATAAATAGTTTAGAGCGTTTTGTCATCTTTATTATATTTGCTTGACCTATCCAAGAGCACTTAATATTTTTCCAATTGGTTAGCTCTGACTTTATTTTTGTGGAAAGTGTTTTGTAGTTTTGCTCATATGGTTCCTGACTTTCCCTTGGCAGATAGATTCCCAAATATTTTATATTATCAACACTTATTTTAAATGGAATTTCTCTGTGTATCTCTTGCTACTGGATTTTGTTAGTGATATATGAGAATGCTGATGTGTTACTTTGCCATAGATGTGGATCAGTTCTAATAGCTTTTTAGTAGAATCTCTGGGGTTCTCTAAGTATACCATCGTATCATCAGCAAAGAGTGACAATTTGGTTTTCTCATTGCCTATTCTTATTCCTTTAAACTCTTTCTCAATTCTTATTACGAAAGCTAGCATTTCTAATACAATATTAAATAGTAACAGTGATAGTGGGCAACCTTGTTTCACTCCTGATCTTATTGGGAATGGTTGCAGTTTTTCCCCATTACATATGATGCTTACTGCTGGTTTTAATACATGCTACTATTTTAAGGAAAAGCCCATTTATTCCTATATATTTGTTTTTAATAGGAATGGATGTTGGACTTTATCAAATGCTTTTTCTGCATCTATTGAGATGATCATATGGTTTTTGTTAATTTTATTATTGATATAGTCAATTATGCTAATAGTTTTCATAATATTGAATCAGCCCTGCATTCCTGGTATAAATCCTATTTGATTGTGGTGTATTATCCTGGAGATGATTTTCTGTAATCTTTTTGCTAACATTTTATTTAAGATTTTAGCATCAATATTCACTAAGGAGATTAAGTTTTCTTTCTCTGTTTTCAACCTACCTGGTTTAGGTGTCAGTGCCATGTCTGTGTCATAAAACAAATTTGGGCAGGACTCCTTCATTCCCTATTTTTTTCAAATAGTTTATATAGCATTGGAATTAATTGTTCTTTAAATGTTTGATAAAATTCACATATCAAACCATCTGTTTTTGGGGATTTTTCTCAGGGAGCTGATTTATAGCTTGTTCTATTTCTTTTTCTGAAATGAGACTATTTAAGCAATTTACTTCCTCCTCTGTTCATCTGAGCAGCCTATATTTTTTTTTAAATGTAATTTTATTTAATAATAACTTTGTATTGACAGAATCCATGCCAGGATAATTTTTACACAGCATTATCCCTTGCAATCACTTATGTTTCGTTTTTTCCCCTCCCTCCCTCCTCCCCCCCCCAAGATGGCAAGCAGTCCTATATATGTTAAATATGTAGCAGTATATCCTAGATACAATACATATTTGCAGAACCGAACAGTTCTCCCACTGCACAGGGAGAGTTGGATTCAGAAGGTAAAAATAACTCGGGAAGAAAATCAAAAATCAAATAGTTCACACTCATTTCCCAGTATTCCTTCTTTGGGTGTAGCTCTTTCTGTCCATCATTTATCCAATGAAACTCAGTTAAGTCTCTTTGTCAGAGAAATCCACTTCCATCAGAATACATCCTCATACAATATCGTTGTCGAAGTGTATAATGATCTCCTGGTTCTGCTCATCTCACTTAGCATCAGTCCATGTAGGTCTCTCCAAGCCTCTCTGTATTCATCCTGCTGGTCATTCCTTACAGAGCAATAATATTCCATAACATTCATATACCACAATTTACCCAGCCATTCTCCAATTGATGGGCATCCATTCATTTTCCAGTTTCTAGTCACTACAAACAGGGCGAGCAGCCTATATTTTTGAAGGTAGTCATTCATTTCACTTAAGTTATCAAATTTATTGGCATTAAGTTGGGCAAAGGAATTCCTAATTATTGCTCTATTTTCCTCTTCATTGGTGTAAAGTTCTCCCTTTTCATTTTTAAGACTAACAATTTGATTTTCCTCTTTCCTTTTCCTAATCAAATTAACCAAATGTTTATCTATTTGTTTTTTTTTTTCATAAAGCCAACTCTTAGTTTTATTTATTAATTCAATAGTTTTTTTTTTACTTTCAATTTTATTAATTTCTCCTTTTAATTTTAGAAGTTCAAGTTTAGTATTTGATTGGAGGTTTTTAATTTTCTCCTTTTCCCAGCTTTTTAAGTTGCAAGCCCAATTCATTGCTCTTCTCTTTCTCTATTTTATTCAAGTAAGCCTCTAAGAATATAAAATTTCCCCTTATTACTGCTTTGGCTGCTTCCCACAAATTTTGGTATGTTGTCTTATTGTTGTCATTCTCTTGGGTGAAATTATTAATTGTATTGATGATTTGGTGTTTTACCCATTCATTCTTTAGGATGAGGTTATTTAGTTTCCAATTACTTTTTGGTCTATTTAACCCTAGCTTTTTGTTGAATGGGATTTTTATTGCATCATGATCTGAAAAGAATGCATTTACTATTTCTGCCTTTCTGCATTTAATTTTGAGATATTTATGTCCTAATATGTGGTCAATTTTTGTATAGGTTCCATAAACTGCTGAGAAGAAAGTGTACTCCTTTCTGTCTCCATTCAGCTTTCTTCAGAAATCTATCATACCTATTTTTTCTAATATTCTATTTACATCTTTAATTTATTTCTTATCTGTTTTGTGGTTTGGTTTATCTGATTCTGAGAGTGCAACGTTGAGATCTCCCACTATTATAGTTTTGCTTTCTATTTCTTCATGCAACTCTCTTAACTTCTTTAAGAAGTTAGATGCTATACCACTTGGTGCATATGTGTTGAATATTGATATTGCTTCTGTCTATGCTACCCTTTAGCAAGATCTAGTTTTCTTCCTTATCTCTTTTAATTAGATCATTTTTTTTTTTGCTTGATCTGAGATAAAGATGGCTACCCCTGGTTTTTTTTTTTTTGTTTGTTTGTTTGTTTTTTTTTTTTTTTTTTTTTTTTTTACTCCAGCCTTTTACCTTTACTTTTTATGTATCACTCTGCTTTAAATGTATTTGCTGTAACAACATATTGTAGGAATTTAGCTTTTGGTCCAGTCTGCTATCCGTCTTCACTTTGTAGGAGAGTTAATCTCATTCACATTTATGGTTAAAACTACTGATACTGTAGTTTCTGCTATCTTATTATCCCCAGATTATACTTTTCCTTTTCCCCCATACCCTGCTCCCCGGTATTAAACTTATGGTTACTACTTGCCTCTTGCAGCTTTCCCTCTTTAGAATCTCTCCCACCCCCTTTGAGTCTCTCCCCCTTTCTTGTACTTTGCCCTTGTTTTCTGTATTCCATTCTATTTAGCCTATTCTTTTCCTTTTTCCTTTTCTTCTCCCAGTTTTTAATGAAGTGAGAGAAGTTTCTATGTAAACCAAATATATCTAATATTTCTCTTTGATCCAAATCTGATGAGAGTAAGATTCACACACTGTTCCTTCCCCTCCCTTAATTCCCTCAGGTATGATAGCTTTCCTTTGCCTCTTTTGTGGGATGTAATTTCCCTCTTTTTATCTCCCCTTTTTCCTTTTTCTAATACACTCACCTTTCCACTTCCACTTCCCTTGTTTTTTTAATATTATAACAGTAAAATCAAATTATACACATGCTCTTTATGTGTGCCCATAATAGAAATACAGTTCCCAAGAGTTGTTTTTATCTTTTATGCTTCTCTTCAGTCCTATATTTGAAGGTCAATTTTTTTTTCTAGCTTTGGTTTTTTTTCATTAGGAATAAGTGGAATTCACCTGTTTCATTGAATATCCATCTTCTTCCCTGAAAAAAATGCTCAGCTTTGCTGGGTAGTTTATTCTTGGCTGCACTCCAAGTTCGTTTGCCTTATGGAATATCATATTCCAGGCCCTTCAATCCTTTAATGTAGAAGCTGCTAGAGCCTGAGTGATCTTTATTGTGGCTCCTTGGTATTTGAATTTTGTTTTTTTTTTTCTTTCTGGCTGCTTGTAATATTTTTTTCCTTAGTCTGATAGTTCTGAAATTTAGCTACAATATTCCTTTCAGAAGGTGTTCAATGAATTCTTTCAATGGCTATTTTACCTTCTTATTCTATTACATCTGTGCAGTTTTCTTTGATAATTTCCTGTAAAAAATAGTGTCTAGGTTTTTTCATCATAATTTTTAGGAAGTCCAATAATCCTCAGATTGTCTCTCTTAGATTTATTTTCCAGCTCTGTTGTTTTTCCAAGTAGATATTTTACATTTTTCCCCTATCTTTTTTTTCATTTCTTTGGTTTTGCTTGACTGATTCTTGATATCTTAACAAATCATTCATTTCTATTTGTTCAGTTCTGATTTTTATTGAGTTATTTTCTTCATTAACTTTTTTTTTACTTCTTTTTGTCTATGTCTAATTGAGTTTTTAAATGAGTTGTTTTGCTCTATGAATTTTTTTTTCCATTCCACTAATTTTTTTAATGAGTTATTTTCTTTTTCCAATTCACAAATCCTACTTTGCTGGGAGTTCTTTATCTTCTCCAGTTCACAAATCCTACTTTCTTGGGAGTTCTTTATGTTCTCCCATTCACTAATTCTGTTTCCCTAAGAATTATTTTTTTTTCCATATCACATTTCAGGAATTTGTTTTCTTTTTTCCACTTTATCAAATCTTTCCTTTAATGAGTTATTTGCCTTTTCCATTTTCTCTTGCACAGCTTCTCTTTCCTTTCCCTATTTTTCTTCTAGTTCTCTTTTAAGATCTTTTCTAATTTCTTTTAGGAGAGCTTTGTGTGATGGGGATCAGGTTATATCTTTCTTTTGGGTTTTGTCTGTAGATTGTCTGCTATTAATCTCGTCAGGGATGGAAATCTGCTCTCTTCCTGTATAGAAGCTATCTATAGTTAGAGCTGGCTTGGCTTTTTTACTCAAATTTTTAAAAGCCCTTAGGGTCTCTTGAGGGCAATTTGGTTCTCAGCTTCCTCTATAGAACAGGGATAGATGGACAGTAGCTGTCCTTCGAACAGGCTTTAAAGAATGGCCATGCTGCTACAGAAGTGGTACTGCCCTGAGAATAGCCCCACAGCAGAAAAGTTACTGCCCTGGGCAGAACTCCAATGGGTAGAACAATGGGTACCCTGGGACAAGTGGCTGAGCAGCAGAAGTGTCACTGCCCTGGGCAGAGCCCCGCACTGCAGACTGTGGTCCATACTGAGTCACTCCTGGTGCTGGGTGTATGTGGTCAGGTCCTGTTAAGTTTTGGCATTTTGGAGTACACTTTGGCTTTTGTGTAACTTCTCTGCTGATTTATGACTTTGCAACCAAAGCAGAGCAGCCAACTATGGGGGAGTCGTCCCTGAAAATTCTCTACCTATGGAGATTGCATCCCATCCCCAGTCTGCTGAGCGAGGGCTAGTTTCTGTATTCTACCTCCTTGCCTGCCCTGGCCTCCTCCTGCCCGATCAACACAGACCTTTTCTGGCAATCTTCCAACTTATCTTTGACTGGTAATTTGTTGTACTCCCAATATTTGTGTTTTTTATCAGTCAACTACTATTTCTGAGTCTGAATTAGGTAATTAATAAGTGAGGGTAGAAGGGAGCTCTGAATGAAGCATCTATCTTCTCCTCCATCTTGGCTCTATCCCCCATTTTTATCTTAAAATTCCTATGATGACAGGAAAGTTATGAAGCAGCTACTTCAGTAAACTGGAAAATGTAATGACAACCGTGTACATATGTGGCCCATGCCATAGGGTGGTCTTGTCACTTGACTGAAGCACCATTGAGATTAGGCAACCCCATGAATATTTGAGCAGTTTAGTATGGCTTCGGAAAAGACTTAGGAATGGTTAATATGGTGTTTGCTGTTCAACAAGTCTATGAGAAATGCCAAAAGCAATGCAACTTTTATGGATGGTTTTCCTGCTATTTGTGTTAATTTTGGCATAATAATTAATACCAAGAAAATAGAGGCACTCCACCAACCATACTGCACTATCCATATGTGGAACCATAGGTTACAACAAATGGAGAAATATTGACTGCTGTGACTTAGTTCACTTACTTTGATGATATATTTTTTAGGGATGGTGGATGAGGTTGATGCACATATTGTTAGAACTGGATGGGTGTTTGGTAGTCTCCAAAAGAAAGTGTAGAAGAGAAAAAGTACCAGATGAAGGTCATTGTGCTGACCTCATTGTGATATGTATGTGAAATCTGGATAGTATATACCAGTGTCATGGAAAGAAATGGATTGTTTTAAGAAGATTCCAAAGATCACTTTGCAAGATAAGGTAATGGACTTTGACATCTTTTATTGAATTAAACTGCCAAGCATTCAAACCCTACTGCAGAGTTCAACTCCAATAGATTGACCTTGTTCTTTGAATGTCAAATGTATCTTTGCCTAAAAGACACTTTTATGAAAAACTCACACAAAACAGATAGTCATACTCTCAAGGTTTCTCTGAAGACCTTTTGAATTAATTGTGTGACATAAATACATTGGCATAGGATTGCTGAGCATGGTATGCCCACATCAAAGAAGGCAATGTGATCTATGAGGAAAGCACAATTGTAACAGCTTGAGATAAATGTGAGATGCACCAATTTAGAGATATTGTCACTACAAATGTTCATTTGGACTATTCATTCCTGATCTGTGGTACAGCCTTCCTAGCTTATATTGTTGTTGATCAGCCACCAGACACACTGTACCTTGACACCAACATAATGATGTCATTTTACTTTTTCTTGAGAATGGAGGACAACAACCAATCAACCAATCAACTTTTTTTTTCTTTTTTCTTTTTTTTTCTTTTTTTTGGCAGGGCAATTGGGGTTAAGTGACTTGCCAGGATCACATAGCTAGGAAGTGTTAAGTGTCTGAGATCAGATTTGAACTCAGTTCCTCCTGACTTCAGGGCTGATGCTCCAATCAGCTATCTTAAATAAAAAGGGAATCATTTGTAGAGGCCTTAGAATTACAGTCTTTCTTTGCAAATGAAATCTATAGTATCAAGGCATTGTAGACTTGGAGTTGGAAGGGATCTCACATGCAATCTATTCCAGTCCTCTCATTTTACAGAAGACAAAACTGAGTGAGAGAGATAGGAAAGTTACTCTTTCAGGACCTCATAGTGGCAAATGGTAGACCTAGGTGTCAAAACTGTAGAGGTCCAGAACTTTGGAGACATATACTTGAAACAAGGACACTTACCACAAGGTGTTAACTTGGTGGAATTGATGAGATGATGGTTCTTTAGTATACATATACTTAGTATTTAGCATGGTGATGTAAATCTCTAGTTCACACATAATCAGTATGCTGTAATGATGCAAGTGTAATAGGGTATTTAAGGGCTGAGAAGGATTGGAAATGAGACATTCCATCTTTGACTATCCTCCTGATGCCTCTCTGACTTCCAGCACTCCTCCTCTAAGATTAAGGCTGGTCCCGAGATCCTTCAGAGAGCCAGTTCAAACATTACATTTTGGCACCTGGACAGGAACCTCCAGAAGGACATTACATTTTTAGTGGGCACTGAAAGAAGTACACTACATTTTGAGGCTCTGGATGTAAGGACCTACACTCAGCAATTCAGCTGGTGCGATCATAAACTCAGTGGAGAAGGTCCTGTGACCCAGAAATAGGGTGAATACAAAAATAGACAAGCAGGAAACTTTGGTAAGGGCTAAAATACTCACTTTCATTTTTTTTTCTCAGCTGAAATGTGGAAAATACTAAGAAAAGGGCCTTCTCCAATCTAAGGGAAGTGTGCAGAATGCATAGTTATGTTAATAAAGAAGCAAAGTTTGTTAGTAATTTGGAAGCAGATCATTGAACTCAAATATATTACAATGCATGTCTTTTTGGCTCTCTAAGGAAGAAAAATTGGAGGCAGATATGTGGAAAATACTAAGAGAGCAACTAATTGAATATTACAATGATAATGGTCCTGTTTCAATTCCTGAGGAAACATTCTATATATATGATATAATACAATTGGCTATAAGAAATTACATAATTCTAAAATAAGGGAAAAGGATAGAGAGCAGGAGGGGGATGATACTTACAAAACAGCTGAAAAACATGAAGAATTGGACAAGAAAGGAGTTAAGTACAATGCTGATGAAATTAAGGAGTGTGATGCTTTTCAGTCAGCACCACCTATGCAGCAGCTTTTTCCTCCCTCTATGATATGATTACAAAAGGCATTAATTAAAGCTAAAAATTAAGGACAGGGTATATCTGATTTAAAAATAGAAGCACACACTGTGATTGAAGAGTTTGACTGTTCAAGTCAAGAAAAAAGAAAATATACTCCATTTAATCTAGAAATTATCAAAGATCTGAAAAAGGCTTGGACTTTTTATAGATTCATATCATCTTATGTTAAGATGTTATTAGAGGATTTGGCTTTTGAAGTTTTAACCCTTAGTGATTGGAAATCTATAGCAAGGAAATATTTAGAACCTGGACAAAACTTGTGGCTTTCTGAGTATACTGATGAATACAAGCCCAATTAAACAGGCAACCAGGAGTTAATATACCAGTCACCTTTGATGAACTAGCAGGTTTAGGTCTTTATGTAGACACTTTAGCCCAGATTAATTACCCTATAGCAGCATATGAGCAAATTGCTGCTGCTGCTATCAAAACATGGGGCACTATAGACAAGATAGAAGGGAAGATTTCATGAAAATAGCACAAGGTCCAAATGAATCCTTTGCTGATTTCGTGGGAAGCCTACAGACAGCTGTCATATGAACTATTGGTGAAAATGTAGCAACAGAAATTATGATAAAACAACTTGTTAAAGAAAAAATGCTAATGAGGTTTGTAGAAGAATTATACTAGGATTATACAAGCATGCTACTTTAGATAAGATCATAAGATGCTGTGACACAGTGGGCATAAATACCTTTTTTACCCTGGCCATAATGCAGACTTTTCAAGATCTGAACATGAGAAGACAGGTTCCTTTTGTCAAGGAACTTCTAGAGAGACTCGTCAGTGCTTTCAATGTGGTAAAGTAGGGCATCTGAAAACTCAATCTTGGCATAAAGATAAAGTGAAAAAACAGGGTGGGAGAACAAGACCTAAAACCTCATGTCAAAATGCAACAAAGGTTTCCATTGGGCACCAGAGTGTAGATTGACTCCGGAAAACAGGAATCCGGGCTCATTTTTTTTTTTAAAGACTGAGTCCTGTTCTTAGAGCAAAGAGAAGATTTCCCAAAGCTTCCTCTGCAGGTGACAGTCATTTTAGTTTGCCCTGGGGCCGGTACTGCTGACTAACTTCCAGTGTTTGGTAAATCTTGCCAAGTGGCATTTATTCTGGGGTTCAGAGGCTCACTACTTGCCTTTCCTATTTATGTTGGATATCTCACAACTAACCTGCTAATCCGCTTGCTTGTAACCAGGATAGAGTAGCCTAAGAGCCTCTTAGTAGATTCTCCTTTGCACTGACACTGCAATACCCTGACTCCCTGAGCTGTGTTTTGCCTCAGCTGCCTCTCTCCCTGTTCATTTGAAATGAACTTTATCTGAAGTTCTTCCAAAGTATCTTCTGCTGGAAATTTGTTACACTCCAAATATATGTGGATTCTATCGGTCCAAAACCATTTCAGAAGCTTGATCTGGTGTTGATCTGAGGGTCACTAGGAGCTCAGGTAAAGACATGTCTACTCTCTGCCATCTTGGATCTGCCCTTATAATTTTTTTAAAAAATAATTATAACTTTTTATTGACAGAACCCATGCCAGGGTGATTTTTTACAACATTATCCCTTGCACTCACTTCTGTTCCGACTTTTCCCCTCCCTCCCTCCACCCCCTGCCCCAGATGGCAAGCAGTCTATACATGTTAAACATGTCACAGTATATCCTAGGTACAATATATGCATGAAGAACGAACAGTTCTCTTGTTGCACAGAAAGAATTTGATTCAGAAGGTTAAAATAACCCGAGAAGAAGAACCCAAATGCAAACAGTTTATATTCATTTCCCAGTGTTCTTTCTTTGGGTGTAGCTGCTTCTGTCCCTCGTTGATCAATTGAAACTGAGTTAGACCTTCTCTTTGTCAAAGAAATCCATTTCTATCAGAATACATCTTCATACAGTATCGTTGTTGAAGTATATAATGATCTCCTGGTTCTGCTCATTTCACTTAGCATCAGTTCATGTAAGTCTCTCCAAGACTCTCTAAGCCTATTCATCCTTCTGGTCATTTCTTATAGAACAATAATATTCCATAACATTCATATACCACAATTTACTAACCATTCTCTAATTGATGGGCATCCATTCATTTTCCAGTTTCTAGCCACTACAAACAGGGCTGCCACAAACATTTTTGGCACATATAGGTCCCTTTCCCTTCTTTAGTATCTCTTTGGGGTATAAGCTCAGTAATAGCACTGCTGGATCAAAGAGTATGCACAGTTTGATAACTTTTGGAGCATAATTCCAGAGTGCAGGTCAGAATGGTTGGATTCCTTTACAACTCCACCTACAATGCATCAGTGTCCCAACTTTCCCACATCCCCTCCAACATTCATTATTTTTTCCTATCATCTTAGCCAATCTGACAGGTATCCCAGAGGTGTCTTAATTTGCATTTCTCTGATTAATAATGACTTGGAGCATCTTTTCATATGGCTAGAAGTAGTTTCAATTTCTTCATCTGAGAATTGTCTGTTCATATCCTTTGACCATTTATCAATTGGAGAATGGCTTGATTTCTTGTGAATTAGAGTCAATTTTCTATATATTTTGAAAATGAGGCCTTTATCAGAACCTTTTAACTATAAAAATGTTTCCCAGTTTGTTGCTTCCCTTCTAATCTTTATTCTTTTTTTAACAATTAAAAAAGCATAGGTATAAACATACCTATTTTTGGTTGATGATAAAATATATACCTTTACATGGAAGAATACCTGAACCAATGGTTTTATGTAAACATAATGAAGTATTACTCTGCTACAAGTAATGAAGAAAATGAAAAACTATTGCTGTTTTTGAAAGGTTTTCATGCAAGGGAGAAGAATGAAGAAAGTAAAAGTATATTAAACACAATGATCAAAGCAATGAAAATGGGTGAACACAGAGACCAATGTTATCATTCTATTTTCTAAATTAAAAGACCTAAACTGTTTTTCATGTAAATAATTGTTTACAGGGACACCACTTTATAAAGTGGTTTGAGTGTTTTGAAAGGGACCCTTTTTAGTGTCAAAAATTTAATACATTTTAATTAAAATAGCCGATAGGTATGTTGATTTAGTGAATTTGCTTACTGTCAAATTTAAACTACTTGTTATTTGAAATTCTGAAGAAAATCTATGCACACCTTTTCATCCAGCAGTGTTTCCATTAACTCTGTATTCCAAAGAGATCATAAAAAAGAGGAAAAGATCCACTTGCAAAAATGTTTGTTAGCAACCTCTTTTGTAGTTGCAAGGAACTTGAAATTGAGTGGGTGCCCAGCAGTTGGGAAATGATTGAATAAGTTACGATATGTGACATGTAATGGAATATTATTGTTCTATAAGAAATGTTGAGCAGGTCGATTTCAGAAAAGTTTGGAAAGACTTAGCTGAACTGATGCTATGTGAAATGATCAGAACCAAAAGAACATTGTGCAAAGTAACAACAAAGTTATGTGATGATCAATGGGGTGGACTTGGCTCTTTTCAGTAATGAGTTGATTCAAAGCAATTACAACAGACTTGTGTTAGAAAGTGTCATTCATATTCAGGAGAAAAACCAAGCAGGGTGAATATGGAACACAGCGTAGTGTTTTCAACTTTTTGTTGTGCATTTACTTGTTTGCTTGTTTGTTTTTCTTTCTTGTGTTTTTTCTCTTGATCTGATTTTTCTTTTGCAGCATGATGAATATGAATATATGTTTAGAAGAATTGCACATTTAATCTATATTGCAATGCTTGCTATCTTGGGGAGCTGGGACAGAGAATTGTAGTAAATTTGAAACAGTTTTAAAAAGATGAATCTTTCTATGTTTTTGGGAAAAAAATATTATTAAGAACACAGTATTGACTCTTCTGTTTACTTTTTTATGTTTCTCTTGAATCTTGTATCTGAAGATCAAATTTTCTCTTTGTCTCTATTTTTTTCATTAGAATGATTGAAAATCCCCGACTTCATTCTATGTTCATTTTTTCCTCTGAAAGATAATATGTATTTTTCCTGGGTAGTCGATTCTTAGTTGAGTACAAATTTTTTTGCCTTCCATAATTCCATATTCTATGCCCTCTCATCTTTTAATGTAGAAGCCACAATATTTTTTGGAGTTTTCATTTTGGGGTCTTTTTCAGGAGGTGATTGGTGGATTCTTTCAATGACTTTTTCATTCTCTGCCTTCTAGAATATCAAGGCAGTTTTCCTTGATAACTTCTTGAGAGTTATTGATCAGTGTCTTTTTTTTTTTCTTTTCATCATGACTTTCAGATTACCCAATAATAATTAAACTGTCTCTCTTGAATCTGTTTTCTAGGTTAGTTGTTTTTTCATTGAGGTACTTCATATTTCTCCCCCCCTCCCCATCTTTTTGGTCTTGCTTGACAAATTTTTGATGTCTTACTGAGTCATTCACTTACATTTGTCCAATTCTAATTTTTAGTGAATTATTATTTTTTAAATTTTTTCTTGTTATTTTTGGTGAGACAGTAGGGTTAAGTGACTTGCTCAAAGTCACACAGTAAATGTTGATTGTCTCAAGCTGTATTTGAATTTAGGACTTCCTGACCCCATGATTGGTGCATCTAGATGACCCTGAATTATTATTTTTTTTTAGTTAGCTTTCCCATCTCCTTTTGCATTTAGCAAATTGCATTTTTAAAAGAGTTGTTTTATTTAGTGGATTTTTTCCATTTTGCAATTGTATTTTTAAGGAATTGTTTTCTTTTTACATTTTGCCAATTTTTTTTTAAAGAAGCTGTTGTTTTCAGCATAATTTTTTTTCCATTTTGCCAAATTTATTTTTAAGAAGTTTTTATTTTTCAGTCAATTTCTGTGATTCCTTTCCAAGCTGTTGGCTTTCTCCAAAAAACTTTCATTATTATCCTACATAACTCTCAGTTCTTTTCCCCATTCTCTCCTTTGAAAATTCTTTCGAGACTTTATGAGTTGGATATCTATTCATACCCCCCTTGGAGGCATCACTTGAAGGCATTTTATCTTTGTTGCCCTGTTCTGGGTTTATGTTCTGATGTTCCCTGTTTTCTGCCAAATTTTATTTCTCTCCAAAGGAACAGGAGAGATTGACCCAAACTTCTTTTGCAGGAGAACAAGGGACTTTCGCTAACTGTTGTTGGGCCAGTGGTGTTGCTGGTTTTTCCAAACCAGCCTGCCCAAGTCCTGCCTGTTATGCTGCAGTTCAGGGTATCATAATTTGTTTTCTGTAGTGACTTTGAAGATCTCATGGCTGATTTCCTGATTCACTGGCTGTCTGCACCAGGAAAGAGTAGTCACGAGTATTTTGGCTAATAGCCTTCTGCTAGATTCTTCAAGCTGGGGCTCCCCATACTACACCTGCCTTGGGCCATGGTTGCCCCTGTGCAATTGAGACATACCTTTCCTGAAGTCTTTCAAACTTATCTTAATTTGGAAAACCATTACATTTTGAATGCTTGTGGGTTCTAGTACTCCAAAACCCATTCAGAGGCTTGATCTAGCATTGATTCTAAAGGAAGCTAGGGAGGGGTCAGGCAATGACCTGTCTATTCTCTGCTATCTTGACTCTGCCTCTGAGGGGAAGAAAGCAACATAAAATTTTAAATGTGTCCTATGATACATATATATTTGAAAGCAGCTAAATCTTTGCTGCATTAAAGATTGACCTTAACATCAAATATGTGGATGTGTCCAAGTACAAGTACTTGGTTTTGGGTCTATTCCTTAAAAAGTCTCCAAAATTATTTTATTTATTAATTTTATTTTCTTTGGAGAGCACTATGAAAAATGAATTCCACTATTCATTGAAATATTCATTTCTATTAGGACTACAAATGATTTTAAATATAAGAAACATATTTAGTTTTCATTGATCCATGTCCTATTTTTATAGGTGTCTATTACAAATGTTTATGCAAATATTGTTGAAATTTTGAATTCCCCAATAAACTTAAACCATTAATTCTACATTTTGAATTAAAAAGGCAAGAGAAGGAAAGGTTGGAGGAACTGGAAAGAACAAATGATTTCTTATTTCTAACATATTATGTATATCTTTTAACTAAACAAATCTCTCCTACCTCTCCTTTTGAGAAAAGGGGGAAAATCACTTCAGGCATCTACCTAAGTTTTCAAAAGAGCAAATTTTTCTCCAACTCCAACCTAGTGATCAATTAAAATTGGCTTATATAATAAAATAACTACAAGTAAAATTTTATATAATAAATGCAATTGGTGTATTTGCTTGCATATGTGCAGTTACTTACAACTTCTGGCCTGGAACACTGCGATGTTACATGATTTATCTAGTACATCTCAAATATAGATCTTAGATCCATTGCATTCATATTCTCAGGCCAATTCCCTATCTTTTAAGTCATACTGAGTTTCATAAAACAAACAATTACTTTTATTAATAATGAATATATGTTTGAGAAAGGAGGCAACAAGGAAATTAAGAATAAAACAGATAAAATGCTAGGAATCATGAAAATGGCAATGAAGACCTATCATTTGAGTTAATTCAGTACCCTTCTTTCTCTAATCTCCAATCTTTCTTACCTCTCTCCTTGTCCCTTACTTGAACAAATTGAGTGAATGAATTCAACTTTTATGCAGAGGAATTTCAAGTTACAATAGAGATCTTGTTGATTCTGCCTATTCCTAATAAAACATTTTATTTATGCAGTTTTTCAAAGTTGACATAGTCAATTTCTCATGACCATATGTTGAGGTAGGTTGAGAAATAATTATTATCTTTTCAATTAGGGCAGCTTAGGGTTAGAGACCAGAAATATCCAGAGTCACAAAGTTTGTATGTTAGTTAGTAAGTGCTGAGATTCATAGGATAATAGATTTAAATAGAGAGGGGAAATTAGAAACCATCTAGCTCAGTTTATATATTTTGCAGATGAGAAAACTCAGGACAAGGAGGAGAAGTAATTTGTTTCAAGTCAAGTAATTATCCATTTTTACTTAACTTTTTAATATTCTTATTTATTTATAAATTTTTCTTTTCCTTAAGTCTGATAAAGTAATGTTTCATGTTCTTTTAATTTTCTGCTAAAATTCTTTTTTATCTAGGTTATATATACATTTTATCTAAACCTGGTAAATGGTGAGAGATATTGCTTCATGCCCAATTTCTGCCATATTGTTTTCCTGTTTCTCAATAATTTTTATCAAAAAATGAATTATTTTCCTAGAATTTCAAATGTTTACACTTGTCAAATACAAGTATATTATAGTTTTTTGCTACTGTATCCTTTTGTTTCTTATCCAGTACTAGATAGTTTTGATAATTGCTACCTTATAATACAGTTTTGAAGATCAGGTACTGCTAAACCTTCTTCCTTTATACCTTTGTTTAAGAAATTATTCCTTCTGATGTTCTTGAATTTTTGTTTTTCCAAATGAATTCTGTTATTATTTTTTTCTAATTAAATTTTTTTGGTAATTTAATTGAAATGGTATGGAACACACACACATACATAATACGTGTGTGTATGTATGTGTATATATGTGTACATTATATATACAAATATATAAATTTGTTGGGTAAAATTGCCATTCTCATTATATTGACCCTGCCTACCCATAAACAATTATTATCTGTTCAATTATTTAAATCTGACTTTATTTGAATAAAAAGGATTTATTTTATAATTTTGTTTATGTAGTTCCCGAATTTCTTTTGGCAGACTTACCCCCAGGTATTTTAACTGTCTAGAGATATTTTAAGTTGATTTTCCCACTATCTTTTCTTGTAAAGGTTTTATTTGTTATTTATAGGAATGCTGATGATTTGTATTCTGCTACTTTTCTAAATGTTTAATTGTTTCAACAATCGAGTAATTCTTTTAGGTTTTCCAAGTATATTATCTTATCAACTGCAAAAAGAAATCATTTTATTACCTCATTCCCTATTCTGACTCCTTCAGTTTCTCCTCCCCACCCCTTTACTGCTATTGTTAGAATTTTCAATACAATATTGAATAATAATGGTAACAAAAGGCATCCTTGGTTCACACCTGATCTTACTGGAAAGGCCTCTGGCTTATTTGCATTACAAATTATACTTGCTGATATTTTAGATAAATGATTTTATTTTATCAATTTAAGGAAAAATTCATTTATGTCAATATTTTCAAATGGTGTTTTTTTTTTAAAATTAAGACAAATGTGTGTTGACATCAAAATCTTTTTCTGTAGCTATTCATATAATCATATGATTTTTAAAACTTTTATTATTTATTTTGAATGCAGGAAATATTTTATTTTATATTATTTTTTTAAAAAATAAAATTTATTTATTGTTTTTTTCCCAATTACATTCAAAACATTTTTTACATTTGTTTTAAGATCTTTGAATTTCAGGTTCTCTTCTATATCTTGCACCCACAATTAAGTAACCACATGTGAAGTTACACAAAGCATTTCTAACTCTAATTAAACCCTAATTAAAATTAAAAACTCTCAAGAAAAATTAAGTTAAAAATAAAGAGAGAGAGATAAATAAAGAATGCTTTGATCTGTATTGAGATATAATCAATTCCTTCTCTAGACATGGATAAGATTTTTTATCATTAGTCATACTTCAGAGTAGTTGTGAATGACTGTACTACTGAGAATAACAAAGTAATCCCAGAACATTGCTATTAATTTGTATAAAGTATATTTATTTTGTTCATGGAGGACTTTCCAGGTTTGGTTATTTTTTCCTAAGAGCAGCCTGATCATCATTTCTCAGAGAAAAATAATATTCCATCAGAAAAAAACTTGCTTTGAAAAAATCTTTACAATGACTATTTCTAATTGTATTTCCCCCATTTATTCTCTCCTTTTACCCTGTATATATGTGTGTGTATGTATATGTACATATACACATAAAAAACTTCTTGAAAGCTGCAATAGTAGATAACTCAGGTTACAACAGAATTAATATCAAGCAATTAAAAATCAGGAAAATGTTGGCTTATCAGAAATGATTCCTTGTCATGGAGGAAGAAAACACACTTATCAAGAAAGGATTTCTGAGAAATCATAGACTATCCTAGGGGCTCATTTGCATACATAACATTATGCTGAGGGCATTAAGCAATCAGAAAATTGCTGGCTCCTGAGTTTTACAGTTTTTCCAAAGTTGTTTAGTTTAGAGGCCAAGATGGTAGAATATAAGGAAGAACTGAGATCTCCAAATGCAGAAAACTCTCCAGACTAAATCCTGATCATGGAATTCAAGGAAATTTACAGTGATAAATACTTTTTTGCCAAGCTCACAAGGAAATAGGAAAGTAGACTAAGTAGAGGATATAATTTGAGAAGAATTCCAGTGCAAAGGAACTATAAGACAATCAGGCTCATGCATCATAAAATAAAGAGGTCTCAAACTACACAGAAGAATACTAATATTGTATTGAAATCAATGTCATTTATAACCATTCCCAGGTCACAGAATCAGGGTGTACTGAGAAAGTGTTCTGTACAGGGTGGGGGATGAAGGAGGAGGGGGGATTTCTGGGTAAGACTGCAGATTGCAATCTTTAATTGCATTTAGGCTGCGAAGTGAGATAAGAGACAAATTCACAAGCAAATATTGGCTGTGGGGTCCTGATTCTATATTCAGAAAATACTCTCATTTCCATTCTCCTATTAATACAAGCATGAAGTAAAACTAATAAAATACTTGCCCTAGGGAAGAAAAAAAGATCCAGTAAATTTCTTACCCCCAAAATTATAGAAATTTTTTTCAGCTGGTTGATAGTAGTCTATGTTGGTAAACATAAACAGGTGATACAAAGACCCCAACCTTTATCATGAAAATGCAGAATTCAAATCAGTGAAGTATTGATCATACTTTATCCTTCATGAGACCACTTTAGGAGGCTAAATGCTTTCAGGGCCCTTTCTAAACTGTCTCTTAGTTCCTTAAGATAACCCAACACTAAATACCAAAAGAAATCAGAAGAACTCAAGAAAACAAATAAGACATAGCCACTCTCTCCCCAAAACAAAGGATTATCCTAAAGTTTTTGAAGTATGAAAACATTCTAGAAAAATGATCAATGAACACACAAACAAACAAACAAAAGGATTCTATCATAAGGAGCTATTATAGCGACAGAGATGCTCAAAAGAAAACTAAAAAGAGAATTACTTAAAATGATATGTAAGCAAATCCTTGAAGCAAAACATGGCTTTGGCATGTCCAAGTCTGAAAAAAATAAGGATTTTTTTTCAAATTAAAGAGGTAAATATTGTTTAAAAAACTAAATAAAAGTGTTAGAAGAAGAATGAGAAAAATATATGAAATATTTGGAAAGAAAATTAGGAGAAGGTTTCTGGGAAGATGGTGAAATAGGTAAAAAAATTCAAACTCTCTAGATTGCCCCTAACAACCACAACAAAACAGAGTTGCCTGCCTTGGCAAATGTAGGCTAGGGAAAACAAATAAGAGTCCGTGCACAATAATGCTCCTCCTGGGAGAACCAGGGAAGACCTGAAGAAAGACTTATTCTGTAAACTTCAGCAAGTGTTCAGATCTTAACCAATCCCCAAGCTTAACATTTATTTTCACATGGAATGGTTTGATAAACTATTTAAGAATATAAAACAACATCAAATTTGTACTTTAACCTAGAGAACTCTTGGAACACATTTCTAAGCTAAGATTATACTTAGTATAATAAGTTTACAATAATTCTTGGGCAGGAATCATATCTTCTATCACTTTCAATAACCAAATAACAATCAAAGAAAAAAGATAAAGAAATGCTACTTTGATTTGCAATAGAAGGTGCTTATTGTTATTGGAGATCTCATTTAATGGTAAATGAAATTAAAATCAGTATCAGGAATGACCCACATGAAGAGAATAATATATGTGGAACATTATATATTAATTTTCATTTGTTTGAGATTATATTCATTCTAAAGGTATTGTTAGTTATTATTACCTAATTACTATAACCTTACACTTCTAAGTTTTTCTATATATTTTCTTTATATATCTTAGGGTCATATGTATAATTTTATACATATGCTAAAATGTATACAGATACTTATGTTAATACATATATGTGTATATATATATATATGCACATATATATACACACATGTGTGTATATATATATATATATTTACACATCACTATATGTATATTTCCTGTATACACTTTTATATCTTTGTGTCCACATACACAAATATTCCTAGGTTGGTGTGGCTAGATGCTCTGTGTAGAGTAGGAATATCTGAACAAATATAATGATGTCTACATTTTGCTAAAAACTTGTTCCATTCTTTCTGGAAATTTTCTCTGGATTGAAATAGGTCAGATATGAATACGTTTTGGGGGTCTCTCTCTCTCTTTTCTATTATCATCATCATCCTTTAATAAAATTTACATCAAGTTCATCTGGGAAAATCTCATCTTTCTTTGGGTTAACTTTCTCTCTCTCTTGATCTCAAACCATAAACTTTCAGGCTTGGACTAAAATAACAAATGGCCATATAATTTAATAGGAATGGCTTTAAAGTCAAGGTATATAAATTTAAATAAAGTGTATGACCAAAGGAGTTTGACTCTCCTGAAATAGGTAAACACACATATATACAAACTCTTCTCCACCAGTCAAATGGGCAAATAGGAAGAAAATTACCCAAGAAATTTGTTCTTTCCTCCCATCTTCTTACTGGCAAAGAAACATACCTTTTTTTCCCTTTTTCACATAAACAATTAGTTTCTGATTCCTAGTTTCTTTTTTTTTTAATTAAAGCTTTTTTTCTTTCAAAACATATGTGTAGACAATTCTTCAATATTTGCCATTGCAAAATCTTGTGTTCTAATTTTCCCTCCATTCCCCCACACCATCCCCTAGATAGCAAGTAGTCCAATATATGTTAAAAATTGAAGAGATATATGCTAAATCCAAATTGTGCATACATATTTATACAATTATTGTGCTGCACAAGAAAAATCAAATCAAACCAGTAAAAAAAAAAAAAAAAAAAAAAAAAAAAAAAAAAAAAAAGAAGCAAAATAAAATGCAAGCAAGCAACAACAAAAAGACTGAAAATGCTATGTGGTGAACCACACTCAGTTCCCACAGTCCTCTCTCTGGGTGTAGATGCTCTCTTCATCATTGAACAACTTGAACTGGTTTGAATCATCTCATTGTTGAAGATAGCCACTTCCATCAGAATTGATGATCGTATAATCTTGTTGTTGCCGTGTATAATGATCTGATCTCTAGTTTGATCACCTTCTTTTTCTCATACTTTCTTTTGCCATAAGCTTCTCCCTAATCTCTTTCCCTACCATTTTAGCAGAAGTGGATCAAAGCTTGTTTTCCTGCTTCTCTGAATCTTTCAGATTCTCTCAGAATCTGTGGCTTCTCTCAGAAACAGAAGTTCTTTCAAGCCACCAGAAAGCTCAATGATCTTATCCTTTCCTGTGTGATCTGAGTAAACTCTAGCTAGCTGTCCTCCTAATTGTGGTGATGGCATCTCTGGGAGGAAGGGCTACTTACATACATACATAGAATATAAATACACACACATAATATATATATAGGTATATATTATGTGTGTATATTTCATGTATTCAGATTATATGAATGAATATACTTATGAATATGTAAGCATGCATATGTCATTTATTTATTTATAGAATATCATATTACCTTTCATTTTATCCCATAGAATATTTATTATTGTTCTCTTTATTTGAAAGAAAGTTATGAGAGCAATATAAAAGAATGATAAATGTGACCATAGAGCAGATGTTATTAAACTTTTTTGTGTTACGGATTCCTCATCAATCTGGTGAAACTCATAGACCTGTTCTTAAAATAAGGTTTTCTTGCTTATTTTAAATGGGAGGAAATGCTGTCTTTTAGTTTTCATAAAGATGAATTTTTTTTTTCTGCTTCTAAATTCACGAACCCCTTGAAATCTATCTAAGGACCTATTGGTGGTTCATGGACACTAGATTAAGAACTTCTACTCTCTGTAGGAACTATTTTACACATGTTGTGTACTAAAACCTCTAGGGACAGTGTTTTTTGGTTCCCAAAGAGAGTATTCTGTCATGTAATATAGAATTACAATACCTCTATGACTTATTAGACTTTTTCATAGAGTTGTTCTGGCTAAAACCATAAATCATGCTGAAGCCGATTTGATAACACTTTTAAACTTTTCTTGTCTGATTTCAGATGATAGGTCTACACACTTTTAGCGGTTTATGTTGAAAGCTTTTCAAGATGTGGAGGAAAAGATTTAGTGCAAGGCTGATTTGCAAAGAGATGATATGGTTTCTGATCCTGACTGTGCTATATTCTTGTTACTTTCAGGAAAAGTACTTAAGTTCTCTAGTCTGTTTTCTTACCAGTAAAATGATGAAGTTATACTAGATAATCCCAAAATACATGTATCTCTAAACATATGACCTTATAAATGATGATGTTTTAGGTCCTAGGGTATAACCTTTGAGATTATGAGAAATCAGAATGAAATTTAATATTAAATGTTTTATATGAACCGTAGTGTTTCAAAAGAAAAAATATTTCCCATATATCATTGTTATAGAAGATGTCTTGAATAAAGTCTAAAGAAAAATATATTTACTATTGATCATAAAATTCTCCAAATGCTCTTATTCCCAGATGACATCTCACTAATTGCATTGAGTTTCAGAATGTCAGAACACTATGAAACCTTCTCAATGTAATCCATAGTAATGCAACAACAATCATTCTAAGTATCCACATTGGAATAATAAATTAGGTTAAAAAACACAAAACATTGCCCAGATTTTGATATAGAGCTGGATAGACAGTCCTATGAATTAGTTCATGAATCTGTATGCCTAATACATGGATAATAGATAGATTCTAGTAAGAAGGGGAATTTGTACCTGATTGCATTTAAATATGCTTTTGATAATTCCTAACTGCTCAGTGCTACAAAAGTTTATCCCTTTAACATCAATAAGCTTCATTTGATATTAGGCAACTGTGAATCATGGGACATCATAATATCGGAATTTAACAGTACCAAACAAGCAAATTAACAACGTGCAAATATTTTACTGCATGTTACTACTGACACTTGTTCTCAAAAAGTAGTATAACAGTAAAATACTAGGGAATATATATTCAGATAAAGGAAGTGATCATTTTATTAGGATAATAAAGAACAAGATTGTCAGAATAAAAGCACTTTGGTTCCCTAGAATTACTAAAACTATAAGAAACAATGTTTCAGATTTAGGTAATTTAGGAGAATTTATTGTATTATATAAAGTCACAGGGTCATAGATTTAAGGCTGGAGGAAACCTTAGTGACTGTGTGGTATAACCCCATTTTTTCTCAGTTCACAACCTTTTTATTGGATGAAAAATTACAAAGAATAAGTACAATTTAAAAATGCTAAAAGCAGTTTCAAATTTCGAAGTTTTCTTATGTAAAAAAGTCAAATAACGAGGGACGGGGAAGTCTTAGAATATCTGTGGATCCCAAATCTTTTAACTGTTTAGCAGGACACATTTTAACTTAAGTTCAAAATGTTTAGTATTCTAAAAGAAGACAATATTCCATCACCATAATAATAAGGAATCTAAAATTCAGAAGACAGTACTATATAAACTCAAAGTATCTAAAAGTTTTTACTTTACTAGTTACTGCAAGCCAGTGGGATGTAACTTAATATATAATTTATTTATGAACAAAGAAAAAGGAAACTTTCAATGTATGAAAAATACCCCACATTCTCAGCTTTAACTCCTGGCCAAGGCATTTATTGAATTTTTTTCAACTCATTAGTTTTCTAACAGTGATTAGGTGTGAATTGTAAGACTATTTCTAAAACAAAAGATACATGTGTGAGGTGTGAATTACTTCTTTGGACAGAATTCTAAACTGTCTCTAAATTAACTGTACAGGGTAAGAAATGAACAAGTAAAAAATTGACATTTAGTGTCCAACAATTTTTCTATATTTTGAATAAAAAAGGCAGTCTAATTTGAAGGAATACAACCATCTTTTTCTTTTCTTCTTTTTTTTTTAAAGAAGAGGAAATTAGAGTCCAATTTTTAAAATATATACTTAAAGTCACCAAGATAGAAGTGACAAAGCAAAGATTTGAATGCAGTTCTCCTGAATCCAAGAGAATCCCCTTTTTCTGTTTTTCTGTTTAACACATTTACATGACAAGGAAACAAGGTTTTCATTTTAGTCAATGCAAGGAAGAAATCAAGGATCTTTCAGTTGCAAAAATAATCAAATATTAAGAAAAAAAAAACAAAAACAAAAAAAAAACGCTGACTCATTTGTTCCTGCTAATGGCTGTAAAGAAATCCTTTCATTTGAACAAAAGTGAAGAAAGTCAAGCTGGAAGCTATAGAATGATTATTTCCATGCCAGATATTTTAATTCTAGCTGCTATACTTCATTTTTATTTTTTGAACTTTTGATATTTCTAATGTTTTGATTTTCTTTTCACAGGCTTCCTCCTCATCCAGTCTCTTAATTACTTTCTCATTTTGAGAAAAATACTCTCACTTTTCTTTCCTCCTTTTTTGTTGCCTTTTAAGCCTTTTGAAAGTAATGAACTTCAATGGCCTTCAACCTTTATAATATCTCTGCTTATTTCTGTAAGTTAGTCTTGGCTGTTAGGTTATGTTAGACTGTTACAGGACAGATACTTTTGCTATGGTGACAATAAATAAGATATACATAGAGTTCTCTGTTTATTTTTTCGGCTGTCCACTTAGAGTAAATTTTAATAAAAAACTGTAAAACAATATTGTTCCTTAGGGACAGCATAAAACAGAAAAGGAGAACAATGGTGTGCCAAAGAAGCTTTGTTATGATCTTTCTGATGGGTATCATCACTAAAAGGGATCTCTGTTACAGGCAGTGGAAACATGACAAAGTACCAGTGTTATAGCTGTAAACTCCCTTTGGATAATTCTGCCCAACATATGGAAAATGTTTCCTGACTTATGAAAAATAATACTAGGTCAGACTAAAGCGAAGGGCTTAGGTCACTGAGGTGATTGAAGCATTAGTATGATCCTTGAGGGCAATCTTGTATCCATAAATTCTCTATAAATAAAATAGAAAAGCAACATTAAAAAAAAAAAAAAAACTTCTCAGACTTTTCAAATCTGCTGTGATAATAAAGACATGGTATAATTAACAGCCAATATGGGAATTACATTTCAAAAACTTTTTTTGACACAAAAATACACATTATTGAAAACTGTACTAAATTTTGTTCTTTGTAACAGTACTTATGAACTTTAGATAATATACAGACATTTTCAATCTTAATGTCTTTTTGTAAAGATGCAACAACTGTACTATTTTTTCTTTTGACTAAGGCAATTAGGGTTAAGTAACTTGTCACACAGCTAGAAGTATTAAGTGTAACAGTACTTATGAACTTTAGATAATATATAGACATTTTCAATCTTAATGTCTTTTTGTAAAGATGCAACAACTGCACTATTTTTTCTTTTGACTAAAGCAATTAGGGTTAAGTAACTTGTCACACAGCTAGAAGTATTAAGTGTCTGAGGCCAGATTTGAACTCAGGTCCTCCTGACTTCAGGGCTGGCACTATCCCTTGTGCCATCTAGCTGCCTCCTGTGCAATATTTTAACCTTGCCCCCCAAAAGGAAACTATATTAGAATTCATATTTCCTGTGACAGCAATGTCACTGAAAGAGTTAAATTTAAAAGATATATTCCTTAAACTCTGCTGATTCTTATCCCTGAAATTTGAGGTTGCTATTCCCTGATGTAGGTGGAACTTTCTTATATAATACATTTTAGTCCATTGCTGTAATGGGCTAGGATAGTGCTACGTAATTGTTTTCCTCCTTTCTTTCTACCCTCACCGATTTTGAATCTAAATCTAATGGTCTCCAGGAAGAATTATTGAAAAATCAGAAAAATACACAAAGCTGCTATCAAAAAATTAGGTTGTAAGCTCTTTGAGGTCAAGGAATGCACTTTTTTTCTTTTTTTGTTTTTCAATAAGTCACTGGCAAGTAGTGCTTAATAATGATTTGTTGATTTGAGATGATCTGATGAAAATAGAAAGTTGTTAGCATTAGTAATAGATGCCCTTAGTAACGCACTGAACAAGATAGCATAAGAAAATATAAAAACAGATGAATGTTCCCTTCTCTACTACTACTACTACTAACCTGGTATAGACTTTTGTCATCTCAGACCTGGATGCATATAACAGTTTGTTTGTCTGCTTGCCAGAATTCTCTCCTCACTCAAGTCCATCTCCACTCAGTTTAAAAAACGTTTTTCATAAAACATAAGTCTGACTTGTTTCACCCACTCAATAAACTCCAGTGGTTTCCTATAACCTCCAGAATAAAATGCAAAGTCTTCTGTTTGGTATCCAAAAATTCTTAATAATCTAATCATTTCACTTTTCCAATCTTCTTATATCTTATCTCACCCACCCACTCCATATTCTTTGATCAAATTATACTACCTTCCTTAATGTTCCTCATACTCTTTCTGAACTCAGATATTTTTCACTGGATATCTCCAGTGTCTGGAATGCTCTCCGTTTTTTTTTTTTTTTTTAATTAAACCTCCGCTTTCCAGCTTGTTTGGTTCCCTTTAAATATCAGTTATAATATCACCTTTTATAATAAGGCTTTCAAATCTAGTTTTTTTTCTCTTTGTTAATAATTTTCTACTTGTCCTACCTTTCTAATTTATCTTATATCTTTGTTGTACATAGTATTATTTTAATAGCTTTCTATTAAAAAAAAAACATGCATGAGGTAATTTTTTCAACATTGATTCTTGCAAAACTTTCTGTTCCAAATTTTTCCCTTCTTCCCCCAATCCCCTACCCTAGAGGGCAGGTAATCCAGATACATATTAAATATGTTAAAATATATGTTAAATTCAATGTATATATACATATTTATATAGTTATCTTGCTGCAAAAGAAAAATCAGATATAGAAAGAAGAAAAACAAAAATACAAGCAAACAATAATAGAAGGAGTGAAAATGCTGTGTTGTGGTCCACAATCAGTTCCCATAGTCCTTGCTCTGGATGTAGATGGCTCTCTTCATTACTGAACAATTGGAACTAGTTTGAATCATCTCATTGTTGAAGAGAGCCACATCCATCAGAATTAGTCATCCTATAGTCTTGTTGTTGCCAGGTATAATGATCTCCTGGTTCTTCTCATTTCACTTAGCATCAATTCATGTCAGTCTCTCCAGATCTCTGAAATCATCCTGTTGGTCATTTCTTACAGAACAATAATGTTCCATAACATTCATATAACACAATTTATTCAACCATTCTCCAATTAATGGGCATCCATTAATTTTCCATCTAGCAACTACAAAAAGGGCTGCCACAAACATTTTTGGACATGTGGATCCCTTTCCTTCCTTTAAGATCTCTTTGGGATATAAGCCCAGTAGTACACTGCACAGTATCATGGTATGCACAGTTTGATAACATTTTGAGCGTAGTTCCAAATTGCTCTCCAGAATGGTTGGATCTGTTCACAGTTCCACCAATAATGTATCAGTGTCCCAGTTTTCCTAGTCTCCTCCAACATTCATCACTGCCACTTTTCCCAATCTCCTCCAACATTCATCACTGTCTTTTCCTGTCAAATTAGCCCATCTGAGAGGTGTGTAGTGGTATCTCAGAGTAGACTTAATCTGCATTTCTCTGATTTGCTGTGACTTGGAGCACCTTTTCATATGGCTAGAAATAGTTTCAATTTCTCCATCTGAAAATTGTCTGTTCATGCCCTTTGACCATTTATTAATTGGAGAATGCCTTGATTTCTTAGATATTTGAATCAATTTACTATATATTTTGAAAATGAGGCCTTTATCAGAACCTTTGAATGTTTCCAGTTTGCTTCCCTTCTAATCTTGTCTGCATTAGTTTTGTTTGTACAAAATTTTTTTTAATTAATATAATCAAAATGATCTATTTTGTGATCAATAATGATCTCCAGTTCTTCGTTGGTCAAAAATTCCTTTCTCCTCTATAGGTCTGAGAGGAAATTATCCTGTGTTCTTCAGATTTATTTATAACATCATTCTTTATGTCTTGATCATATCTTGGTACATGGTATTAAGTGTGGGTCAATGCCTAGCTTCTGACATACTAATTTCCGATTTTCCCAGTAGTTTTTGCCAAATAGTGAATTCTTATTTCAAAAGCTGGGGTCGTTGGGTTTGTCAAATACTAGATTGCGATAGTTCTTGGCTATTTTTTCCTGTGAATCTAACCTATTCCACTGATGGACTATTCTATTTCTTAGCCAGTACCAAATGTTTTGTTGATTACTGCTTTAAAACAAAGTTTTAGATCTGGTTCAGCTAAGCCACCTTCATTTGATTTTTTTTCATTAGTTCCCTTGAAAGTCTTGACCTTTTGTTCTTCCAGATAAATTTTATTGTTATTTTTTGAGGTCAGTAAAATAGGTTTTTGGGATTCTGATTGCTATAGCACTAAATAAATAGATTAGTTTAGGTAGTATTGTCATCTTTGTTATATTCACTTGACCTATCCAAGAGCACTTATTTTTCCAATTGGTGAGATCTGTCTTTATTTGTGTGGAAAGTTTTTTTGTAGTTTTATTCATATAGTCCTGACTTTCCCTTGGCAGATAGATTCCCAAATATTTTATATTATCAACAGTTAAGTTAAATGGAATTTCTTTTTGTATCTCTTGCTATTGGATTTTGTTAGTGATGTATAAGAATGCTAATGATTTATGTGGATTTATTTTGTATCATGCAACTTTGCTAAAATTGTGGATTATTTTTATTAGCTTTTTAGTTGATTATATCATCAGCAAAGAGTGATAATTTGGTTTCTTCATTACCTACTCTAATTCCTTTAATCTCTTTCTCAACTCTTATTGCCAAAGCTAGCATTTCTAATAAAATATTGAATAGTAGTGGTGATAGTGGGCAACCTTTTTTTTACCCCTGATTTTATTTGGAAAGATTCCATTTTATACCCATTACATATGATGCTTCCTGATGATTTTAAATAGATGCTACTAAATATTTTAAGGAAAAGTCCATTAATTCCTGTACTCTCTAATTTTTTTAATATGAAAGGGTGTTGAATTTTATCAAATGCTTTTTCTGCATCTATTGAGATAATTATATGGTTTTTGTTAATTTGGTTATTGATATAGTCAATTATGCTGATTGTTTTCCTTATATTGAACAAGCCCTGCATTCCTGGTATAAATCCTACTTGGCCATAGTGTATTTGTCAGGGGGATGATTTTCTGTAATCTCTTTGGTAATATTTTATTTATCAATATTCATTAGGGAAAGTGTCTATAATTCTCTTTCTCTGTTTTCTTCCTACCTGGTTTAGGTATCAGTACCATATCTGTGTCATAAAAGGATTTTGGTAAGAGTCCTTATTCCCTATTTTTTCAAATTGTTTATATAGTATTGGAGTTATTAGTTCTTTAAATATTTGGTAGAATTCACATGTAAATCCATCTTATCCTGGGGGTTTTTTCTTAGGGAGTTGATGAATAGCTTGTTCTATTTCTTTTTTTTTTAATGGAACTATTTAAGCAATTTACTTACTCCTATATTAATCTGGGCAATCTATATTTTTGTAGGTATTCCTCCATTTTACTTAGGTCATGAACTTTATTGGCATAAAGTTGTGCAAAATAACATTTAATTCTTGCTCTAATTTCCTCTTCATTAGTGGAAAATTCTCCCTTTTGATTTTTAAGACTAACAATTTGAATTTCCTCTTTCCTTTTTCTAATCAAATTAATTAAAGGTTTGTTGATTTTTTCATAAAACCAAATATTAGATTTATTTATTAACCCAATAGTTTTTTTTTTTTTACTTTCAATGTTATTAATCTCTCCTTTTATTTTTAGAATTTCAAGTTTGGTACTTGATTGGGGATTTTTAATGTGTTCTTTTTCTAGCTTTTTTTTTTTTTTTTTGTTAGTTACAAGTCCAATTCATTGACCTTCTCTTTCTCTCTTTTATTCAAGTAACTATCTAGAGATATAAAATGTCCCTTTATTACAGCTTTGGCTGCCTCCCACAAATTTTGGTATGTTGTCCCATTATTGTCATTCTCTTAAATGAAATTATTAATTTGTCTATGATTTGCCATTTCACCCATTCATTCTTTAGGATGAGTTTATTAAATTTCCAATTACTTTTTGGTCTACTTTCCCCTGGCTTATTATTTAATGGAATTTTTATTTCATGTTATCTGAAAAACATACATTTACTATTTCTGCCTTTCTGCATTTGAATTTGTCGTCTTTGTCTCCTAATATATGGTCAGTTTTTGTATAGGTTCCATGAACTGCTGAGAAGAAAGTTACTCCTTTCTGTCTCCATTCAATTTTCTCCAAACATCTATTATACCTAACTTTTCTAGTATTCTATTTACTTCTTTAACTTATTTCTTATTTATTTTGCAGTTTGATTTATCTAGTTCTGAGAGAGGAAGGTTGAGATCTCCCACTATTATAGTTTTGCTGTCTATTTTTTTCTTGCTGCTCTCTTAACTTATCCTTTAGGAACTTCCATACTATACCACTTAGTGCATATATATTTAGTTTTGATATTGCTTCATGATATATGGTACTCTTTAGCAAGATATGGTTTCATTCCTTATCTCTTTTAATTAGATCAATTTTTGCTTTTCCTTGATCTGAGATCTGGATGGCTATCCCTGCTTTTTTTTTTTTTTTCACTTCACCTGAAGCATAATAAATTCTGCTCCAGTCTCTTATCTTTATTCTGTATATATCACTCTGCTTTAAATGTGTTTCTTGTGAACAACATATTATAGGATTCAGGATTCATTCTGCAATCCATTTCCAATTTATGGGAGAGTTCACTCCATTCATATTTACAGTTAAAACTACTAATTCTGTATTTCTTGCCATTTCATTTTCCCTAGATTGTGCTTTTCTCTTTCCTTTTCTTCTGTCCCTCCTCCCCAGTAATTAACTTATGAGCACCACTTGCTTCAAACAGTTCTCCCTCTTCAGAATCCTCCCTTCTTTAGATTCCCTCCCCCTTTGTTATACCTTTCCCCTTCTATTTCAGTTTTCCCTTCTATTTAGCCTACCCCTTCCCTTTTCGCCATTCCCCTCCCACTTTTCAGTAACAGGAGAGAAGTTTCTCTATAAATCAGATATGTCTAACATTTTCTCTTTGAGACAAATCTGCTGAGAATAAGATTCACACAATGTTCATTTCCCTCTTTTCTTACCCTCAAATATAATGTTTCCTGTGCTTCTTTGTGAGATGTAATTTCCCTCATTCCATCTACTTTTCCATTTTTCTGATACAATCCCTTTTCCTCCTCTAATTCCTTTTTTTTTATATTATAGTGATAAAATCAAATTACATCCTTGTATGTAAACCCATAACAGAAATTCAGTTCCAAGAGTTCTTTTTATCTTTTAATACTTCTCTTAAGTCCTATATTTGGAGTTCAAAATTTTTGTTTAGCTCTGGTCTTTCCATCAGAAATAAATGTAATTCACCTGTTTCATTGAATGCCCATCTTCTTTCTTGGAAGAAAATACTTAGTTTAGTGTGATTGTTTATTCTTGCCTGCATTCCAAGTTCCTTTGCCTTTTGGAATATCAGATTCCAATTATTGTTCTTTAGGAAATGACCAGCAGGATGAATACAGAGAGGTTTGGAGACACTTACATGAACTGATTCTTAGTGAAATGAGCAGAACCAGGAGATCATTATATACTTCAACAATGATACTGTATGAAGATGTATTCTGATGGAAGTAGATTTCTTTGACAGAGACCTAACTCAGTTTCAATTGATCAGTGATGGAGAAGAAGCAGCTACACCCAAAAAAAGAACACTGGGAAATGAATGTAAACTATTTGCATTTTTGTTTTTCTTCCCAAGTTATTTTTACCTTCTGAATCCAATTCTTCCTGTGCAATAAGAGAACTGTTTGGTTCTGCACACATATATTGTATCTACGATACACTGTGGCATATTTAACCTGTATAGGACTGCTTGCCATCTGGGGGAGGAGGTGAAGAGAGAGGGGGGAAAAATCGGAACAGAAGTGAGTGCAAGGGATAATGTTGTAAAAAATTACCCTGGCATGGGTTTTGTCAATAAAAAGTTATTATAAAAAAAAAAAAGAAATGACAGTGATGTAAAAAAAATCAATAAAATATTGTATTTTTAAAAAGGGGGAAAAAAGGAATATCAGAGTCTAGGCCCTTTGATCCTTTAAGATGGAACCTGCTAGATCCTGGGTAATCCTTATTGTGGTTCCTCGGTATTTGATTTTTTTCCCCCTGGATAGTTCTGGATAGTTCTGAAATTTAGCCATGATATTCCTTGGAATTTTAAAAATTGGGGGGGTCTTTTTCAGGAGGTGTTCAGTGAATTCTTTCAATGGCTATTTTATCTTCTGATATCAGGGCAGTTCTCTTTGATGATTTCCTGAAAAATAGTGTCTAGGCTCTTTTTTTTTTTTCATCCTTGTTTTCAGAAAGTCCAATAATCCTTAGATTGTCTCTCCTAGACCTAATTTTCTTGTTAGTTGTTTTCCTAAGTTTATATTTTACCTTTTTTTTCTATTTTTTTCTTAAATTTTTTCATTCAAGTTTTGCTTGACTGATTCTTGATGTCACACTGAGGCATTCATTTCCTTTTGTTTTTCAGGGAGTTATTTTCCTTTTCCATTTTGTCAAATCTATCTTTTAATGAGTTATATGCCTTTTCCAAACTCTCTTGCAACATTTTCCTTTCCTTTCACTATTTTTCTTCTAGCTCTCTTTTAAGATCCTTTTTAATTTCTTCTAGGAGAGCCTGGAGACCAGGTTATACCATCTTTTGGGGCTTCATCTGGTGTTATGGGCCAGAACTCTGAATTTGAAACAAGAATTCTTACAAGGTGTTGTCAGTGGAATTGATAATGACAGTGGATATCTAGTTTAGCATGGTGCTTAATAGTTCTCTTATTCAGTACATGTACTTAGTACTTAATATAGTTCTACAAGATTCACACCTCTCATAATGTAACTGTAAGAAAGCACATAAGTTCTAACAAACTCAGCCAGGGTCAGAGCCAGAGAAGACAGAGGACTGGAGCTGGGAACTTTTTTGGGGCCAAGAAGAGGCAGATTCATTCCACTGTCCATCTCCATAGTGGTTGGAGGCTGAAGCACAAGCCCAGGACTGATAAATAGATTCATTCACTCCATCTCACACCCCCATGGTGGCAGGCCTCTCCTCCTTAGCTTCTCCACCGAAACCAAGACTCTGGAAAGCCTCTAAGAAAGCTCAGGGCTCCCAGGCAAGGAAACTAGATTGTGAAGGAGATAATAAAGGATTTGGACTTTAAAAACTGGCTATTCTTGTGGTGATTACTCAACTGATAAGAAGGCTGCCCCAAAGACCTCCAGAAAACCAAACAAGAACATTACAATCTGGAGACAATCTGCTTTTATTTTCCTCAGAATTTGAAATCTCTTTCACCATAAAACTACCTATGGTTAAAGTTCTCTTTGCCTTTTTACTCTTTTTTTTTTTTTAAAGTTCAGATCTGCTTTTAGAGCAAGGGAGGTTTTCCAGGCTTCCTGTATAAGCTGCGAAGCTGCTGAGACTACTCTAGGATCATGCTGATTCACTACCAGTGCTGAGAGGACTTGGCTAAATTTTGTGAGATTCTGATATTTTGGGATTCACTGTTTACCTTTTGTATTTCTGTTGGATGCTTTATAACTTCTCTACTTATCTATTGGCTTGCAACCAGATCAGAGTAGCCAACAGTGGTGTAGATTCATCCTTGTAGATTCTACGCAGTGCATAGTCTGCACCATCCTGTGGAGATTACACCCTGCCCCGGGTCTGTACATCCATGCTCTGCCTGCCTACATATGGCCACCTCACTCTATGCCCGACTGAAACAGACCTTTACTGGAGATCTTTTAAATCATATCCTGCTGGTAATTTGCTGCACTCCCAATATCCGTGGATCCTGCCAGTCTACTTTAGAGGCTGAATTTGCTAATTAATTGAGGGTCCTGGGAAAAGAACAGAAAGAAGTGTGTGTCCTCTTTGCCATCTTGGCTCCTCCCACATAGGTTTTTTAAAATGTTATATCCCACATTTAATTGTGAGCTCTCAAAGAGCTTTCTTTGTCACCAGCACTTTCACACAGTCCATGGAATATAGTATGTTTATTATGTTTATTAACTGCTTATTAACTGAATAACTGATCCATGACAACTCATTTACAATTAAGATATCAGGAGACCACGTGAAGTATATCCACTTTACCATCATTATGAGAATGTACAGAAAAGCTGCCTCTATGTCTATCAGCTTAAAATATTTTTTTTTTATTTTCATATAAATTTAGAGAGGTTATATGATATAGGAGATAAACAAACACTTTTTGATTCAGAAAAACTATAGGTTCAAGTCCTGCCAAAGAAACATAGGAGATGTATATAAGCTCAGGCAGGCACTTTATCTCTATGAATCCCTTAAACAAATTTTTTTCCAATTATAGTTTACAAAAGCAGTTGCAGACCTGTACCTCTTTAAGGAGGAACAACACTGAGGATTTCTCATATTGATGAAACCACAATTTTGGAACCTTCTATCTCCCTAGGGAGAAAAAAAAGAAAATTTTAATTATCATTGTAAAAATATATTAAAATTAAGTCAAAACACAAAGAAGCTATTTTTTGTTTGTTTGTTTAATCATGATAGTAATAGCCTTCTGTTAAGATATGTAATAACTAACATGATTTATATTTAGGGATATCATGATAGAGTTAAAGATGGAAGGAAATTTAAAGATCATTAAGTCCAACTTCCTCATTTTAAATATAAAGAAGTAGAGGCCCTGAGAATTTAAATAAGTTCTTGGGAGTCACATAGCTATTAATTGTAAAAGGCTGGACTTTGTTTTTTTCCAAATGTAGCATTCTATCCACATTCCCAGGTTATCTTAAGTTAAAATAGTATTGTCCCCAAAATATTTTTGAAATTTTTTCCTTAGATAGAGTATTGGATACAATTGCTGCTGACTTAATATTATTTTTTTACAAAAACATTGTTTGATAACATATATTTAATTAAGTACATTCATGCAAAATGAATTTTCTCAAGTGCACCTTTTTTTTTTCCTACTGAATGTGTTATTATATAATAGGAAGACAGTATGGAATAAAAGACAAGTTAGACTCAGAAGATCTTAGTTCAAGTCTTGATTCTGCCATTTTCTAGCTGAGTGACCTGAGACAAGGTCACTTTACTTCTATGGGAATCCATTTCCAATTCCATAAAATGGAGATGAATGTTATTTTGTTATTTATTTCACAGGATTATTATGTTGAAAGTGATTTTTAAACTCTAAAATACACCACCCCTTGCTTTGATGATTTCATCAAGTTCCTCACTACTAAAATCCTTCTTTGATGGCACATTATGAACTACAGATGAACTCGAACATTTGAATTCTATGCTAGTAGAATATAAACTATGTTGGGTTCAGGTAAGCTGGAATTGATTTGTAAGTATCATCATTACCATTAGATTTTTTAAAAAATGTTCAATTCCATGGTTTTGAGTCCAGTCATAAAAGAGTTCTTATACTTCATTTTTGGTTAAATAGGAATTGTGGGATTTATTTCTATTATTTATTTTCAGTGAAATTCTAGGGGCAAAAACATCAACTTAATTTCAAGAGGATAGAATACACTCCAGAGTAGTAGTTTTTTCAACTTGCAACATCGCATCTATACCATGTTACTGTAAATGGAGGCAGACACATGAGCATTTTTCAAATTAACTAAACTTTACATCCTTGCTCTCCAGAGGCAGAATATGGATATGTTCAGAATTTTGTATTATAAAGTTCATGCTAGCAGAATTTTAACTTATGGAATAGTTAGATACAATTCATTAAAATGCTACTATATTATGCTATCTATTGAATTATACCAGTCTACATTAACCTAAACAATACCTGATGATTTACAAAATTCTTCCTGCATAAAAATCCTGCTTCATAGATATTACAAATATTGTCATCCATGTTCTATAAATGAGTAAATTGAGGTTTAAAGGGATGGAATATTTGTCCAGTATCATACATCCTGTAGATATTAGAGACTTTAAAAACTGGACTTGAACATAAGTAATTGTCTTGTGGTCTAGGTCCAGTGGTTTTTCCATGATACTGCATTGTCTAGAAAAATATCTATGTAACCTGGATCCCAAAGCACAGTGATATGGTACTCTCTCTTTATTGGTAGAAAGCAATGTCTTAAGCCTTTATAGGAGACAAGATAGAATTGGCGGTTTCTTTAAGTCTTTGGTCCTGATTAAAAAAGTCACTGAGTTCATCAGATTCTACAGATTATTTCTGTAACCTTTGGATTGTAGCTTTAAGAGAGAAGACATAGGATATCAACTTCACTTCAGAATATGAGCAGAAAAAAACATGAAAAAGCTAGAATTCTCCAAAATCTCCCTATCCCCAGCTTGTTACACTAATGACTTTGTAGAACTTTCCTTTAAGTTAAACCTGGGAGTCTTTCTTGATTGATATGAGTTCACTCATTCCCAATGGGAGAGCTTCTTCATTATGTATTATCTGGTATATATTTTTCTCTGATATTAGGTTTTGTTTTTGTTTTTTGTTTGTTTGTTTTTTGCTATGAACTTGGATAAATAGGTTCCTTGACTATTTATTGTGGAACTAAAATTTGTTGGAAAGGGAGTCAAACTTTGGATATAAACAAAGTGTCCTGATTTTTTCCACCATTTCATGAACCATAACTAGAAGTTAGATTGAACCTAAAAATCACATTCTTTAAACTAATAATATTTAAGGGAACAAATAGCTATAAATCTAGCCTAGTACTTTCTCTCCTTTTTGAGGATACCATTGTGGTCAAACTTTTTGCTCCAACCTTTCACTTCCTTTTCTGGCAGGAATTCAAGTCTCCCTTGGCGGAAATCAGGGGAAGAAGAAGCTAAGATATGTTTTCTACCTTTGAACTACATAATGATATCCCCATGCTATATTGGAGGATAGTCTCTTAACACATACAAAGCCAGAAGATGCTATGACTTCTTAATATAACAACAAGGAAAAAACCCTAAATTTCTTCTGCAACATGTAAAAAAGATCTCAGGATATGTTGCAGAAGAGTTTGGAATATTTTTATGATTTCTACTCTATCTTTTTATTTTCAGAAGATTTCAAAAGATATCCTTCAGTTCTGACATCTCCTAATGTCATGGAAGTGACAGTTGGTTCATGAAGAATTTTACATATTTATTATCATTAAATGGTCCTACATAGTTGTAAAAAACTCAAATATGGGTCTAGCAACAGATGAATATGTTTGTCATCTAAACACCAGCTTATTTCATTCTGTACATATATCATTAGAAATCTGGGACCAGTGAGGAATATTTTTTTATGCATGAGGAAGCACAAGGCAGGGGAGCATAAAGTACAATAAACTTAGTCACAAAACCTGCCTCAGTTAAAATCCTGACTTTATCATTGCTATCTATTTGACTTGGGACAAATAACTATCTTTCGAGACCCCAGTTTCCTCATGTATAAAATTAAGGGGTTATGCTATAAAGTTGGAATTGAATTTTGACTCTTAACCCAGCATTAGTACTCTGGTGTTTTATCATTTGTAATTTCTTGGCTATCATTATCATCTCTTCTGTGAACCTGATAAGAACAAAAATTAAAGAATGGGATACTTTTCCCTCCACCTCCCCATGAAAGATAATATCATAGATCTGGTAATATTTGTAAAGTGCTTTGAAAACTCTAAAACTGTTTATGGGGTAGCCAGGTTTACAACACTGGGCTTGGAAGCAAAAAGATTCGTTGTCATGAGTTCAAATCTGGCCTCAGATATTTATTAGCTATGTGACTCTGAATAAGTCACTTAACCTTGTTTGCCTTGTTGCCTTGTGTTCCTTATCTGTAAACTAAACCAGAGAAGAAAATGAGAAACAGTACATTATATTTGACTAGAAAACACAGAAATGTGGTCACAAAGAATAGGACAGGATAGAAATGATTTTACAACAAAAGTTGTATATGATTCATGTTATCATTATCATAATATCCCAGTAGTGTATAGATTAATAAGCAGAGAAAACCAAATCTTTAAACAGACATTACATAATAACCAAATGGATATTCCATCTCCCCAACACCTGTTTCTAATATTCTTCTCTAGTCACCTATTTCACCTATTACACAATCATAGTGTATCAAAGTCATTTCCAGATATTCAAGGTCATTTTCAGGTGTAATAGACACAATGCTAAGATGTTAGAGGTGTGGAAAATGTATTCATTTGTCCTTTTATTTTGTCTTCATGTTACCAAATAATCAGACTGATGGAATAGTTTCACTGAACTAACTGATTTTTCCTTTCCACAGAATTTTCTAGATATCTGGATATACAACAGCTTAACTAAAAAAAAAAATTACAATTTTTAGATAAACACATTCCCTGGGTATTCTTTGTAGGCATTAATATTTATTTATTATTTCTAAGAAAAAAAAAAAAACATGGAAAAAATGCCTGTTTTGCAATTTAGTATGTATTGTTATTTTGAGTTACAAATACATTTTTAGGTCAAGTCTGTTAAATTCATTAGTGTGTTTCTGAATATCTTAACATTGCATATTTACAATATGCCATAACTAAAGTTTAACTCAAAAGAAGGCTTCCTGTTTTTTCCTGCCATAAGCAGCTCTCAGTCAGGCTCTACTTGTCTAGCAGATAGTTTCATTTTATTTTTCTGATTCAGATGGAATGATGTTAGCTGAAATTCAATTTCTAAGGCATACTTGTTGCAAAAGGTTGGAAACATTTTTCTATCTTATCTCTTGTCCATAGCCATGTGTTATTACACTGTATATGCAATTTATATATGCATTTGTTAGATAGAGTCAAGCATAGGGGCTTGGGGTTGGGGGAGATCTCTAAATGGGTGATTTTCAGGTCCACACTTTCCTCAGAAAGCAATATGGTACACCAGGAGGTACACCAGTCTCTTAGTGCTATCATATTATGATCTAGTGACCCTGAAAATAGGGTCAGAAGGAGGTCTCACTGCTAACTGGAAAACTAATCAATATAATTCTACCACAGCATTGGTCTCCAAATAACATTGCTGCTCTCTCCCCAAGCCTCTTCTCCTCCCCGAATTTCTCTAATATTTTAAAGGATTTGGACCAATGTTAAACAAAAAAAAAAAATCAGACACTTCAGGTATGTTTTCATTCATAGGAAAATGAATCCTGTTCCAACAGCATATTTTAGAAAACATTTAATTTCGTTCTGGATTTTTTTTTTTTTTACTTGATGAGAGAAGTTGTTGATGTCAAATAAATTTAAAAAGAAAATTTAGTATGTTATCCCTGGAAATATAATTTCTATACTTTGCCCAATGATTTCCAATTCTAGCTGGCAAGTTAAGGAACTTCACATTGGCCTATTCCTTCCATTCACTTCAGATCAGGCATAGTAACTGAGAAACAAAGGGTAAAAGGTCACTGGTGACTAATTTTCTGAAAACTAGCCGCTTGTGTAAGTAATAGAACATTTATTGCTTTTCAATGTTGTCCCAGCAATGAGCTCAAAAATCCATAAGAATTCCCAGAACTAGCTTTTATTAAGGCAAAGGCCTGGATTAGTTTAATGCGCAATTTAAAGTCACTGTCTGCCAATAAATATTTTGCCTACTTTACTTAAGTAGGGTCAGCTTCCATTTTTTCTCTCCATTCATGCTCCCCATAGAGTTGTTAAAAAAAAGTTGCTCATTTTGGGGGGAATGGAGGCTGTTTTTGTATTTTTTAATTATCAAAACAATTTGTAAGATTTTTTTTTCTATAGAACAGAGTTCAGGAAGATATTATTACCTGTTTAAATGAAGTGAAGAAATATGTGTGTGTGTATGTACACAATGACAATAGACAAGGATTTGAAATGTGCTCAAAATCCAAAGATTTTGCAAGATTCCTTATTTTTCCATTACTTTATAATCTAAAATATCACAAATATTCTTGAATATTTCTTTTTAAAATTTAAATCATTACAGATTTCATAGTAATTATTGCTAAGGATTATAAAAACCTTGTGATAGTAATTTTTGTCAGACCAGACTGAAGTCATGAGAATAGAGTTCTAACTAACTCCAAAAGATCTGAATTCAAATAACCCTCACTGAGATGTACTAGTTGTGTGACAACAGGATCTATCACATAACATCTCAGACACAATTTCCTCATCTATAAAATGGAGATATTGATAGAACATCCTTTATAGGATTGTTTAATTAATTTTGTAATTTAATTTTAATTAATTAATTGTTAATAATTTAATTGAGGGTTAAATGACATATCATGCAAAACACTTTATACACCTCAAAATGTTATATGAATATTAGCTATAAGTGTTTTGATGTCATCTTGTGAAAATAACTTTTGGAAATGTTAGGGTTCTACATATCTCTTTTAGTTCTAGTATGATGTTATCTGATGAATTACTAGACAAAATTACTTTGGAGATATTAAAATGAATGAAATTAATAATTAAAAACAATCTTTTCAAAGATGGTCAATTTAATGAATGTACCATAATAAGGGGAAAACAAATAGGATAATGGAATTTGTAAGACATTGATAGCACTATAAATCTTTTGCTAACTTAGTAACAATTGAATTTAGAGCTATTAAACATCCATTTTTATAATTGAAAGTTCCTTTTCTGCCTAATTTCCTTCTTCCTAAGGGCAGAGAAATATTTCGTTAGCTCCTGGTGGCTGTGAGCTGATGGTCTCTCCTGTTCTAACTCCCCTATGAATGTCACTTATCCCAGGTATTGTCTTTTTCAAGGTGAACTTTTTATAAATTTCTGATTATATTGGCCTAGGGTTACAAGTAATTGAGTTATTTTGGGGAATATACAACTGCTTTCTTTAAATCTATAAAGGTCACTGAAATCAGTTCAATCTAATTCAATAAATAGTAGTGTGATTAGTAATCTGAAGGATGACATCTTTTAAGAGGTTATGTTCTGCTTCAGGCATATAACAAATAATCAGACTTCTAGATGACATAGTAAATAGAGTTTTAGAATTAAAATTGGGAAGACCTTACTGAATCCTGACTTTATCTAACTCTAGGAAAGTGATTTAACCTTTATCAATCTTGGTTTCCTCATCTGCAAGATGGGAACAATAATACAATTTAACTCACAGGTTTGTAATGAGGATCAAATATACAAGATTTAGAAAGAACTTTCTAAAACTTAAATGTGATCAGAGATAAATGCTAGTGTGGGAATTTGTCATAATTGGTATTCAGATGTATTACTAAAGAGGACTTAAAGCAGGGCTGGCTTGATGACGAATCAACTGAGCTATCATTTTAAGTTTCCTGTCATCCTAACTCCAAGCCCAGGGTCCACTGATCCACCTCGTTGCCCAATTAAGCCTTGCCTGACATGTAGAGTGAAACATATGGGGTCTAGTTTGGCTTATTCACACTTTTTTTGTTGTGTTTGTTTTGTGTTTGATTTTTGGCAGCACGTCTTAGGAATTAATAAATTTTATTGTATTCCTAAAATGCTAAATAAGATCAAGGGAATGAAAAAATGAGAGTAAATGAGTGATTTTTAATTTTGAATTTCTGAAAAGTAAGTGAATTTTTCTTGGTTTCAGTTGAAGATGTGCCTCAGGGGAACTGATCTCCATTAGTAGAGTTCAAATATTATATGTCAATTCATAGAGAATGTTGTAAAAGTTCGTAGGATCATAGATTTAGAACTAGATGGTACTTTTAAGAACACTCAGACAAATTCCTTTATTTTATGGATGAAAAAACTAAGACTGAGAGAAGTTAAATGATTTTTCCTTCATCACAGATGTATTAGTAGCAAAACTGGGATTTCCATTCACATAGATTGCTGCAGATTTGTGTTTATTTAAGAGGTTTCTAAATTTTTTAAAATAAAGCTTTTGATTTTTCAAAACATATGCATGAATCAGAGAAATGCAAATTAAGACAACTCTGAGAATGACTAGAATTGGCTAGAATGACAGGGAAAGATAATGTGGAATGTTGGAGGGGATGTAGGAAAACAGGGACACTGATACATTGTTGGTGGAATTGTGAATACATCCAGACATTCTGGAGAGCAATTTGGAAATTGCACATACCCTTTGATCCAGCAGTACTACTACTAGGCTTATATCCCAAAGAGATACTAAAGAAGGGAAAGGGACCTATATGTGCCAAAATGTTTGTGGCAGCCCTGTTTAGAGTGGCTAGAAACTGGAAAATGAATGGATGCCCATCAATTGGAGAATGGCTGGGTAAATTGTGGTATATGAATGTTATGGAATATTATTGTTCTGTAAGAAATGACCAGCAGGAAGAATAGGCTTGAAGAGTTTTGGAGAGACTTTCATGAACTAAGTGAAAATAAGCTAATTGAAATGAACAGAACCAGGAGATCATTATATACCTCAACAACGATACTGTATGAGGATGTATTCTGATGGAAGTGGATTTCTTCGACAAGAGATCTAACTCAGTTTCAGTTGATCAAGGATGGACAGAAGCAGCTACACCCAAAGAAAGAACACTGGGAAATGAATATAAACTTCTTGCATTTTTGTTTTTCTTCCTGGGTTATTTATACGTTCTGAATCTAATTCTCTCTGTACAACAAGAGAACCATTCGGTTCTGCACACATATATTGTATCTAGGATATACTGTAACCTATTTAACATGTATAAGACTGCTTGCCATCTTGGGGAGGGGGTGGAGGGAGGGAGAGAGGGGAAAAATTGGAACAGAAGTAAGTGCAAGGGATAATGTTGTAAAAAATCACCCTGGCATGAGTTCTGTCAATAAAAAGTTATTTTAAAAAATAAAGAAAATTTACACAACTTGTTTTAAATATTGAAACGAGCTAGGAAGAGTTACGAAGGAAGATAAAGCAAAAGACTACTTTTATCTGTTGTTTGGTGACTCAGAGTCTCACAAAAGAACTGACCAGCACCAAAGCTTTCTTACAAAGGAACTTTGGGAGTGCTCCTTCCACAAAGAGATTCTATAGCAATTGCAATTTAGTGTACAAACTCATTAGAGAACTGTAATCTTGGCAATCCATTGGAGAAAGCAGCCTAGCTGGTGACAGCTAGCATTTGGAAGGCAAGTGGTAAGCAATAGCTCTAAGTCCTAAATGGGAAACATCCCAAGTAATATGAATTGTTGTGACTATATGCATCAAAAGTAATTGCACCCATATTTATGGGGACAAGAGATGGCACTTTTTAAACTTCATTTTTATATTTAATTAAATGTTTAATTTAATATATCCTCCAATTTTGGTCTGATGAAAAGGAATTATCATATGGTGAGAGAGGGCACTAAAGCTATGAATAGATGCCACCTAAAGACTGTCTTGAAGAGACTTTGTGTACCTTTCTCGAGTACACAATTAAGGTGGGGCAGGATTACAGATATTTTAATATAATTACTTGAAAATTGCTTTAAATTGGGGCAAGGATATGGAAATCAGCTGACTATAATTGCCTAAAGCACAATGCTCATTGTATTAAAATGAAAACCAATTTTTCAAATAAAATTTGTGGAATGAAAGTAAAAAAAAAAAGATAGATAAAATTTAAAACAATTAAATATGTTAAATATAATTAAATATTAAAAATAATTAAAAGGTACAGTATTTTTCATGCTCATTGTATTGTCAACTTGATTTCTACTTTTCTACAAGGCAATTTATTTCAATTTTACAGGCATGTTTTTAATGCCTATTATATATTCAAAGAACTTGAATCAGGGCTAAAATGACACAAATAAATCAAATAAAATTATAATGTAAGAGTGAATAATACAGACACCTGAAATGTTATAAGAATTCAAAATTGTATGGAAAAGCATCTTCCAGTAGATATCAAGAACTCAGATTTGCATGAGAAATGATTTTGGTAACTGGGTAGAACATGGATTAAAAAAGAAAGAAATGGAAAGAATTCAGCAAGAAGTTTGAGGCTATTGCAATAGTTAAGGAAAGGGGTGATGAGATTAAAATAGAATGGGTGGTTGGAGGGAAAAAAGGTAATTAAGTGCCTACCATTCACGGGAGGCTGTGCAAAATACTTTACTAATGTTATCTAATTTGATCGTCACAACAATCTTGGAAATATGTACTATTACCATTTTTTTTTTTTTTTTACAGTTCAAGAACTTGAGGCAAATGAGGTTAGTGTCATATTTGAGTTTACAAAGCTTTTAAAAGTCTGAGGCTGGATTTAAAACTTCACTTAAAGTCCATTGCTTTATCCAATGTACTATGTAACTATCTAATGATAATGGTGAGAGTTTCAGATAGGCTTTATTAAGACATTTTCCAAAGGCTGACTTATTCATTGAGAGTATATTTTGTTGGAGCAGCCAGATAACACAGTAAATGGAACACAGTCCCTGAATTCAGGGGGAACTGAGTTAAAATCCAGTTTCAGGGACTTCTGGCCAAGATGGCGAAGAGGAGGCACACTGCTGTGTAAGCTCCGCGTTTTTATCTCAGAATCCATTTCATTACAAGCCTCTGAATTAATGCTTGACTGAAAAAAAACCCCACAAATAGTTACCAAGAGAAGACATCCTTGAAACTAGCCAAGAAAGGTCTGTTTTTGCTCGAGGGTGGGGATGGTTTTAGATCGGTTGCAGGATGAGGGCAAGGGCAGCGAGAGCAGGGGAGCAGAGCAGAGAGGGGGTGGGGTGTGATCACAGCAGTCTCTTCTGGGAGAGCTTTGCTACAGGATTGGATACTTTGCCCTGGCAGCAAGCCAGCAGCCCAGAAGAGAAGCTAAAAACACCGGGAGTAAAGAATACAACCCCAAAGAGGTGGAGTCTCTTGGGACCTGGCCACCCCTCCCCCACAGTACCTCAGCATGCTCTCAGATCTCAGAGCTTAGGTGCAGCACAGTCTGGTTAGTGCCTCGCTGCTGCCCCCGCAGTCTGTAGAGGAAGCTCGGTAACACCACCCAGCCCCTCCCCCCAAAAAAGCAGACTCCATTTAGGGTTTTTTCTTTTTTTTCTTTGTTAGTTTGTCTTGGATTCTTTGACAAAATGAGCAAAAAATTGAAGAGGACTTTAACCCTTGACAGCTTTTATGCAGATAGAGAGTAGAATCTAAACCCTGAGGAGACTAAAAACAGACTGTCTCCAGGTGAATCCCCAAAGGAGGAGATCATCTAATCCTCAGCACAGATGCATCTCATAGAATAAATTAAAAAGGCTCTCACAAGAGAGCTAGAAGAAAAATGGGAAAAGGATAGGGAGGCTTGGCAAGAGAGGCTGGAGAAGTCATCCCACTCATTTAAAGACAGAATGGATAAAGAAATAAAATCCTTGAAAAATAGGATTAGTGAACTGGAAACAGAAAATAGCTCTCTAAAAAACAAAATTGGCGAAATGGAAAAAAAAATTCCATAGAACAAAAGAACTCAATTGGACAATTAGAAAAAGATTTTTAAAAAGTGAGTGAAGAAAATACTTCATTGAAAATCACGTTGGAACAAATGGAATTGAATGACTCGAGGAGACAAGAAGAATCAGTCAAGCAAATCCAAAAAAATCAAACAATGGAAAAGAATGTGAAATACCTTCTGGGGAAAACAAGAGACCTAGAAAACAGATCTCAGAGACAATCTGAGAATCATTGGACTCTCAGAAAAGTATGATGAAAAAAAGAGCCTTGGCACTATTTTCCAGGAAATTATCAAAAAGAACTGCCCAGAAGTCATAGAAACAGAGGGTAAAATAAACATTGAAAGAATTCATCAATCACCTACTGAAAGGGATCCTAAAATCGAAACACCAAGAAATATAGTGGCCAAATGACAGAACCCACAGACAAAGGAAAAAAATATTGCAGTAGTTAGAAAAACTAAATTCAAGTATCAAGGAGCCATAATAAGGATCACCCAGGATCTAGCAGCATCCACATTAAAGGATCGAAGGGCCTGGAATATGATATTCCGAAAGGCTAAGGAACTTGGTATGCAACCAAAAATAACTTACCCAGCTAGAATGAGCATCTTTTTCCAGGGAAAAAGATGGATATTCAATGAAGTAAGTGAATTCCACCTATTTTTGATGAAAAAGCCAGAAATTAACAAAAAGTTTGATCTACAAATATAGAACTCAAGAGAAATCTAAAAAGGTAAAGATAAATCTTGGGAACTATATTTTGGCTATAAAGATGTATAAAGAATACATGTATACCTTGTTCTAGAAACTAGATGTGGAAAGGACATTGTACCAGAAAAAGGGTAAAGTGGGGATACCACATCTCATGAAGAGGCAAAGGAAACCTATTATATCTGAGAGAAAGAATGGAGAGGGATGAATATAGTGAGTATTTTACTGCTTTCAGAATTGGCTTTAAGAGAAAAAATTCAGACATATTCAATCTATGATGAAACTTCTCCCACCTCATTGAAAAGTGAGAAGAGAAAAGTGAAAAGGGAAGGAATAAGCTAAGTGGAAGGGAATACGGAAACTGGGAGGGAAAGGGGTAAGATAGGGGGAGGAACTTTAAGGCAGGGGGAGGCATACTAAAAAGGGAGGGCTGTGAGAAGCAAGTGGTGCTTAATACTGGGAAGGGGGGTAAGGGCAAAGAAGGGAGAAAAGCATAAACCGGGGTTAACAAGATGGCAAGTAATACAGAATTGGTCATTTTAACCATAAATGTGAATGGGGTAAACGCCCCCAGAGAGAAGAAGCGGTTAGCAGAATGGATTAAAAGCCAGAATCCTACAATATGTTGTTTACAGGAAACACACATGAAGCAGGGAAATACATGCAGGTTAAAGATAAAAGGTTGGAGCAAAATCTACTATGCTTCAGGTGAAGAAAAAAAAAAAAAAAACAGGGGTAGCCATCCTGATCTCAGATCAAGCTAAAGCAAAATTTGATCTAATTACAAGAGATAAGGAAGGGCACTATATCTTGCTAAAGGGTAGCATGGAAAATGAAGCAATATCAATGTTAAACCTATATGCACCAAGTGGTGTAGCATCTAAATTCTTAAAAGAGAAATTAAGAGAGCTGCAAGAAGAAATAGACAGCAAAACTATAATAGTGGGAGATCTCTTTTTTTTTTTTAATTTTTTTTAATTTTTTATTTAATAATTACATTATATTGACACTCGTTTCTGTTCCGATTTTTTTCCCCCTCCCTCCCTCCACCCCCTCCCCTAGATGGCAAGCAGTCCTTTATATGTTGGATATGTTGCAGTATATCCTAGATACAATATATGTTTGCAGAACCGAACAGTTCTCTTGTTGCGTAGGGAGAATTGGATTCAGAAGGTATAAATAATCCGGGAAGAAAAACAAAAATGCAGATAGTTTACATTCGTTTCCCAGTGTTCTTTCTTTGAGTGTAGCTGCTTTTGTCCGTCATTTATCAATTGAAACTCAGGTCTCTTTGTCAGAGAAATCCACTTCCATCAAAATATGTCCTCATACAATATTGTTGTCGAAGTGTATAATGATCTCCTGGTTCTGCTCATTTCACTTAGCATCAGTTCATGTAAGTCTCGCCAGTCCTCTCTGTATTCATCCTGCTGGTCATTTCTTACAGAACAATAATATTCCATAACATTCATATACCACAATTTACCCAGCCATTCTCCAATTGATGGGCATCCATTCATTTTCCACTTTCTAGCCACTACAAACAGGGCTGCTACAAACATTTTGGCACATACAGGTCCCTTTCCCTTCTTTAGTATTTCTTTGGGATATAAGCCCAATAGAAACACTGCTGGATCAAAGGGTATGCACAATTTGATAATTTTTTGGCATAATTCCAGATTGCTCTCCAGAATGGTTGGATTCGTTCACAACTCCACCAACAATGCATTAGTGTCCCAGTTTTCCCGCATCCCCTCCAACATTCATCATTATTTTTTCCTGTCATCTTAGCCAATCTGACAGGTGTGTAGTGGTATCTCAGAGTTGTCTTAATTTGCATTTCTCTGATCAATAATGATTTGGAACACTCTTTCATATGAGTGGTAATAGTTTCAATCTCATCCTCTGAAAATTGTCTGTTCATATCCTTTGACCATTTATCAATTGGAGAATGGCTTGATTTCTTATAAATTTGAGTCAGTTCTCTATATATTTTGGAAATGAGGCCTTTATCAGAACCTTTAACTGTGAAAATGTTTTCCCAGTTTGTTGCTTCCCTTCTAATCTTGTTTGCATTAGTTTTATTTGTACAAAAGCTTTTTAATTTGATGTAATCGAAATTTTCTATTCTGTGATCAGTAATGGTCTCTAGTTCATCTTTGGTCACAAATTTCTTTCTCCTCCACAAGTCTGAGAGATAAACTATTCTATGTTCCTCTAATTTATTTATAGTCTCGTTCTTTATGCCTAGGTCATAGACCCATTTTGATCTTATCTTGGTATATGGTGTTAAGTGTGGGTCCATGCCTAATTTCTGCCATACTAATTTCCAATTATCCCAGCAGTTTTTATCAAATAATGAATTCTTTTCCCAGAAGTTAGGGGCTTTGGGTTTGTCAAACACTAGATTGCTATAATTGACTATTGTGTCTTGTGAGCCTAGCCTTTTCCACTGATCCACTAATCTATTTCTTAGCCAATACCAAATGGTTTTGGTGACTGCTGCTTTATAATATAATTTTAGATCAGGTACAGCTAGGCCACCTTCATTTGATTTTTTTTTCATTAATTCCCTTGAGATTCTCGACTTTTTATTGTTCCATATGAATTTTGTTGTTATTTTTTCTAGATCAATAAAATATTTTCTTGGAAGTCTGATTGGTATAGCACTAAATAAATAGATTAGTTTAGGGAGTATTGTCATCTTTATTATGTTCGCTCGGCCTATCCAAGAGCACTTAATATTTTTCCAATTATTTAAGTCTGACTTTATTTGTGTGGAGACTTTTTAATAATTTTGCTCATATAATTCCTGACTTTCCTTTGGTAGATAGATTCCCAAATATTTTATGGTATCAACAGTTATTCTGAATGGAATTTCTCTTTGTATCTCTTGCTGTTGGGTTTTGTTGGTGATGTATAAAAATGCTGAGGATTTATGGGGATTTATTTTGTAGCCAGCTACTTTGCTAAAATTATGAATTATTTCCAATAGCTTTTTGGTAGAATCTCTGGGGTTCTCTAGGTATACCATCATATCATCTGCAAAGAGTGATAGTTTGGTTTCCTCATTGCCTACTCTAATTCCTTTTATATCTTTCTCGACTCTTATTGCCGAGGCTAGTGTTTCTAATACGATATTAAATAATAATGGTGGTAGTGGACAACCTTGCTTCACTCCAGATCTTACTGGGAAAGGTTCCAGTTTTTCCCCATTGCATATGATGCTTACTGATGGTTTTAAATATATGCTCCTGACTATTTTAAGGAAAAGTCCATTTATTCCTATGCTCTCAAGTGTTTTTATTAGGAATGGATGTTGGATTTTATCAAATGCTTTTTCTGCATCTATTGAGATGATCATGTGGTTTTTGTTTGTTTGGTTATTGATATAGTCAATTATGCTAATAGTTTTCCTAATATTGAACCAGCCCTGCATTCCTGGTATAAATCCTACTTGGTCATAGTGTATTATCCTGGTGACAATTTTCTGTAATCTTTTTGCTAATATTTTATTTAAGATTTTAGCATCAATATTCATTAGGGAGATTGGTCTATAATTTTCTTTCTCTGTTTTCAGCCTACCTGGTTTAGGTATCAGTACCATATCTGTGTCATAAAAGGAGTTTGGTAGGACTCCTTCAATCCCTATTTTTTCAAATAGTTTATATAACATTGGAGTTAATTGTTCTTTAAATGTTTGGTAGAATTCACATGTAAATCCATCTGGTCCTGGGGATTTTTTCTTAGGGAGTTGATTGATAGTTTGTTCTATTTCTTTTTCTGAGATGGGACTGTTTAGGATATTTACTTCTTCCTCTGTTAGTTTGGGCAAGCTGTATTTTTGGAGGTATTTTTCTATTTCATTTAAGTTGTCGAATTTATTGGCATAAAGTTGGGCAAAGTAACTCCTAATTATTGCTCTAATTTCCTCTTCGTTAGTGGTGAGTTCTCCCTTTTCATTTTTAAGACTAACAATTTGATTTTCCTCTTTCCTTTTTTTAATCAGATTTACTAAGGGTTTGTCTATTTTGTTGGTTTTTTCATAGAACCAACTCTTAGTTTTATTAATCAATTCAATAGTTTTTTTACTTTCAATTTTATTGATCTCACCTTTTACTTTTAGAATTTCAAGTTTAGTGTTTGACTGGGGGTTTTAATTTGTTCCTTTTCTAGCATTTTTAATTGCAAACCCAATTCATTGACCTTCTCTTTCTCTATTTTATACAAATAGGCCTCTAGAGATATGAAATTTCCCCTTATTACCGCTTTGGCTGCATCCCATACATTTTGGTATGATGTCTCATTATTATCGTTTTCTTGGGTGAAGTTATTAATTATGTCTATGATTTGCTGTTTCACCCAATCATTCTTTAGTATGAGATTATTTAGTTTCCAATTATTTTTTGGTCTACTTCCCCCTGCTTTTTTGTTGAATGTAATTTTCATTGCATCGTGGTCTGAAAAGGATGCATTTACTATTTCTGCCTTACTACATTTGAGTTTGAGGTTTTTATGTCCTAATATATGGTCAATTTTTGTATAGGTTCCATGAACTGCTGAAAAGAAAGTGTATTCCTTTCTGTCTCCATTACATTTTCTCCAGAGATCTATCATATCTAACTTTTCTAGTATTCTATTTACCTCTTTGACTTCTTTCTTATTTATTTTGTGGTTTGATTTATCTAATTCTGAGAGTGCAAGGTTAAGATCTCCCACTATTATAGTTTTACTGTCTATTTCTTCTTGCAGCTCTCTTAGTTTCTCTTTTAAGAATTTAGATGCTACCCCACTTGGTGCATATATGTTTAATATAGATAGTGCTTCATTATCCATGCTACCCTTTAGCAAGATATAGTGTCCTTCCTTATCTCTTTTAATTAGGTCAATTTTTGCTTTAGCTTGATCTGAGATCAGGATGGCTACCCCTGCTTTTTTGACTTCACCTGAAGCATAGTAGATTTTGCTCCAACCTTTTACCTTTAACCTGCATGTATCTCCCCGCTTCAGGTGTGTTTCCTGTAAACAACATATTGTAGGATTCTGGCTTTTAATCCATTCTGCTAACCGCTTCCTCTTTATGGGGAGTTTACCCCGTTCACGTTTATGGTTAGAATGACCAATTCTGTATTACTTGCCATCTTGTTAACCCCGGTTTATGCTTTCCTCCCTTCTTTCCCCTTTCCCCCCCTTCCAAGTATTAAGCTTGTGAGCACCCCTTGCTTCTCACAGCCCTCCCTTTTTAGTGTCCCTCCCCCCGCCTTAGAGTTCCTCCCCCTATCTTACCCTTTCCCTCCCAGTTCCCGTATTCCCTTCCGCTTAGCTTATTCCTTCCCTTTCCACTTTTCCCTTCTCACTTTTCAATGAGATGGGAGAAGTTTCACCATAGATTGAATATGTCTTAAGATTTTTCACTTAAAGCCAATTCTGAAGGCAGTAAGATACCCACTATATTCATCCCCCTCCATTCTTTCTCTCAGATATAATAGGTTTCCTATGCCTCTTCATGAGATGTACTACCCCCACTTTACCCTTTTTCTGGTACAATGTCCTTTCCACATCAATTTCTAGAACAAGGTATACATGTATTCTTTATACATCTATATAGTCAAAATATAGTTCCCAAGATTAATCTTTACCTTTTTAGATTTCTCTTGAGTTCTATATTTGTAGATCAAACTTTTTGTTAAGTTCTGGTTTTTTCATCAGAAATAGATGAAATTCGCTTACTTCGTTGAATGTCCATCTTCTTCCCTGGAAAAAGATGCTCATTCTCGCTGGGTAAGTTATTTTTGGTTGCATACCAAGTTCCTTAGCCTTTCGGAATATCATATTCCAGGCCCTTCGATCTTTTAATGTGGATGCTGCCAGATCCTGGGTGATCCTTATTGTGGCTCCTTGATACTTGAATTGGGTTTTTCTAGCCGCTTGCAATATTTTTTCTTTCATCTGAGGGTTCTGGCATTTGGCCACTATATTCCTTGGTGTTTTGATTTTAGGATCCCTTTCAGTGGGTGATCGATGAATCCTTTCAATGTTTATTTTTTCCTCTGTTCCTATGACTTCTGGGCAGTTCTCTTTGATAATTTCCTGGAAGACAGTGTCCAGGCTCTTTTTTTCATCATGTTTTTCTGGGAGTCCAATGATTCTCAGATTGTCTCTCCTGGATCTGTTTTCCAGGTCTGTTGTCTTCTCCAGAAGGTATTTCACATTTTTCTCCATTGTTTGATTTTTTTGGATTTGCTTGACTGATTCTTCTTGTCTCCTCGAGTCATTCAATTCCACTTGTTCAATTCTGATTTTCAGTGAAGTATTCTCTTCACTCACTTTTTTAAAATCTTTCTCTAATTGTCCAATTGAGTTCTTTTGTTCTGTGGAATTTTTTTCCATTTCGCCAATTTTGTTTTTTAGAGAGCTGTTTTCTGTTTCCAGTTCACTAATCCTATTTTTCAAGGATTTTACTTCTTTATCCACTCTCTCTTTAACTTTCTCCAGGCTCTTTTGCCAAGCTCCCTCTCCTTTTCCCAAGCTTCTCTCTCCTTTTGCCAAGCCTCACTCTGCTTTCCCCATTTTTCTTCTAGCTCCCTTGTGAGAGCCTTTTTAATCACTTCTATGAGGTTCATCTGTGCTGAGGAACAGATGATCTCCTCTTTTGGGGATTCACCTGGGGACTGCCTGTTTTTAGTCTCCTCAGGATTTAGAGTCTGCTCTCTATCTGTGTAGAAGCTGTCAAGGGTTTAAAGTCCTCTTCAGCTTCTTGCTCATTCTGTCTATTAATCAGAGACAAACTACCAAAGAAAAACAGAAAAAAACTGGAGTCTTTCTTTGGGGGGGGGGGCTGGGTGTGTTATCGAGCTTCCTCTACAGACTGCAGGGGGCAGCAGTGAGGCACTAGCAGGACTGTGCTGCGCCTGCGCTCTGAGATCCCAAAGCGTGCTGAGTCACTGAGGGGGGGGAAAGGGGGGGGCGGCCAGGTTCTGAGAGACTCCAGCTGTTTGGGGTTGTATTCTTCAGCCCCGGTGTTTTTAGCTTCTCTGCTGGGCTGCTGACTTGCTGCAGGTTCCAAACCTGTAGCGAAGCTCTCCCCGCAGAGACGGCTGCGATCACTCCCTACCCCCTCTGCAGTCTGCTCCTGTGCCCTCACTGCTGCTGCCCTCCGCCTGCGCCCGATCTAAAACCGCCCCAGCCCTCCAGTAAAGACAGACCTTTCTTGGCGGATCTCAAGGATGGCTTCTCTTGGTAACTATTTGTGGGTTTTTTTCAGTCAAGCATTGATTCAGAGGCTTGTAATGAAGTGGATAGTGAGAGAAAGCGCGGAGCTTATGCAACTGTGAGCCTCCTCTCCGCCATCTTAACCGGAAGTCATAGTGGGAGATCTCAACCTTGCACTCTCAGAATTAGATAAATCAAATACCTCTTTGAGGTAAACAGAATACTAGAAAAATTAGATATGATAGATCTCTGGAGAAAATGTAACAGAGACAGAAAGGAATAATCTTTCTTTTCAGCAGTTCTTGGAACCTATACAAAAATTGACCTAATATATATTAGGACATAAAAACCTCAAACTCAAATGCAGTAAGGCAGAAATGGTAAATGTATCCTTTTAAGACCATGATGCAATGAAAATTACATTCAACAAAAATCCAGGGGAAAGTAGACCAAAAAATAATTGGAAACTAAATAATCTCATACTAAAGAATGATTGGGTGAAACAGCAAATCATAGACATAATTAATAACTTCACCCAAGAAAACGATAATAATGAGGCATCATACCAAAATGTATGGGATGCAGCCAAAGTGGTAATAAGGGGAAATTCCATATCTCTAGAGGCCTATTTGCATAAAATAGAGAAAGAGAAGGTCAATGAATTGGGCTTGCAATTAAAAATGCTAGAAAAGGAACAAATTAAAATCCCCCAGTCAAACACTAAACTTGAAGTTCTAAAAATAAAAGGAGAGATCAATAAAATTTAAAGTAAAAAAATCTATTGAATTAATTAATAAAACTAAGGGTTGGTTCCAGAAAACAAACAACAAAATAGACAAAACCTTAGTAAATCTGATTAAAAAAAGGAAAGAGGAAAATCAAAATGTTAGTTTTAAAAATGAAAAGGGAAAACTTGCCACTAACGAAGAGGAAATTAGAGCAAAAATTAGGAGTTACTTTGCCCAACTTTATGCCAATACATTCGATAACTTAAATGAAATAGAAGAATACCTCCAAAAATATAGTTTGCCCAAACTAACAGAGGAAGAAGTAGATATCCTAAACAGTCCCATCTCAGAAAAAGAAATAGAACAAACTATCAATTGACTCCCTAAGAAAACATCCCCAGGATCAGATGGATTTACATGTGAATTCTACCAAACATTTAAAGAACAATTAACTCCAATGCTATATAAACTATTTGAAAAAATAGGGATTGAAGGAGTCCTACCAAACTCCTTTTATGACACAGACATGGGACTGATACCTAAACCAGGTAGGCTGAAAACAGAGAAAGAAAATTATAGACCAATCTCCATAATGAATATTGATGCTAAAATCTTAAATAAAATATTACCAAAAGGTTACAGAAAATCATCCTCAGGATAATACACTATGACCAAGTAGGATTTTTACCAGGAATGCAGGGCTGGTTCAATATTAGGAAAACTATTAGCATAATTGACTATATCAATAATCAAACAAACAAAAACCACATGATCATCTCAATAGATGCAGAAAAAGCCTTTGATAAAATCCAACATCCATTCCTAATAAAAACACTTGAGAGGATAGGAATAAATGGACTTTTCCTTAAAACAGTCAGGAGCATTTACTTAAAACTGTCAGTAAGCATCATATGCATGGGGAAAAACTGGAACCTTTCTCAGTAAGATCTGGAGTGAAGCAAGGTTGCCCACTATCACCATTATTATTCAGTATTATATTAGAAACACTATCCTCTGCAATAAGAGTCGAGAAAGAGATTAAAGGAATTAGAGTAGGCAATGAGGAAACCAAACTATCACTCTTTGCAGATGATATGATGGTATACCTAGAGAACCCCAGAGATTCTACTAAAAAGCTATTAAAATAATTCATAATTTTAGCAAAGTAGCAGGATACAAAATAAATCACCATAAATCCTCAGCATTTTTATTCATCACCAACAAAACCCAACAGCAAGAGATACAAAGAGAAATTGTATTCAGAATAACTGTTGATAGCATAAAATATTTGAGAATCTATAGACCAAAGGGAAGTCACGAATTATATGAGCAAAATTACAAAAACGTTTCCATACAAATAAAGTCAAACTTAAATAATTGGAAAAATATTAAGTGCTCTTGGATAGGCCAAGCGAATATAATAAAGATGACAACACTCCCTAAACTAATCTATTTATTTAGTGCTATACCAATCAGACTTCCAAGAAAATATTTTAATGATCTAGAAAAAATAACAACAAAATTCATAAGGAATAATAAAACGTCGAGAATCTTAAGGGAATTAGTGAAAAAAAAAAATCAAATGAAGGTGGCCTAGCTGTACCTGATCTAAAATTATATTATAAAGCAGCAGTCACCAAAACCATTTAGTATTGGCTAAGAAATAGATTAATTGATCAGTGGAAAAGGTTAGGTTCACAAGACAGAATAGTCAACTATAGCAATCTGGTGTTTGACAAACAGAAAGATCCTAACTTTTGGGATAAGAATTCATTATTTGATAAAAACTGCTGGGATAATTGGAAATTAGTATGGCAGAAATTAGGCATGGACCCACACTTAACACCATATACCAAGATAAGATCAAAATGGATCCATGACCTAGGCATAAAGAACGAGATTATAAATAAATTAGAGGAAAATAGAATAGTTTGTCTCTCAGACTTGTGGAGGAGAAAGAAATTTGTGACCAAAGATGAACTAGAGATCATTACTGATCACAAAATAGAAAATTTAGATTACATCAAATTAAAAAGCTTTTGTACAAATAAAACTAATGCAAACAAGATTAGAAGGGAAGCAACAAATTTGGAAAACATCTTCACAGTTAAAGGTTCTGATAAAGGCCTCATTTCCAAAATATATAGAGAACTGACTCAAATTTATAAGAAATCGGACTCCGGTTAAGATGGCGGAGAGGAGGCTCACAGCTGCATAAGCTCCGCGCTTTCTCTCACTATCCACTTCATTACAAGCCTCTGAATCAATGCTTGACTGAAAAAAAACCCACATATAGTTACCAAGAGAAGCCATCCTTGAGATTCGCCAAGAAAGGTCTGTCTTTACTGGAGGGCTGGGGCGGTTTTATATCAGGCACAGGCTAAGGGCAGCGGCAGTGAGAGCACGGGAGCAGACTGGAGAGGGGGTGGGGAATGATCGCAGCCTTCTTTGCGGGGAGATCTTCGCTAACAGGTTTGGATACTTTGCTCCGGCAGCAAGTCAGCAGCCCAGCAGAGAAGCTAAAAACACCAGGGCTGCAGAATACAACCCCAAACAGCTGCAGTCTCTCGGGACCGGGCCGCCCCCCCCCTCCCCCCCCCCCCCCCCCCCCCCCCCCCCCACCCCGACACACACACAGTAACTCAGCACTCTCTGGGATCTCAGAGCGCAGGCGCAACACAGTCCTGCTAGTGCCTCACTGCTGCCCCCTGCAGTCTGGAGAGGAAGCTCGGTAACACATCCAGCCTCCCCCCCCCCCCAAAGAAAGACTCCAGTTTTTTCTGTTTTTCTTTGCTAGTTTGTCTCTGATTATTAGACAGAATAAGCAAGAAGCTGAAGAGGACTTTAACCCTTGACAGCTTCTATACAGATAGAGAGCAGACTCTAAATCCTGAGGAGACTAAAAACAGACAGTCTCCAGGTGAATCCCCAAAGGAGGAGATGATCTGTTCCTCAGCACAGATGAACCTTATACAAGTAATTAAAAAGGCTCTCACAAGGGAGCTAGAAGAAAAATGGGAAAAGCAGAGTGAGGCTTGGCAAAAGCGCCTGGAGAAGTCAGTTAAAGAGAGAGTGGATAAAGAAGTAAAATCCTTGAAAAATAGGATTGGTGAACTGGAAACAGAAAATAGCTCTCTAAAAAACAAAATTGGCAAAATGGAAAAAAATTCACAGAACAAAAGAACTCAATTGGACAATTAGAAAAAGATCTTAAAAAAGTGAGTGAAGAGAATACTTCACTGAAAATCAGAATTGAACAAGTGGAATTGAATGACTCGAGGAGACAAGAAGAATCAGTCAAGCAAATCCAAAAAAATTAAACAATGGAAAAGAATGTGAAATACCTTCTGGGGAAGACAACAGACCTGGAAAACAGATCCAGGAGAGACAATCTGAGAATCATTGGACTTCCAGAAAATAATGATGAAAAAAAGAGCCTGGACACTATTTTCCAGGAAATTATCAAAGAGAACTGCCCAGAAGTCATAGGAACAGAGGAAAAAATAAACATTGAAAGGATTCATCGATCACCCACTGAAAGGGATCCTAAAATCAAAACACCAAGGAATATAGTGGCCAAATGTCAGAACCCTCAGATGAAGGAAAAAATATTGCAAGCGGCTAGAAAAACCCAATTCAAGTATCAAGGAGCCACAATAAGGATCACCCAGGATCTGGCAGCATCCACATTAAAAGATCGAAGGGCCTGGAATATGATATTCCTAAAGGCTAAGGAATTTGGTATGCAACCAAAAATAACTTACCCAGCAAGAATGAGCATCTTTTTCCAGGGAAGAAGATGGACATTCAACGAAGTAAGCGAATTTCATCTATTACTGATGAAAAAGCCAGAACTTAATAAAAAGTTTGATCTACAAATATAGAACTCAAGAGAAATCTAAAAAGGTAAAGATTAATCTTGGGAACTATATTTTGACTATATAGATGTATAAAGAATACATGTATACCTTGTTCTAGAAATTGATGTGGAAAGGATATTGTACCAGAAAAAGAGTAAAGTGCGGATAGTACATCTCATGAAGAGGCATAGGAAACCCATTATATCTGAGAGAAAGAAGGGAGGGGGATGAATATAGTGGGTATCTTACTGCCTTCAGAATTGGCTTTAAGTGAAAAATCTTAAGACATATTCAATCTATGGTGAAACTTCTCCACCTCATTGAAAAGTGAGAAGGGAAAAGTGAAAAGGGAAGGAATAAGCTAAGCAGAAGGGAATACGGGAACTGGGAGGGAAAGGGGTAAGATAGGGGGAGGAACTCTAAGGCGGGGGGAGGGATACTAAAAAGGGAAGGCTGTGAGAAGCAAGTGGTGTTCACAAGCTTAATACTGGGAAGGGGGGAAAGGGGAAAGAAGGGAGAAAAGCATAATCCGGGGTTAACAAGATGGCAAGTAATACAGAATTGGTGATTCTAACCATAAATGTGAAAGGGGTAAACTCCCCCATAAAGAGGAAGCGGTTAGCAGAATGGATTAAAAGCCAGAATCCTACAATATGTTGTTTACAGGAAACACACCTGAAGCGGGGAGATACATGCAGGTTAAAGGTAAAAGGTTGGAGCAAAATCTACTATGCTTCAGGTGAAGTCAAAAAAGCAGGGGTAGCCATCCTGATCTCAGATCAAGCTAAAGCAAAAATTGATCTAATCAAAAGAGATAAGGAAGGGCACTATATCTTGCTAAAGGGCAGCATGGATAATGAAGCACTATCTATATTAAACATATATGCACCAAGTGGGGTAGCATCTAAATTCTTAAAAGAGAAACTAAGAGAGCTGCAAGAAGAAATAGACAGTAGAACTATAATAGTGGGAGATCTTAAACTTGCACTCTCAGAATTAGATAAATCAAACCACAAAATAAATAAGAAAGAAGTCAAAGAGGTAAACAGAATACTAGAAAAGTTAGATATGATAGATCTCTGGAGAAAATGTAATGGAGACAGAAAGGAATACACTTTCTTTTCAGCAGTTCATGGAACCTATACAAAAATTGACCATATATTAGGACATAAAAACCTCAAACTCAAATGCAGTAAGGCAGAAATTGTAAATGCATCCTTTTCAGACCACAATGCAATGAAAATTACATTCAACAAAAAACCAGGGGGAAGTAGACCAAAAAATAATTGGAAACTAAATAATCTCATACTAAAGAATGATTGGGTGAAACAGCAAATCATAGACATAATTAATAACTTCACCCAAGAAAACGATAATAATGAGACATCATACCAAAATGTATGGGATGCAGCCAAAGCGGTAATAAGGGGAAATTTCATATCTCTAGAGGCCTATTTGTATAAAATAGAGAAAGAGAAGATCAATGAATTGGGTTTGCAACTAAAAATGCTAGAAAAGGAACAAATTAAAAACCCCAGTCAAACACTAAACTTGAAATTCTAAAAATAAAAGGAGAGATCAATAAAATTGAAAGTAAAAAAACTATTGAAATGATTAATAAAGCTAAGAGTTGGTTCTATGAAAAAACCAACAAAATAGACAAACCCTTAGTAAATCTGATTAAAAAAAGGAAAGAGGAAAATCAAATTGTTAGTCTTAAAAATGAAAAGGGAGAACTCACCACTAACGAAGAGGAAATTAGAGCAATAATTAGGAGTTACTTTGCTCAACTTTATGCCAATAAATTCGACAACTTAAATGAAATAGAAAAATACCTCCAAAAATATAGCTTGCCCAAACTAACAGAGGAAGAAGTAAATATCCTAAACAGTCCCATCTCAGAAAAAGAAATAGAACAAACTATCAATCAACTCCCTAAGAAAAAATCCCCAGGACCAGATGGATTTACATGTGAATTCTACCAAACATTTAAAGAACAATTAACTCCAATGCTAAATAAACTATTTGAAAAAATAGAGATTGAAGGAGTCCTACCAAACTCCTTTTATGACACAGACATGGTACTGATACCTAAACCAGGTAGGCTGAAAACAGAGAAAGAAAATTATAGACCAATCTCCCTAATGAATATTAATGCTAAAATCTTAAATAAAATATTAGCAAAAAGATTACAGAAAATCATCCCCAGGATAATACACTATGACCAAGTAGGATTTATACCAGGAATGCAGGGCTGATTCAATATTAGGAAAACTATTAGCATAATTGACTATATCAATAACCAAACAAACAAAAACCATATGATCATCTCAATAGATGCAGAAAAAACATTTGATAAAATCCAACATCCATTCCTAATAAAAACACTTGAGAGCATAGGAATAAATGGACTTTTCCTTAAAATAGTCAGGAGCATATATTTAAAACCATCAGTAAGCATCATATACAATGGAGAAAAACTGGAACCTTTCCCAGTAAGATCTGGAGTGAAGCAAGGTTGCCCTCTATCACCATTATTATTTAATATAGTATTAGAAACACTAGCCTCGGCAATAAGAGTCGAGAAAGAGATTAAAGGAATTAGAGTAGGCAATGAGGAAACCAAACTATCACTTTTTGCAGATGATATGATGGTATACCTAGAGAACCCCAGAGATTCTGCTAAAAAGCTATTAGAAATAATTCATAATTTTAGCAAAGTAGGTGGATACAAAAGCAATCCCCATAAATCCTCAGCATTTTTATACACCACCAACAAAATCCAAGAGCAAGAGATACAAAGAGAAATTCCATTCAAAATAACTAATGATAGCATAAAATATTTGGGAATCTATCTACCAAAGGAAAGTCAGGAATTATTTGAGCAAAATTACAAAAAAGTTTCCACACAAATAAAGTCAGATTTAAATAATTGGAAAAATATTAAGTGCTCTTGGATAGGCCAAGCAAATATAATAAAGATGACAATACTCCCTAAACTAATCTATTTATTTAGTGCTATACCAATCAGACTTCCAAGAAAATATTTTAATAATTTAGAAAAAATAACAACAAAATTCATATGGAACAATAAAAAGTCGAGAATCTCAAGGGAATTAATGAAAAAAAAATCAAATGAAGGTGGCCTAGCTGTACCTGATCTAAAATTATATTATAAAGCAGCAGTCACCAAAACCATTTGGTATTGGCTAAGAAATAGATTAGTGGATCAGTGGAAAAGGTTAGATTCACAAGACAGAATAGTCAACTATAGCAATCTATTGTTTGACAAACCCAAAGCCCCTAACTTCTGGGAAAAGAATTCATTATTTGAGAAAAACTGCTGGGATAATTGGAAATTAGTATGGCAGAAATTAGGCATGGACCCACACCTAACACCATATACCAAGATAAGATCAAAATGGGTCCATGACCTAGGCATAAAGAACGAGATTATAAATAAATTAGAGGAACATAGAATAGTTTATCTCTCAGACTTGTGGAGGAGAAAGAAATTTGTGACCAAAGATGAACTAGAGACCATTACTGATCACAAAATAGAAAATTTTGTATTACATCAAATTAAAAAGCCTTTGTACAAATAAAACTAATGCAAACAAGATTAGAAGGGAAGCAACACATTTGGAAAACATCTTCACAGTTAAAGGTTCTGATAAAGGCCTCATTTCTAAAATATATAGAGAACTGACTCAAATTTATAAGAAATCAAGCCATTCTCCAATTGATAAATGGTCAAAGGATATGAACAGACAATTTTCAAAGGATGAAATTGAAACTATTACCACTCATATGAAAGAGTGTTCCAAATCATTATTGATCAGAGAAATGCAAATTAAGACAACTCTGAGATACCACTAACACACCTGTCAGATTGGCTAAGATGACAGGAAAAAATAATGATGAATGTTGGAGGGGATGCGGGAAAACTGGGACACTAATGCATGGTTGGTGGAGTTGTGAACGAATCCAATCATTCTGGAGAGCAATCTGGAATTATGCCCAAAATATTATCAAATTGTGCATACCCTTTGATCCAGCAGTGTTTCTATTGGGCTTATATCCCAAAGAAATACTAAAGAAGGGAAAGGGACCTGTATGTGCCAAAATGTTTGTAGCAGCCCTATTTGTAGTGGCTAGAAACTGGAAAATGAATGGATGCCCATCAATTGGAGAATGGCTGGGTAAATTGTGGTATATGAATGTTATGGAATATTATTGTTCTGTAAGAAATGACCAGCAGGATGAATACAGAGAGGACTGGTGAGACTTACATGAACTGATGCTAAGTGAAATGAGCAGAACCAGGAGACCATTATACACTTCGACAACGATATTGTATGAGGACATATTTTGATGGAAGTGGATTTCTTTGACAAAGAGACCTAACTAAGTTTTAATTGATAAATGACGGACATAAGCAGCTACACCCAAAGAACGAACACTGGGAAACGAATGTGAACTATCTGCATTTTAGTTTTTCTTCCCAGGTTATTTATACCTTCTGAATGCAATTCTCCCTATGCAACAAGAGAACTGTTCTGTTCTGCAAACATATATTGTATCTAGGATATACTGCAACATATCCAACATATAAAGGACTGCTTGCCATCTAGGGGAGAGGGTGGAGGGAGGGAGGGGGAAAAAAAATCGGAAAAGAAACGAGTGCAAGGAATAATGTTGTCAATATAAAGTAATCATTAAATAAAAAATAAAAATTAAAAAAAAGAGAGATAATGCTTTTAAAAAATTACCCTGGCATGGATTCTGTCAATATAAAGTTATTATAAAATAAAATAAAATATTAAAAAAAGAGAAAAAATAATAAAAAATAAAAAAAATAAGAAATCAAGCAATTTTCCAATTGATAAATGGTCAAAGGATATGAACAGACAATTTTCAGATGATGAAATTGAAATTATTACCACTCATATGAAAGAGTGTTCCAAATCATTATTGATCAGAGAAATGCAAATTAAGATTACTCTGAGATACCACTACACACTTGTCAGATTGGCTAAGATGACAGGAAAGAATAATGATGAATGTTGGAGGGGATGTGGGAAAACTGGGACACTGATGCATTGTTGGTGGAGTTGTGCACGAATCCAACCATTCTGGAGAGCAATCTGGAATTATGTCCCAAAAGTTATCAAATTGTGCATACCCTTTGATCCAGCAGTGTTACTTCTGGGCTTATACCCCAAAGAGATACTAAAGAAGCGAAAGGGACCTGTATGTGCCAAAATGTTTGTGGCTGCCCTGTTTGTAGTGGCTAGAAACTGGAAATTGAATGGATGCCCATCAAATGGAGAATATCAAGGTAAATTGTGGTATATGAATGTTATAGAATATTATTGTTCTGTAAGAAATGACCAGCAGGGTGAATACAGAGAGGCTTGGAGAGACTTACATGAACTGATGCTAAGTGAAATGAGCAGAATCAGGAGATCATTATACACTTCAACAACGATATTGTATGAGGATGCATTCTGATGGAAGTGGATTTCTTTGACAAAGAGACCTAACTGAATTTCAATTGATAAATCATGGACCTAACTGAGTTTCAATTGATAAATGATGGACAGAAGCAACTACATCCAAAGAAAGAACACTGGGAAACGAATGTGAACTATCTGCATTTTTGTTTTTCTTCCCGGGTTATTTTTACCTTCTGAATCCAATTCTCCCTGTGCAAAAAGAGAACTGTTCGGTTCTGCAAACATATATTGTATCTAGGATATACTGCAACATATCTAACATATATAGGACTGCTTGCCATCTAGAGGAGGGGGTGGAGGGAGGGAGGGGAATAATCGGAACAGAAACGAGTGCAAGGGATAATGTTGTCAATATAAAGTAATCATTAAATAAAAAATAAAAATTAAAAAAAAAGAGAGATAATGCTTTTAAAAAATTACCCTGGCATGGATTCTGTCAATATAAAGTTATTATAAAATAAAATAAAATATTAAAAAAAGAGAAAAAATAATAAAAAATAAAAAAATAAGAAATCAAGCAATTTTCCAATTGATAAATGGTCAAAGGATATGAACAGACAATTTTCAGATGATGAAATTGAAATTATTACCACTCATATGAAAGAGTGTTCCAAATCATTATTGATCAGAGAAATGCAAATTAAGATTACTCTGAGATACCACTACACACTTGTCAGATTGGCTAAGATGACAGGAAAGAATAATGATGAATGTTGGAGGGGATGTGGGAAAACTGGGACACTGATGCATTGTTGGTGGAGTTGTGCACGAATCCAACCATTCTGGAGAGCAATCTGGAATTATGTCCCAAAAGTTATCAAATTGTGCATACCCTTTGATCCAGCAGTGTTACTTCTGGGCTTATACCCCAAAGAGATACTAAAGAAGCGAAAGGGACCTGTATGTGCCAAAATGTTTGTGGCTGCCCTGTTTGTAGTGGCTAGAAACTGGAAATTGAATGGATGCCCATCAAATGGAGAATATCAAGGTAAATTGTGGTATATGAATGTTATAGAATATTATTGTTCTGTAAGAAATGACCAGCAGGATGAATACAGAGAGGCTTGGAGAGACTTACATGAACTGATGCTAAGTGAAATGAGCAGAATCAGGAGATCATTATACACTTCAACAACGATATTGTATGAGGATGCATTCTGATGGAAGTGGATTTCTTTGACAAAGAGACCTAACTGAATTTCAATTGATAAATCATGGACCTAACTGAGTTTCAATTGATAAATGATGGACAGAAGCAACTACATCCAAAGAAAGAACACTGGGAAACGAATGTGAACTATCTGCATTTTTGTTTTTCTTCCCGGGTTATTTTTACCTTCTGAATCCAATTCTCCCTGTGCAAAAAGAGAACTGTTCGGTTCTGCAAACATATATTGTATCTAGGATATACTGCAACATATCTAACATATATAGGACTGCTTGCCATCTAGAGGAGGGGGTGGAGGGAGGGAGGGGAATAATCGGAACAGAAACGAGTGCAAGGGATAATGTTGTAAAAAAATTACCCTGGCATGGATTCTGTCGATATAAAGTTATTATTAAATAAAATAAAATACAATATTAAAAAAAGAGATTACCATATGAAAAAAAAATCCAGTTTCAGAAAACAAACACTTATTGTGTGATCCTGGGCAAGTCATTTAGATCCAATTGCCTCACAAAAAAAGTGGCTTTCCCACTAGGATTGGCTAGTGATTCTGATTTTTACAATTTTTGAAAATGCTCTTAAATTTGCCAATATAGTATTAGAAGGGGCAAATGTATCATGAATTAGAAAACTACTTTGTAAAGACAAACTAAATAGTTATTCAATTGCTTTTATTTTTATATCTTAGCTCTTTCTATATACATTATTCACTTGTCCAGTCCCAGTTTGAATTTTCTTTTGTAAAAAAAAAAATAAGGAAAACCAATGTATATAGAAATCACATCTAAAAATATATGTAGCTTTCTGTTCTAGTAGTCTCTGCAAAGAACATACATAGAACAATATATGCATATGGACATACATAGATGAAAACATACATATATAGACATGTTAACATATGTGTGTGTGTGTATATATATACATATATATATGTGTGTATATATATATATATATATTCAGAGAAAGAGGAGGAGGGAGGGAAAGAGGGAGGAAAGGATGAATAGAGGGAGGCCAGTAGGAGGTAGAAGGGGGGAGAGAGAGAGAGAGAGAGAGAGAGAGAGAGAGAGAGAGAGGAAAGAATTTGTATACTAAAAGGAAAGAAGAGGAATGGAAGATGAAAATAGAGGCTCAGTATGGTAAACTGGAGAAGAGAAAGCTAACTGGCTTTCTAAAGCTAATAAATATAGTTTTCAAGGAGGGAGATTTTAGTTGAGTATAAGAAAGAATTTTGTATAATGAACAAAAAGGAAACATTAGAATGCTTATGATTTTTTTTTCTTAGAAGAGCTTCCCTGAACCCTTCCAGCACCCTTTTATGCATTCTCCATTAGAATGAAAACTCCTTGAGAGGAGCAATTGTTTTTTGCTTGTATTTTTATTTCTGGTGTTTTGCATAATGCCTGTCACATAGTAAATACCTGCTAAGTCACTATTATTTTTTCTTGATACAATACAAGAGATACAATTGGTTGAGATCTTGAGAGAAATTCAATGACAGAAGCATTTAGTGAGGGTCTCCTGCATATAGAAGAGACTTGGGATGGTGCTAAGGAAACTTTCTTCTAGGAAGGATATGGACTAGAAGTACTTTAGAAGTACTTCTAACTTCTGACTTCTTGTAACATATATAACTGGTTCCAAACTGATAACATTCTGTTTAAGAGCTTTTTATAATTGGCTATATAGCAAAACTAGGCATATCTTCTAAATAATTGCTTTTTCCTTTCAGGGATACTCAAGGAATTTTTTACTTTCTCACTTATGTTAGTCTGTTGGAATCTTTACTAACTGTTAAGTCATTACAGTTGAGATATTTTGGGCCAGAACTAAAACAAGGAACTAAAACAAGCATTGATACAATGCTTGTGTTTACACCTTTACTCATTGGAATTCACAAGTATGGGAGATTCACAAAGTTAACTTTGTAACTTTGTGAATTCACACCTCCCTTGAAGCTCTTAGGGCCAGAGAGCACTCTGAGAAGAAACCCATAATCCCTTTTTCTCGTATCCCACAATTTCTCTCTCTCATATATAAGAAACAGACAGAGACTCTCAAACAGAATTCTGCTAAATTACATGAGGAATGGAGTTGAATTTAGATTGAGAAGGGAGCATCAAGTGAGTTCAGCCAGAAGCCCTCTCTCAGAGGCAAGAAAGATACATTACAACTTTTATCTTGGTGCTGGATGGAGGCAGAGGCAGAAGCAAAGGACAAAGCTGCAAGAGCTCCTCTGAGTTAAGACAGATTCAACTTGGTGCTGGTTCTGGACACTGAAGAAAGCAGAGGCGGAAGCAAAGGACAAAGCTGCAAGAGCTCTTAGAACCAAGCAGACACTCATATGAAAGAGTGTTCCAAATCATTATTGATCAGAGAAATGCAAATTAAGACAACTCTGAGATACCACTACACACCTGTCAGATTGGCTAAGATGACAGGAAAAAATAATGATGAATGTTGGAGGGGATGCGGGAAAACTGGGACACTAATGCATTGTTGGTGGAGTTGTGAACGAATCCAACCATTCTGGAGAGCAATCTGGAATTATGCCCAAAAAATTATCAAATTGTCCATACCCTTTGATCCAGCAGTGTTTCTATTGGGCTTATATCCCAAAGAAATATTAAAGAAGGGAAAGGGACCTGTATGTGCCAAAATGTTTGTAGCAGCCCTGTTTGTAGTGGCTAGAAACTGGAAAATGAATGGATGCCCATCAATTGGAGAATGGCTGGGTAAATTGTGGTATATGAATGTTATGGAATATTATTGTCCTCTAAGAAATGACCAGCAGGATGAATACAGAGAGGACTGGCGAGACTTACATGAACTGATGCTAAGTGAAATGAGCAGAACCAGGAGATCATTATACACTTCGACAACGATATTGTATGAGGACATATTTTGATGGAAGTGGATTTCTTTGACAAAGAGACCTGAGTTTCAATTGATAAATGACGGACAAAAGCAGCTACACCCAAAGAAAGAACACTGGGAAACGAATGTAAACTATCTGCATTTTTGTTTTTCTTCCCGGATTATTTATACCTTCTGAATCCAATTCTCCCTACGCAACAAGAGAACTGTTCGGTTCTGCAAACATATATTGTATCTAGGATATACTGCAACATATCCAACATATAAAGGACTGCTTGCCATCTAGGGGAGGGGGTGGAGGGAGGGAGGGGAAAAAAAAATCGGAACAGAAACGAGTGTCAATATAATGTAATTATTAAATAAAAAATTAAAAAAAAAAAAGAACCAAGCAGAGAGATAGGCCTAAGCTAACCAGGCTACATTGGAGGCAATGAAAGATCTGAACTTTTATCACCTGGCTGTGTTTTGGGTGATTATTACTTTTCACTGATAAGTACTCACTGATAAGACTGCCTCCAGAAAACCTCCCTGAGAAACCTGTTTGCTCCCAGAGAAAACCATTATATTATTTTAAAGAAGAGAAAAGAACACCACATCAGTCCACTGAGACACCATGCTAATAAAATGAGAGGTCTCAGGGTCTTCTCCAATCTGAGGTGTTGTGATCCTATGAAATATTCTTTCCCATATAAGAGGAGGAAAGTCTTCCATCTGGAAGGCTGAAAAGATAGTATCTAGCATCCGCTGTCTCAAAGTTTGGGTTTGGTACTCAATCGATCAAACATTTATTGAATGTCAGGCACTGTGAAAAGTAATGGAGGTGCAAAAAGAAGCAAAAGAAAGTCCTTGCCCTCAAGGATCATAGAGTCTATCAGAGAGGACAAAACACAAATCAATATATACGAAGTGATTCTTCCCTCTTTCTTTCCCTCTTTCTTTTCTTTCCTTTTTTCCTTTCCCTTAAGTCCCTTCCTTCTTTTCTTTCACAAGTCAGGGCTATGAGTGGCAGAGGATAATATAATTTCCTCACTATTTCCTCATCAGCTCTTTTGTCATTTAAGGAAGAAGAGCCTTCAGGATATTGGTCTAATTAGGGATTAGGGTATTTAACCCAATAACTAAAATGCTTTTAGGATAAGTTAAGTCAGATGAAACTTGAAATAGAGGATTAAAGAAAGACAGTGAGTAATCAAATATTTCAGTGAAGAATGCCTACAAAAGAATTCTAAGAAGCTTCAGAGATAAGACCTAATATTAATTTTTTTAATAATAATAACTTTTTTATTGATAGAACCCATGCCTGGGTAATTTTTTACAACATCATCCCTTGCACTCACTTCTGTTCTTACTTTTTCCCTCCCTCTCTCCACTCCTTCCCCCAGATGATAAGCAGTCCTATACATGTTAAATATGTTACATTATATCCTAGATACAATATATGTGTGCAGAACCAAACAGTTCTCTTGTTGCACAGGGAGAATTGGATTCAGAAGGTAAAAATAACCTGGGAAGAAAAACAAAAATGCAAACAGTTTACATTCATTTCCCAGTGTTCTTTCTTTGTGTATAGCTGCTTCTGTCCATCATTGATCAATTGAAACTGAGTTAGAACTTCTCTTTGTTGAATAAATCCACTTCCATCAGAATACATCCTCATACAGTATTGTTGTTGAAATGTATAATGATTTCCTGGTGTTGCTCATTTCACTAAGCATCAGTTCATATAAGTCTCTCCAACCCTCTCTGTATTCATCCTGCTGGTCATTTCTTACAGAACAATAATATTCCATAATATTCATATACCACAATTTACCCAGCCATTCTCCAATTGATGAGCATCCATTCATTTTCCAGTTTCTAGCCACTCTAAACAGGACTGCCACAAACATTTTGGCACATATAGGTCCCTTTCCCTTCTTTAGTATCTCTTTGGGATATAAGCCCAGTAGTAGCACTGCTGGATCAAAGGGAATGCACGGTTTGATAATTTTTTGGGCATAATTCCAGATTGCTCTCCAGAATGGTTGGATTTGTTCACAACTCCATCAGCAATTCATCAGTGTCCCAGTTTTCCCACATCCCCTCCAACATTCATCATTATTTTTCCTGTCATCTTAGCCAATCTAACAGGGTATATTGGTATCTCAGAGTTGTCTTAATTTGCATTTCTCTGATCAATAGTGATTTGGAACACTCTTTCATATGAATGGAAATAATTTCAATTTCATTATCTGAAAATTGTTCATATCCGTTGACCATTTATCAGTTGGAGAATGGCTTGATTTCTTATAAATTTGAGACAATTCTCTATATATTTTGGAAATGAGGCCTTTATGAGAACCTTTAAATGTGACAATGTTTTCCCAGTTTGTTATTTCCCTCCTAATCTTGTTTGCATTAATTTTGTTTGTACAAAGGCTTTTTAATTTGATATAATCAAAATTTTCTATTTTGTGATCAATAATGATCTCTACTTCATCTTGGGTCACAAATTCCTTCCTCCTCCTCAAGTCTTAGAGGTAAACTATCCTATGTTCCTCTAATTTATTTATAATCTTGTTCTTTATACCTTAATCATGGACCCATTTTGATCTTATCTTGGTGTACAGTGTTAAGTGTGGGTCCATGCCTAACTTCTGCCATACTAATTTTCAATTTTCCCAGCAGTTTTTTTTTTTATCAAACTATGAATTCTTATCCCAAAAGGTGGGATCTTTGGGTTTGTCAAACACTAGATTGCTATAGTTATCGTCTATTTTGTCTTGTGAACCTACCCTATTCCACTAATCAACTACTCTATTTCTTAGCCAATACCAAATGGTTTTGGTGACTGCTACTTTATAACATAGTTTTACATTAGGTATAGCTAGGCCACATTCATTTGATTTTTTTTTCATTAATTTCCTTGAAATTCTTGACCTTTTGTTCTTCCATATGAATTTTGTTGTTATTTTTTCTAGATCATTGAAATAGTTTTTTGGGAGTCTGATTGGTATAGCACTAAATGAATAGATTCATTTAGGAAGTATTGTCATCATTATTATATTCGCTTGGCCTATCCAAGGGCACTTAATATTTTTCCAATTATGTAAGTCTGACTTTATTTGTGTGGAAAGTTTTTTGTAATTTTGCTCATATAATTCCTGACTTTCCTTTGGTAGATATATTCCCAAATATTTTATGCTGTCGACAGTTATTCTGAATGGAATTTCTCTTTGTATCTCTTGCTGTTGTATTTTGTTGGTGATGTATAAAAATGCTGAGGATTTATGGGGATTTATTTTGTATCCTGCTACTTTGCTAAAGTTATGAATTATTTCTAAAAGCTTTTTAGTAGAATCTCTGGGGTTCTCTAGGTATACCATCATATCATCTGCAAAGAGTCATAGTTTGGTTTCCTCATTGCCTACTCTAATTCCTTTAATCTCTTTCTCGACTCTTATTGCAGAGGCTAGTGTTTCTAATACAATATTGAATAATAATGGTGATAGTGGGCAACCTTGCTTTACTCCAGATCTTACTGGAAAAGGTTCCTGTTTTTCCCCATTGCATATAATGCTTACTGAAGGTTTTAAATATATGCTCTTGACTATTTTAAGGAAAAGTCCATTTATTCCTATGCTCTCAAGTATTTTTATTAGGAATGGATGTTGGATTTTATCAACTGCTTTTTCTCCATCTATTGACATGATCACATGGTTTTTGTTTGGTTGGTTATTGATATAGTCAATTATGCTAATAGTTTTCCTAATATTGAACCAGCCCTGCATTCCTGGTAAAAATCCTACTTGGTCATAGTGTATTATCCTGGGGATGATTTTCTGTAATCTTTTTGCTAACATTTTATTTAAGATTTCAGCATCAATATGCATTAGGGAGATTGGTCTATCATTTTCTTTCTCTATTTTCAACCTACCTGGTTTAGGTATCAGTACCATGTCTGTGTCATAAAAGGAGTTTGGTAGGACTCCTTCAATCCCTATTTTTTCAAATAGTTTATTTAGCATTGGAGTTAATTGTTCTTTAAATGTTTGGTAGAATTCACATGTAAATCCATCTGGTCCTGGGGATTTTTTCTTAGGGAGTTGATTGATAGTTTGTTCTATTTCTTTTTCTGAGATGGGACTGTTTAGGATATTTACTTCTTCCTCTGTTAGTTTGGGCAAGCTATATTTTTGGAGGTATTCTTCTATTTCATTTAAGTTGTCGAATTTATTTGCATAAAGTTGGGCAAAGTAACTCCTAATTTTTGCTCTAATTTCCTCTTCGTTAGTGGCGAGTTCTCCCTTTTCATTTTTAAGACTAACAATTTGATTTTCCTCTTTCCTTTTTTTAATCAGATTTACTAAGGGTTTGTCAATTTTGTTGGTTTTTTCGTGGAACCAACTCTTAGTTTTATTAATTAATTCAATAGATTTTTTACTTTCAATTTTATTGATCTCTCCTTTTATTTTTAGAATTTCAAATTTAGTGTTTGACTGGGGGTTTTTAATTTGTTCCTTTTCTAGCATTTTTAATTGCAAGCCCAATTCATTGACCTTCTCTTTCTCTATTTTATGCAAATAAGCCTCTAGAGATATGAAATTTCCCCTTATTACCGCTTTGGCTGCATCCCATACATTTTGGTATGATGTCTCATTATTATCGTTTTCTTGGGTGAAGTTATTAATTATGTCTATGATTTGCTGTTTCACCCAATCATTCTTTAGTATGAGATTATTTAGTTTCCAATTATTTTTTGGTCTACGTTCCCCTGGCTTTTTGGTGAATGTAATTTTCATTGCATCATGGTCTGAAAAGGATGCAGTTACTATTTCTACCTTACTGCATTTGAGTTTGAGGTTTTTATGTCCTAATATATGGTCAATTTTTGTATAGGTTCCATGAACTGCTGAAAAGAAAGTGTACTCCTTTATGTCTCCATTATGTTTTCTCCAGAGATCTATCATATCTATTTTTTCTAGTATTCTATTTACCTCTTTGACTTCTTTCTTATTTATTTTGTGGTTTGATTTATCTAATTCTGAAAGGGCAAGGTTGAGATCTCCCACTATTACAGTTTTGCTGTCTATTTCTTCTTGCAGCTCTCTTAATTTCTCTTTTAAGAATTTAGATGCTACACCACTTGGTGAATATATGTTTAATATTGATATTGCTTCATTATCTATGGTACCCTTTAGCAAGATATAGTGCTCTTCCTTATCTCTTTTAATTAGATCAATTTTTGTTTTTGGTTGATCTGAGATCAGGACGGTTACCCCTAATTTTTTCACTTCACCTGAAGCATAGTAGATTCTGCTCCAACCTTTTACTTTTAACCTGCATGTATCTCCCTGCTTCAGGTGTGTTTCCTGTAAACAACATATTGGAGGATTCTGGCTTTTAATCCATTCTGCTAACTGCTTCCTCTTTATGGGGGAATTTACCCCATTCACCTTTAAGGTTAAAATTACCAATTCTATATTACTTGCTATCTTGTTAATCCCTGTCCCCCTTCCCCCCCTTCCCAGTATTAAGCTTATCAGCACCACTTGGTTCTCACAGCCCTCCCTTTTTAGTATCCCTCCCTTCACCTTAGAGTTCCTCCCCCTATCTTACCCCTTTCCCTCACAGTTTCTGTATTCCCTTCCACTTAGCTTATTCCTTCCCTTTTCGTCTTTCCCTTCTCACTTTTCAATGAGGTGGGAGAAGTTTCACCATAAATTGAATATTTCTAAATTTTTTCTCTTAAAGCCAATTCTGAAGGCAGTAAGATACCCATTATATTCATTCCCCTCCATTCTTTCTCTCAGATATAATAGGTTTCCTTTGCCTCTTCATGAGATGTAGTACCCCCACTTTACTAATCTAGTTTCTAGAAGAAGGTATACATGTATTCTTTATACATCTTTATAGCAGAAATATAGTTCCCAAGATTTATTTTTACCTTTTTAGATTTCTCTTGAGTTCTATATTTGTAGATCAAACTTTTTGTTAAGTCCTGCTTTTTTCATCAAAAATAGGTGAAATTTGCTTATTTCGTTGAATTCCCATCTTCTTCCCTGGAAAAAGATGCTCATTCTGTCCGGATAAGTTATTTTTGGTTGCATACCAAGTTCCTTAGCCTTTCAGTATACCATATTCCAGGCCCTTCGATCTTTTAATGTGGATGCTGGGTGATCCTTATTGTGGTTCCTCTATATTTGACTTGGGTTTTTCTAGCCACTTGCAGTATTTTTTTCCTTCATCTGAGGATTCTGGCATTTGGCCACTATATTTCTTGGTGTTTTGATTTTAGGATCACTTTCAGTAGTTGATCAATGTATTCTTTCAATGTCTATTTTACCCTCTGTTTCTATGACTTCTGGGCAGTTCTCTTTGATAATTTCCCGGAATATAGTGTCCAGGCTCTTTTTTTCATCATACTTTTCTGGGAGTCCAAGGATTCTCAGATTGTCTCTCCTGGATCTATTTTCCAGGTCTGTTGTTTTCCCAAGAAAATATTTCCCATTCTTTTCCATTGTTTGACTTTTTTGGATTTGCTTGACTGATTCTTCTTGTCTCCTCGAATCATTCAATTCCATTTGTTCAATTCTGATTTTCAATGAAGTATTTTCTTGATTCACTTTTTAAAATATCTTTTTCTAATTGTCCAATTGAGTTCTTTTGTTCCATGAATTTTTTTTCCATTTTGCCAATTTTATTTTTAGAGAGCTATTTTCTGTTTCCAGTTCATTAATCCTATTTTTCAAGGATTTTATTTCTTCATCTACTCTGTCTTTAAATGAGTGGGATGATTTCTCCAGCCTCTCTTGCCAAGCCTCCCTCTCCTTTTCCCATTTTTCTTCTAGCTCTCTTGTGAGAGCCTTTTTAATTTATTCTATGAGATTCATCTGTGCTGAGAAACAGATGATCTCCTTCTTTGGGGATTCACCTGGGTACAGTCTGTTTTTAGTCTCCTCAAGGTTTAGAGTCTGCTCTCTATCCATATAGAAGCTGTCAAGGGTTAAGGTCCTTTTCAATTTTTTGCTCATTTTGTCAGAGAAGAATCAAAAACAAACTAACAAAGAAAAAAAAGAAAAAATCCTAAATGGAGTCTGCTTTTTTGGGGGGAGGGGCCGGGTGGTGTTATCGAGCTTCCTCTACGGACTGTGGGGGCAGCAGCAAGGCACTAGCAGGACAGTGTGCTGAGACACTGTTGGGGAGGGGTGGCCAGGTCCTGAGAGACTCCAGCTGTTTGGGGTTGTATTCTTCACCCCTCCCTCTGCTCCCTTCCCTCCCCTCCCCCCCGGTGTTTTTAGCTTCTCTGCTGGGCTACTGACTTACTGCTAGAACAAAGTCTCCAATCCTGCAGCAAAGCGCTCCCTGCAGAGACGGAGGAGATCACACCCCACCCTGCTCCGGTCTGCTTGGCTGTGAGCTGCCTCCCGTGCTCTCGCTGCCGCTGCCTGCCCTCAGCCTGTGCCCAACTCTAAAATCTTTCCAACCCTCGAGCAAAAACAGACCTTTCCTGGCGAATTTCAAGAATGTCTTCTCTTGGTAACTATTTGTGGATTTTTTTTCAGTGAAGCATTAATTCAGAGGCTTGTAATGAAATGGATTCTGAGAGAAAATGTGGAGTTTACACAGCTATGTGCCTCCTCTCCACCATCTTGGCCGGAAGTCCTGGATTCTTTCAATAACTATTTTCTCCTAAGCTTCTAGTATATCAGGGCAATTTTCCTCAATCTCTTTTTTTGATCAATAATTTTCAAGTTGTCTCAACTGGATCTATTTTCTAGGTTGGGTATTTTTCCAAGGAGGTATTTTATATTTTCTTCCATTTTTTCATTATTCTTTGTTTGATTGTTTCTTGATGTCTCACAGAGTCATTAGCTTTCATTTGCCCTGATCTTGTTTTTAATGTGTGATTTTCTTCAATTAATTTTCATTTTTTTTTTCCATTTGAATAATTCTACTTTTCAAGGTATTGTTTTCTTCAGTAGATTTTTTTTTTTTTTTACATTTGGCCAATTGTATTTTTTAAGGAATTGCCTTCTTTTTTCCAAGCTCTCTTACACATCTTTCAATTTTTTCTCATGTTTTTCTGAGCCTTTTCAAGAAGGCTATTTGAGCTTGAGACCAATTCATATCACTCTCTGAGATTTCCTATGTGGGCATTTTGTCCTTATCTAAGTTGATGTTTTGGTCTTCCCTATCATCATAATAGCTTTCTCTGGGCAAGATTCTTATCTGTTTCTTGCTTCTTTTCTTTTTTCTTTTTTTTTTCTTTTTTTTGGCATTTTCTCCTTTTTTACTTTTAGTTTAGCTCTTCTCCTGAAGTAAAGGTGGTGCTGTCCCCAAGCTTTCTGTTCAGCTCTGAGCTTTGGCTTTTAACACAGAAGCCTGTTTTGTTTGCAGGGATTTATTTTATCTGTTCTTTCTAGGAAACAGTCTGGTTTCCAAGAATTTGCCTTCACACTGAGATTGGAGGCTATCCCACTGGTCTACTCTGCTACTGAGCCAGTTTTGATCTGCTGTGATTCAGACCTTCTCACTGGCTTTCCTAGAATCAATCTGAGATGGGTCAAACTTCCCTTTTTACTCCAGTGAAACTGACCTTTCTTGAACTTTTCCAATTTATCTTGAGCGGAAGAGTGGTTTCATTCCATTCAGATTTTGTTCAGAGATATGGTTTCATGTGTTTTTTGAGGGAAACTGGGAGATCTAGAGCAACTTCCTAGCTTTACTCTGTGATGTTGGCTCCAATCCCAGAAATCACCAGGTAAAAAATAAGTAACTTCTTATTGGACATTTAAGAAAGACCTTACAGGGAGTCTTAAAGGGGATAAAAGAACAAAGGAAGCTGGAAGGTAGTTTCAGGCAGAGGTAAAATAATAAACAGAAATCAATAATCTATAAATTAAAAACTTCTAAAATCTAAGATACATGGCCAACTAATTTCTTAGTTATATATGTACATACATACATAAGATAAAAATCAATTTCCTCATTAGATAAGTAATCAAGGAATAAAACAATTGTCAGTAAAAAAAAACTAAATTATTAATAATCACATGAAACACTGCTCTGAAGTGTAATCAGAGAAATGCAAATCAAAATAAATCTAATGATTTACTTCACACATAATAAATTGACTGAGAAGATAAAAGGTGGAAAGAGCCAATGTTCAAGAAGTTGTAGAAAGACAGATTCAGTAAAAAACACGTTTTGATAATGCATTTTTTCAAGCATCTGTGAATTGAATTAATCTAACAATTACAGAAAGAGATCTGGATTACATTTAATTTCTTGAGAGTAGGGGTTATTCTATCTTTCTATATCTAGCCATCTATCTATACATTTATTATTCAAACATATTTGTATTTGTGTTTTAAATACTTAATAAATGTTGATTGATTGACAGAAGTGGCCATACACTTTAACGTTTCATTTAATAGGCATACAGTATTTGTCAAATTAGTAAATTTAAAAATGAATATTTTTGACCATCCTCCTCACTCAACATCCCCTTGTAATTCCTACCTTATATGGTGCTGAAATTCCTAAGATTACTTGAGTTTTTCTGTACAATGTTGAGAAAATTAAACTTCTGCCAATTACTTGGCATCTGGCAAAGTTGAAAATATTATCTGTGTACTGAATTCTAGTCCATACCTTATTAATTGCTTAGCATGTTGTAAGTGAAGGAAATGCACAAAATTCCTGAGTGCTGCGGATTATGCTTCAAAGTTGAATTCAGCTGGTAGGAATATAAAATCATGTGTTCCTCGAACCTGAGCTACCAATGCCACAGTCATAAATCCAACATATTAGAAATGTTTCATTTAATAATGGTATTAGTGACTTTTTCCCCTAGGTTTATCTATGTTAGAAAGTTAAATAACACCTTGTTATGACTCCTTTTCAGCTTAGTCATAGTCTTTATAAAGTCAAAATCATGAGCAAAGACTCATGAAAACACATGGAAATTCCATTGCTCAAAGTAGCTAGAAGATCATCAAGTTTGAAAAGTTGAGGAGAGTGATAAATCAGATATATACATGCATAAGGGCCATAAATAGAGATTTTTTGTGCCAGGGCAAAAACCAACTACCCTTAGTTGTTTTCAGAAAAAAAAATACTTTAAAAATCAAGGAGACCTAGCATAAAAGCCTGTTGGGAAGAAGAAGAAACATAAATATATCTTTAGTAGAGAAGGACTTGGAAGGGTTAGACAGGAAGAGTTCAGCCCAGGTTGTCATTTTTAGGGACACAGGAACAAAATAATAACTTTCAATTTTAACTTTTTCTTTTTTGCTAAATAGGTGCTAAACCACGTTCTCTCTGACAGTTTAGGGATAATGAGTGTTGTTGATTTTCCCAATATCTCAGAATCTGGGGACTTAGGCTCTATCTTAGTTTTGACTGGTACTAGTTGTTCTCAGACACTAAAATGAATTGAATAAATATTTATTTGAAAATATGCAATACAGACTTTAAAACTACATGCTAACTGGTCTTTTAAAAATATATATATATATTTTTTTTATTTTTTCCTCTTCTACAAAGGAAGTTGCAAAAAAGTACTTTTCTATTCAATAAAATTTGCCTTCAGATCTTAGTTCAGTATGTTATGCCTCTACTTTATCATCTTTAACAGCTACTTTTTACATTTAGGATGAAATATAAATTCTTCTATTTAATAGCCCTTCATGATCTAGCCTCAACCACCTTGCCAATCTCACTATATATTCCTCCCCTAAATCCATATTCCAGCAGAATTGTTTCCTGCTGTTCTTCACATATATAATTTCATTTTCCATATCTTTACCTTTTTACTGCCTGTTCTTTAGTAGGCTAGAATGTACTCCACTACATCTCTGTCTCTTAGAATCCCTTGTTTAAAACTCTACTGAAGGAACATCAAATAGAAATATTTCCAGAAGCCCTCCTAGTGCATTCTTCTCCTAAATTTATCTTTTTTTAAAATTTTTCTTTATATAAGGCAACTCAAAGATACATCAGCTCAACTCATTATACTTAGAGTTAGGAAAACCCCAGTTTCCTCTCCCCACCTCATTTACTAGGTATGTAACCCCAAACTCACTCTCTCTCTCTTTCTCTCTCTCTCTCTCTTTAGTTCTATCTCTGTCTCTCTGTCTTTTTCTCTGTCTATGTCTCTTTCTCTGTCTTTCTCTCTCTCTCTTTTCTCTTCCCTTTCACTCATTATTTCCTCAATTGCCAAATCAGGATAAAAATAGAACCTACCTCACAGAGTTTTTATAAAGATAAAATGAGATAATGACATAAAATATATTCATCCTCCCATGCCCCACAAACCATAAAGTTTTAAGAATCAGGCTGCTTCAGATTTCAGTTCTGATACTAAATAGATGTGTGATCTTGGGAAAGTGCCTCAATCACTCTGGCTTTAGTCTTCTCACTGTAATATTTGTGTTTCTTAAAATATCATTCAAAGTTTTACAGTAGTTTTGCCTTCATGATGTCCTATTACCACATGATTTTCATTTTTTAAAAAAGTTCAAGTGAAAAGTTAGTAGTAAAATAATTTCCCTTAATATTACATTATAAAATACTTTTAATTATAAAACTAAAGTTTCCTCTATACAAATAGTTATTTTAGTGTACTGATTGATGTGGTGATTTGATGTGGTGATTTGGTGTATGATTTTGTCAACTCATCTACATCTTCAAGTAAAGGGGTATACCACATTCTGGTGTGATATTTAGTTTGTCATCTGAACCATTATGCTACCAGATCTTGTATCATTCTTTTTTAAAGAGGGCTTGCTCTTTGTTATGGACATAATACACCTTAACAAGAAAAAAAAAGAATTCTTTTATATATCCTTTTTAAGTATGTTATTTCTTACTTTCAAACAGACTTTTTTGAAAAAAAAAGCATTTCAATGGTCTCAACAGAATGTTTTGTATTATTTTTCAGGCTTATTTCCTTTCTTTAGTTTGCTCTTCCTGGACCTCCTTTCTCCATGGTTCAATAATCAGCACAGAGCCAGTGTTTTGAACTACTGACCACTAGTTGATTCACTTAAGATATATTTGTACAACATGGAATTTATTTCATACTACCTTGCTTAGTAAAGTTGTTGGAGCTTCCCTTCCCTTAGGCAGGAGGATTTAGGGAGTATTGGGACACTGGCCTGAATAAGCAACTTTTTATGGCATCTAATCATGTGCAAATGTGTTAAAATTGGTAGTTTTTAGCAAATAGTTATGAAGCATATTACCATAAGGCATTTGTTCATGGCGTGACAATGATTGGCCCCTGGCCACTTAAATGTTTTATTTAATAATGTGGGAATTTCAGTGTGTTTTCCTTTCATTATTTTTAACTTGAAAACAGAAACAGAAAGCCCCTTCTTTCAAGTTAAAACTTTACCGCCTAGAGTCTGTCAAAAGCAATATAAACATCTGGATCTTAGAGCAGGAGCTGTTACAGGATGCTAATTTAATATACTGGCATATTTCATGCATACTTTTTATATTTTGTATGCTTGAAGCTATCTCTAGAGTGGCCACCCAAGACTTATTTTTGAAAGTCCATACTTTGTAGCAGAGAATATTCTCCATATAAGACTGCAAATTTAAAGCTTAACTTGAAAACCTTATAGTTAAAACAGTATTTAATGCTTCAACTTTTCTGTATCAATGTTCACTTCAACAGAAGGCACAAGTTTACATAACCAAAGGCCCAAGTTTTGTCTTTCTTTAATCTCTAATACTCCTACCTTCCTCCCCCACGGGCAAGGGAAAAAGATCTAGTTTTTTATAGAAGAACTGAGAATTCTCTAAAAGATATGTTTTCCAACACCAATAGTCCATGTTAATGCTGTGTTTCATAAGAAATTTTTCAATTGAATTCTGTGGGAAACAGAATTATTAGAAGTTTATAGTACAGATGGCAGCAAAATACTTTTCAATCAGTGAATGGGGTATATATTATATTCTTTACGTACAGTAATGAAACATACATATACATATTAAAACACCTCAAAAAGTGATTTCAAAGACCTGATATGTGACACATTTTAAAGTCACATTTACAGTTTTCATTAATTAAAATAAGTAATGGTTGTTTGTGTTATTTATGGATTTATGGCTTACCTTTCTAAAATGTGCTTAAGGGTTGCTTATTTCAGTGAGAAATCCATAAATACCATACTATTGAAGCTCCAAGAAACTGTAGCATGTGCAGCATTCACACTCCATAAGAACTTCCTGGCAGATGGGCTAAATAAGTGTGAGAATAAACAATGAACTTTAAACATGTTGGTGAGTTAGGGGGATATCTACTTCAAGCATGTGAAGACTTCTGGAGAAATAGGAAGATGATAACAATTTGTTCTCCTGACCCTGAAGGCCACTGAACCTGGTGCTATAGTCTACTTAGGTTTGATTAGACATCAAAGATGCCAAGACCATCCACTGCAGTCCAGGCCATGGTCAATCATTCTCACTATTGTCTTGCTACTGGTTTCTGTAACATAGAGTAAGGCTGATGAGTTTTTGCAACTCTACCTCACTTAAATCTAATTCATGGTTAAGTCAAGACATAACCCTGTGATGTCATTAGATTTCTTTGAAAATAAAGGCATAACCACAGAATTAAAGAGGGAAAAATTATAGAAGTCATTTATTACAACTTTTCTCCTTAAAGAAGCAGAGAATGAATCCTAGAGTGGTAGTGACTTGCCATGATTACACAATTATTTAGTTTGGAATCTAGTACTTCCTGTCTCCAAGTGCAGCACTCTATACACTAGAAAACAAGGTCTTTTTAAAAATTGATTTTAATAGCCTTTTATTTACAGGTTATATGTATGGGTAACTTTACATCATTGACAGTTGCCAAATCTCTTGTTCCAATTTTTCCCCTCCTTCCCTCCATCCCCTCCCCCAGATGGCAGGATGACCATAGATGTTAAATATATTAAAATATAAATTAGATACACAATACGTATACATGACCAAACCATTATTTTGCCATACAAAAAGAATCAGACTCTGAAATATTGTACAATTAGCCTATGAAGGAACTCAAAAATGCAGGTGTGCAAAAATATAGGGATTAGGAATTCAATGTAATGGTTCTTAGTCATCTCCCAGAGTTCTTTCGCTGGGTGTAGCTGGGTGAGTTCATTACTGCTCCATTGGAACTGATTTGGTTCATCTCATTGCTGAGGATGGCCAAGTCCAACAGAATTGATCATCATATAGTATTGTTATTGAAGTATATAATAATCTGCTGGCCCTGCTCATTTCACTCAACATCATTTCATGTAAGTCTCTCCAGGCCTTTCTGAAATACTCCTGTTGGTCATTTCTTACCGAACAATAATATTCCATAATATTTATATATCACAATTTATTCAGCCATTCTCCAATTGATGGGCATCCACTCAGTTTCCAGTTTCTGGCCACTACAAAGAGGTCTGCCACAAACATTCGTGTACATACAGATCTCTTTCTCTTCTTTATGATCTCTTTGGGATAAAACCCCAGTAGTAAAACTGCTGGATCAAAAGGTATGCACAGTTTGATAACTTTTTGAACATAGTTCCAAATTGCTCTCCAGAATAGTTGGATGTATTCACAATTCCACCAACAGTGTATTAGTGTCCCTGTTTTCCCACATCCCCCCCATCATTCCACATTATCTTTCCCTGTCATTCTAGCCAGTCTGACAAGTGTGTAGTGGTATCTCAGAGTTGTCTTAATTTACATATCTCTGATTAATAATGACTTAGAGCATGTTTTCATATAGCTAAAAATAGTTTCAATTTCTTCATCTGAGAATTGTCTGTTCATATCCTTTGACCATTTATCAATTGGAGAATGGCTTGATTTCTTATAAATTAGAGTCAATTCTATATATATTTTGGAAATGAGTCTTTTATCACAGCCTTTGACTATAAAAATATTTTCCCAGTTTATTGCTTCACTTCTAATCTTGTCTGAATTAATTTTGTTTGTACAAAAACTTTTCAGTTTGGTATAATCAAAATTTTCTATTTTGTGATCAATAATGATCTCTAGTTCTTCTTTGGTGATAAATTCCTTCCTCTTCCACAGGTCTGAGAGGTAAACTATTCTGTGTTCCTCTAATTTATTTATAATTTCATTCTTTTTTTTAAATTTTAATATCTTTTTATTGATAGAACGCATGCCAGGGTAATTTTTTACAGCATTATCCCTTGCATTCATTTCTGTTCCCATTTTTACCCTCCCACCCTCCACCCCTTCCCCCAGATGGCAAGCAGTCCTTTACATGTTGAATAGGTTACAGTATATCCTGGATACAATATATTTGTGCAAAACCGGACAGTTTTCTTGTTGTACAGGGAGAATTGAATTCAGAAGGTATAAATAACCCGGGAAGAAAAACAAAAATGCAAGCAGTTTATATTCATTTCCCAGTGTTCTTTCTCTGGGTGTAGCTGCTTCTGTCCATCTTTGATCAATTAAGGCTCTCTTTATCGAAGAGATCCACTTCCATCAGAATATATCCTCAAACAGTATCGTTGTTGAGGTATATAATGATCTCCTGGTTCTGCTCATTTCACTCAGCATCAGTTCATGTAAGTCTCGCCAGTCCTCTCTGTATTCATCCTGCTGGTCATTCCTTACAGAACAATAATATTCCATAACATTCATATACCACAATTTACTCAACCATTCTCCAATTGATGGACATCCTTTCATTTTCCAGCTTCTAGCCACTACAAACAGGGCTGCCACAAACATTTTGGAACATACAGGTCCCTTTCCTTTCTTTAGTATCTCTTTGGGGTATAAGCCCAGTAGAAACACTGCTGGATCAAAGGGTATGCACAGTTTGATAACTTTTTGAGCATAGTTCCAAATTGCTCTCCAGAATGGCTGGATGTGTTCACAATTCCAACAATGTATCAGTGTCCCTGTTTTCCCACATCCCCTCCAACATTCCCCATTATCTTTCCCTGTCATTCTAGCCAATCTGACAGGTATGTAGTGGTATCTCAGAGTTGTCTTAATTTGCATTTCTCTGATTAATAATTAATCTCATTCTTTATGCCCAGGTCATGAACCCATTTTGACCTTATCTTGATGTAAAGTGTTAAGTGTGGGTCGATGCCTAGTTTCCACCATCCTAGTTTCTAATTTTCCCAGCAATTTTTGTCAAACAGTAAGTTCTTAGCCCAAAAGCTGGGGTCTCTGGGTTTATCAAACACTAGGTTGCTATAGTTATTGACTGTTTTGTCCTTTGAATCTAACCTATTCCACTGATCAACTAATCTATTCCTTAGCCAATACCAAATGGTTTTGGTAACTGCTGCTCAATAATATAATTTTAGATCTGGTAAAGCTAAGCCACCTTCATTTGATTTTTTTTTCATTAATTCCCTTGAAATTCTTGACCTTTTGTTTTTCCATATGAATTTTGTTGTTCTTTTTTCTAGGTCATTAAAATAGTTTTTTGGGAGTCTAATTGGTATAGTGCTAAACAAATAGATTAATTTAGGTAGTATTGTCATCTTTATTATATTTGTTCTTCCTACCCGAGAGCATTTAATATTTTTCCAAATGGCTAGATCAGACTTAATTTGTGTGAAAAGTGTTTTGTAGTTTTGCTCATAAAGTTTCTGATTTGCCCTTGGCAGATAGATTCCTAAGTATTTTACACTATCAGTAGTTACTTTAAATGGAATTTCTCTTTGTAATTTTGACTGTTGGATTTTGTTAGTGATATATAAGAATGCTGATAACTTATGTGAGTTTATTTTGTATCCTGCAACTTTGCTAAAGGTGTGGATTGTTTCTAATAACTTTTTACTAGAATCTCTGGGATTCTCTAAGTATACCATCATATCATCAGCAAAGAGTGATAATTTGGTTTCCTCATTGCCTATTGCTATTCCTTTAATCTCTTTCTAAGCTCTTATTGCCAAAGCTAGCATTTCTAATACAATATTGAATAGTAACGGTGATAATGGGCAACCTTGTTTCACTCCTGATCTTTTTGGGAATGGTTGCAGTTTGTCCCCATTACATATAATGCTTACTGCTGGTTTTAAATAGATGCTGCTGATTATTTTAAGGAAAAATCCATTTATTCCTATACTCACAAGTGTTTTTAATAGGAATGGATTTTATCAAATGCTTTTTCTGCATCTATTGAGATGATCATATGGTTTTTGATTATTTGGTTATTAATATGGCCAATTATATTGATAGTTTTCCTAATGTTGAACCAGCCCTGCATTCCTGGTATAAATTCTCCTTGATCATAGTATATTATCCTGAGGATGATTTTCTGTAGTCTTTTTGCTAATATCTTATTTAAGATTTTAGCATCAATATTTATTAGGGAGATTGGTCTATAATTTTCTTTCTCTATTTTAAGGCCACCTGGTTTAGGTATCAGTACAATGTTTGTGTCATAAAAAAAAAATGTAGGACTCCTTCATTCCCTATTTTTTCAAATAATTTATATAGCATTGGGGCCAATTGTTCTTTAACTGTTTGGTAGAATTCACACAGAAATCCATCTGGTCCTGGGGATTTTTTCTTAGGGAGTTGATTAATAGCTTGTTCTATTTCTTTTTCTGAAATGGGACAATTGAAGCAATTTATTTCCTCCTCTTTTAATCTGGGAAGTCTATATTTTTGGAGGTAGTCATCCATTTCACTTAGGTTATCAAATTTATTGGCATAAAGTTGGGCAAAGTAACCCCTTGTTATTTTTCTAATTTCCTCTTCACTGGTGGAAAGTTCTCCCTTTTCATTTTTAAGACTACTAATTTGATTTCCCTCCCTTCTTTTTCTAATCAGATTTACCAAAGGTTTATCAATTTTATTGGCTTTTTTATAGAACTAACTATTAGTTTTATTAATTAGTTTAATAGGTTTTTTACTTTCAATATTATTAATTTCTCCTTTTAATTTTAGAATTTCAAATTTAGTATTTGATTGGGGATTTTTAATTTGGTCTTTTCCTAGTTTTTTTTTAGTTGCAAGCACAATTCATTGATCTTCTCTCTCTCTGTTTTATTCAAGTAAGCCTCTAAGGATATAAAATTTCCTCTTAGTATCACTTTGGCTGCATCCCACAAGTTTTGGTATGATGTCTCACAGTTGTCATTATCTTGAGTGAAATTATTAATTGTGTCTATAATTTGCTGTTTCACCCAATCATTCTTTAAGATGAGATTGTTTAGTTTCCAATTACTTTTTGGTGTATTTACCCCTTTTTGTTGAATGTAGTTTTATGCATTGTGATCTGAAAAGAAAGCATTTACTATTTCTGCCTTCTTGCATTTAATTTTGAGGTCTTTATGTCCTAATATATGGTCAATTTTTAAATAGGTTACATGAACTGCTGAGAAGAAAGTATATTCTTTTCTGTCTTCATTCAATTTTCTCCAAAGATCTATCAAACCTAATTTTTCTAAAATTCTATTTATCTCTTTAATTTCTTTCTTATTTGTTTTGTGGTTTGATTTGTCTAATTCTGAGAGTTTTTTAGTCTATTTCTTCTTGCAACTTTCTTAACTACTCTTTTAGGAAGTTAGATGCTACACCACTTGGTGCATATATGTTTAGTATTGATTTCATTGTCTATGCTACCCTTTAGCAAGATATAGTTTCCTTCCTTATCTCTTTTAGATCAATTTTTGCTTTTGCTTGATCTGAGATAAAGATGGCTACCCCTGCTTTTTTTATTTCACCTGAAGCATAATAGATTTTGCTCCAGCCTTTTACTTTTACTCTGTATGTATCTCCCTGCTTTAAATGTGTTTTCTGTAAACAACATATTGTAGGGTTGTGACTTTTGATCCAGTCTGATATCTGCCTCCTCTTTATGGGAGAGTTCTTCCCATTCACAGTTATGGTTAAAATGACTAATTCTGTAATTCTGTATGCTTTTCTTTTTCTTGCCCCCCAACCCTCTTTCCCCACTTTAAATTTATGCACCCCACCTGTATCACAATGTTCACCCTCTTTAGAATCCCTCCCTCCCCCCCTTTGAATCTCTTCCCTTTCTTGTACCCTTCCCTTATTACTCTTTTTCTTTTCCCTTTTCCTCTCCCCCTTTTTAATGAGGTGAGAGAGGATTTTTCTCTAAAACAAGTATGTCAATTATATTCTCTTTGAGCCAACTCTGTGAATAAGATTCACACAATGTTCCTTCCCCTCTCTAAATTCCCACATATATGATTAGTTTCCTTTGCCTTTTTGTGGGATGTGGTTTCCCATTTTTTATCCCCCCTTTCCTCCTTTTCTGCCATTATCCCTTTTCCATATCTACTTCCCTTTTTTATGTTATATCTGTGAAATCAAATTATACATAATCTTTTTGTATATCCACAACAGAAATACAATTCTCAAGAGTTCCTTTTATCTTTTCTGCATCTCTTGAGTCCTATGGTTGGAGATCAAATTGTTTGTTTAATTCTGTTTTTTTCCTTAGAATTAGGATTAATATAGAAATAGGATTAATCTGTTTCATTAAATGTCCATCTTTTTCCCTGGAAGAAAATGCTCACCTCAGCTGGGTAGTTTATTCTTGTCTGCATTCCAAGTTCTTTTGCCTTTTGGAATATCAGATTCCAGGCCTTTTGATCCTTTTATGTGGAGGCAGCCAAATCTTGGGTGATCCTTATTGTGGCACCTCAGTATTTAAATTGTTTTTTTCTGGCTGCTTGTAAAATTTTTTCCTTAATCCGATAGTTCTGAAATTTGGCCACAATATTCCTTGGAGTTTTTATTTTAGAGTCTTTTTCAGAAGGTGTTTGATGAATTCTTTCAATGCCTATTTTACCTTCTGATTCTATTACCTCTGGGCAGTTCTGTTTGATGATTTCTTGTAAAATAGTATCTAGGCTCTTATTTTCATCATAATTTTCAGAAGGTCCAATAATCCTCAGATTATCTCTCTAGATCTATTTTCTAGGTCTGTCATTTTTCCAAGTAGCTATTTCATGAATTTTTCCAGTTTATTACTTTTTTTGGTTTTGCTTGACTGATTCTTGCTGTCTAAGTGAATCATTAGTTTCTATTTGTTCAGTTCTGATTTTTAATGAATTATTTTCTTCATTAGCTTTTTTTTTTTACTTCTTTCTGTATATGTCCAATTGAATTTTTAAATGAATTGTTTTGCTTTATGGAATTTTTTTCCATTTTACTATTTTTTTTTAGTAAATTATTTTCTTTTTCCAATTCACAGATCCTACTTTCTTGGAAATTCTTTGTCTTTTCCAATTCACAAATCTTACTTTCCAGAGATTTTCTTTTTACTTTTTCCAATTCACAAATTTTGTTTCCCTGCACTTCCTGGGAACTTTTTATCTTTTGCAATTCATATTTCAGGAAGTTGTTGCTCTCTTGCAAAACTTCTCTTTCCTTTCCTCATTTTTCTTCCAACTCTTTTTTGAGACTTTTAATGGTCTCTTCTATTAGAGTATTACATAAAAGGGGACAGGTAACATTCCCCTTTGGGGTATTGTCTGGTGCCTGTTTGCTATTAGTCTCTTCGGGGTTGCAGACCTGCTCTTTTTCGGTATAGAAGCTGTCTATTGTCCTTTTCATTTTTTTATTCATTTTTAAAGCCTTTCGGGTATGCCTTTAGGGCAAGGGGGTTACCAGCTTCCTCTGCAGAGCAGAGAGAGATGTAAACCGGCTTCTGGCTCCAAGGTATGGGGAATGCTCTGCATGAAAGTTTCCCCATCCCCCAAGTGGAGGAGATTTATCATTGGCGGAACTCTCGAAGTGCCCAGTTGAGCTGTGTGGTTTAGCAACTGCCCTGAGGCTAGAGACTAAGTGGTGAAAGTGTCACTGCCCCAGGCCAGAGCCCCTCCTGGGGCTGTAGGTATTAGCAGCTGACCATTGGATAGCCCAGCTCAGACTGGAAGTCTCTGCCCAGAAGCAAATTGCCCTGCAGAAAGCTCTATTGCCCCAAGACGAGCCCCATACTGTGCAGATTAGAGGCTGCCCTGGGCTGCCCCAAGGCCATGCAGGTTCACAACTGCCCCAAGGAAAAGCCCCGTACTGTGGGTTGGAGCTAAGAGCTTGTGCTGTGATCTGTGCTCTCACTTCCCATTTGGGGCTTCACTCTGTCTACCTCCAGTTCTCCCCCTGCCTGTGCTGATCTTCTCCTCAGCCCCGAGGACAAACCTTTTCTGGCAAGACTCCAAATTATCTTCAGCTGGTGAGTTGTTATACTTCTAATATTTAGGAGTTGTAGCAGTCAAGCCTATATTGGCTCTATCTTCAGATACTAAAAGATTCATATCATATCCATTTTATTTTTATTGTAGGCTGGAGTCAGCAACACCTCAGTTCAAATCCAGCTCCAGACATTTACTATGTGGCTCTGGACAAGTCACTAAACCCTGTTTGCCTCAATTTCCTCATCTGTAAAATGACCTGGAAAAGGAAATGGCAAACTACTCCAATGTCATTGTCAATAAAATCTCATATGGAGTTATGAAGATTTGGAAATGATTGAACTAAACATTAAAATTTTTTCTGGAGTAATCTCAGTATATCATTCATCATACTTCTTTGTACATGAACTAAACTTGCATTTTACTTAAAGTTTACTTACATTTTACTATTCAAGGGAAGTATAGGGACATAATATATTCAGAGATAAGTTATTATAAAATCAATTTAGGAATTCAAAGATAACAATAGAAAAATAACAAGTGGAGGCTTCAAGAAAAGTTTTACATAGGATGGGGCAGCTCTGTTAGAAGCTGAGCCTTGAGAAAAAGCTAAAGATCCTAGAAGAAAGAGGTTGGAGACAATAAATTATGATTATCAGGGACAGTCAGGAATGTAAAAGAGGAAAAAAGATGAAATGTCAAATATAGGAATATTATAAGACCTATTTATCTAGAATATAGAAAGAATAAAAGGGTAACATGAATTAAGAAAAGTTAGGTGGAAATCAGAATGGGGAATCATTTATTGTCTACTGGAAACAATAAAGAGGTACTGAAAAATTTTCAGCAGAGAAATTATATGGTCAGCCCTGTGTTTCACAAATATTAACTTGGCATCATGGAGGATGGATTAGAAAAAAAAAGTAGATAGAAGTATTGGGAATAATTAGTAGGATGTCATATTAAATTGTTGACTTATAATGCACTTGCAGTCTATTAGCCATTTTGCTAACCTTGTATTCTTTATTATGGAGATAGGAGTCAGAAGGAAGCAAAGATCCAAGTTCTGGTCATTCTCATTAATATTTATCTTACTAAATAATATTCATGTTTGGAGCCTGGGAATACTTTAGGATACAAGGTCTATCTTTCAATATATTAGCTCTTCCTCTCAATTTAATGTTATTTACAAATTTGACTAGCATGAAATTTGTATCTTCATTCAACTTACTGATTAAAAAATGCTAGAAAAAGATTAAGGACATTTACTTGGGAGACTACACAAGATTCTTCTTTACAGTTTGACACTGGCCCATTAATCAACAGCCTTTGCATCCATTCCATGCATCAATTTTAAGTCCTTCTGACTATTTTCATGCAATCTCTGTTTTCCCATCTGCTCTGCATCGACATTGTGATGGGTTTTTAACAATAGTTTTGCTGAAAAACTAGATATACTCTTCATAGAATTCTTCTAATTTACAAGTCTAGAATGAGGGAGCAGTAAAACATTATGTCCAAATTATGGGTTTTAAAAAAAAATAAGGAAATGAGGAGGAGGGTAGGTTTTGGTTGAAGGATAATAGGTTCTGAAATATATATCACTCTAAATTCTATCCTTTAAAAACCAAACATAATCCCAGAGGAGCAATTCAAATATTATAACACTCATATCATATTCACTCCTTTTTTTTTTTTAATTGTAGGCTGGAGTCAGCAACACCTGAGTTCAATCTAGCCTTAGACATTGTGTGACCCTGGGCAAGTCACTTAACACAGTTTTCCCCAATACCAATAAAACCATAAATTCCATCAATCATCCTTTAAATGATGTCAAAGAGATTTCTCTTTTTTCCTCTCTCTCCCATCTTTCTCTTTCACATTTTCTCTAAGAGACAGTAAAGGGATAATAGATGAATAGACAGCACTTCATTGGCATCTACCCATAAAACTTAAAAAAACCCACAAAACTAGAAGATCTCCAAAGTGTGAGTGAATTCCCCAAAATGAAATTTGAAAAGCAATAAGCAAGAATCATAGAAGATGTACAAACAAAAGAATTATGTTGTGATTAATATTTTTAGAGGGAAATCTACATTGATGAGCTTATTGAATAATATTCTGAAAACAGATCTCAAAAGACTATGGCTTGCTTTTTTTGCTACTTTAGTTTAATTTTTATATTGATTAAGAAATAACAAATCTACATTTTTTTAGACTAGACCAGTGATTGTATTAATATGAAGAAATATCTTTGAGGAAACTCTCTATACTAATGTATACCTACATCTTCTCTGCAACTTATAATCTAAGGATTTCTTACAGCACACAGAAGGTAAATAACTTGTCCAAGACAATATAGTATTTGTCAGGCTTCCTAACTCTAAAGTTAGGACTCTATTCATTTAATTCATCCTTTATTTTATGATATTCTGTAATTTATACTTTACATTAATTCAATTTGTGTCTACTAATTGTCTGTTGTAGACAACAATGATAGCTTGTTGAACTTCAGTTACATTCACTTTTTCAAATCATAACACTTGATATGTAGGTTTGTTAATGTACTTAATAAAGCATGAACATCCCAATAAAACAGTGAAAAAGTAACCAGTCAGGATTTTTAATACCATTTGAATACCAATGGAGATTCCAGTAAAAACAAAAACTGCTGAAATAGAATGACAACTGTGGTCAAAAAATTCCCTTAAAGAAGAATTGCTATTTATCCTCCTGACTTGTTTCCTACCAATAACATTCAATGGTTGGTAGATACAGAGTTCCAGACAACATAATAGGGAAGTCTAAAATAATGTTTACTGAAGATGATAGTGGGGTCAGGAATGGGTTTTTAATTCTCCTAGATCAAGCCATATGCACCTTTTTGGTAACTTTGGAAAGTATAAAACAAGCAGGATAGTGTAGAGAGATTGATGGCCAGCCTGTTGAGGGTGATGAGAGTTGGATGCAACCCAGAACTATGTCTGAAAGAGATACATGGGCACCTCGAGAAGCAAGACTCCAACAATGAGGTACTGCCTGAACTATAGATACTAATGATTGGAGGATTACTAAATCGAGTCCATTCATTGGGGTGTGACTAAGCAGCTTGTTGTATATGAATGTAATAGAATACCATTACATTGGGATAATTGTAAAACTATATATGTGTTATTATCCATTAACCTAAAATTCCTCCTATCCCTTGCATCAAACCACATTATCCCATTATATACATATAATACAACTTGATAATTTATTCCCAGAGTGTCACTATTTTGTTTCCATGTCTTTTCAACGTCAAATGAATTCTACTATAAATATTCCTTCATTAGTACTTTCCTTTTATACTTGAGTATTTTGCTACAACTTTGCTAATTAAAAAAATGTATATAATATTTATGTAGTTTACACACACACACACACACACACACACACACACACGATTCTTAAAAAAACAAACCACATAATTGAAGTTTGCTTTTCCTTCTGAAAGCTTCTTTCTTGTTGTATATTTTGTATATTGGAATTTTTTCAGATAATGATTAAGATCACAATAAAAAAATCTAAATTTAAAAAGAAATAAGTGTCATACATATGGAAAAAGAGGGTATGATCTTCACAAATGCACACAAAGTGACATAAGAAGAACATATAGATTCAAAATAATTATCATACTGTAAATGGAAAGAAAAACAACAACAAAACAACTGAAACTGAATGCTATGAAATGATCATGCAAGAAAAGATACTCCTCTTCCACTGCTTTGCAAAGTTGGGGGAATGTGAGTACAAAAAAAATTGCATATAAAGACAAATATTGATGTATGTGTTAGTTCTCTGAACTATTATTCTTCTCTTTTTATTTGTTATGGTTTTCTGTGGGGAGTAGAAATAGGGAATATAGATGATGTGAGAAAGAATGCTGGATTAGGTAAAACATAACTATGTTCCTTCTGACAAGTAATTACATCATTGGTCTTCTACTGAACATCAGAGAGAGCTTATTATTCAATCCTAAATCTTCCCTCTCTTCCACTTTTCCCTCCCCCATATCACCAAATTGGGTATTGCAAAATATAATGCCTTACTATTCTTCTTGATATAATCATGGTTTCAAACAGACTTATGGGTGAGTGGGTGGAGATGCTACACAATTCAGCTTTCTCAAAGTTGACCAACTTGCAGGAATTTCTTTGTGCTGCTCTGTTTTAAATAAACACAGATAATTAAATCAATCTTTGCAGCAGTGGAATCAAACCTCAATCCAAACTTTGCCCAGGAAGGCTAGTATGGCTTCTTGCCAGAAGGGGAGGACCCAAGCTAATTCGCATAAAATTGAACAGATTGCCACGGCTTCCATCCTCATTAATATTAAATCATAGTTACAATAACTTCAAGTTTTATCCATATCAGAGTCACCTCTAGTGGAGTGCCCTTCATTGTTTTGTGGAACCTGCAGTCTCCAAGATTTTTTTCTCCCTTTAAAAGACAACATTTTTCTAATTTGAAGGATTTTTAATATCAAGGTCTCACTAGTTTTCCCTATTTTATGTTTTAAGATAATACAAGTACTTTTGCTTAGATGCACTAGCTAGTTTTAGGTTTTATAGTTATTGGGATTTTTATTGTTTGTTATTTTATGGTTATTGGGATTTTTATTGTTTGTTTTCTGATATAGGTTGGTTATATCAGTCTACTGGAAGACAAAGTATTGTTATGAGTGTGTGGGAAACAAAAAAAATGGATTTGGAATCCAAGGACCCTGACTCACAACATCATTTGGCTACTTACTACTGAGATTTCTCATCCATGAAATAGGAGAATAGGATTTGGTGAACTATAACGTTACTTTCTGGTCTAAATCTATGATAGTCTGATGAGAATGAAAGTCCAACAGATATTTCTGTCCTTAACATCTACCTAATTAAAATGAGCTTGAAAAATTAACTGAATTTCATTTCAGGAATGAATACCATTTAGGGTTTCTAGGAAGGAAAAAAAAATGTTTAGACTCATGTAATTATTATACTCTTTAAAACATTTTCCTAACAAGTCTGAAAAATATTATTTATGATCCTCTGATTGCTACCAGTTGCTGATGATGTCACACTTAGCTTTTTGTTTCTATCACCCTGATTTCAACTCCAGGAAACTCAACACAGCAGTGAAATACAGGAGTTTGTCAAAAAGCATGTGCTATGACTTATCATGCTCCAAACATATGAGAACACAGACACTATGTAATGCCTGATAAAGTGATTTTGCATCAAGATATCAACAACTCTCCCTTTTTCAGTAGTATTAAATGAATTGGAGGATTGCTGTTCTACAGTTTCTCAGTCAGAAGGGGCTGTCAGCAGCTTCATAATGGCCATCTGGGGAAAACAAAATTTTGGCTCACAGCAAGATGATGTAACATTGGCAAGGACAGGGTGGATTATATTAAAAACCCATCATATTTGTTAGCTAACTCTAGATGACAGTATTGAAGTGTACCATAAAAAGCTATGCAAATCCTATGAATTTACCACATTGGTGGACATCTTGAGTTCATCTATTGGCATGAAACATAGCAAAAATTTACTGCGATTCTTTCTGGGTTATATAATGTGTATTATTTATGCATTTTTAAAAGAACCTCTAAATATCCATTTATCAATACATTTTGGACTTCAGGTTAAATTATGCCTTTTTTCTTTGTCCCCACCTCTTCATCATGATTGGTAATCTGGTTCTGATTCTAAGTCCATCCTCAGAGAGTTCCAGTGGGTGGAGTCTAAAAGAGGTTAAATCTGGATGCTAAGAATGGAGATTCCCTTTCTTTAACATGTATATATATATACACACACACACACACACACACACACACACACACACACACATATATTGCTGAGGCAATTAGGGTTAAGTGACTTGCCCAGGGTCACACAGCTAGGTCGTATTAAATGTCTGAGGACAGATTTGAACTCAGGTCCTCCTGACTTCAGGGCTGATGCTCTATCCACTGCACCAACTAGCTGCCTCCCTAAATGCATATTTTAAAAAAAATATCTTATCATGCAACTATCCCATATCACACAAAGTATTTGATGAATATTTCTTAAATGTTTGTGGCAGCCCTTTTTGTAGTGGCTAGAAACTGAAAATTGAATGGATGCTCATCAATTAGAGAATGGCTGAATAATTTGTGCTATATGAATGTTATGGAATATTATTGTTCTATAAGAAAGGATCAGCAGAATCATTTCAGAAAGGCCTGGATAGAGTTTAATATGCTAGTTTAATATGTTTAATATGATCAGAGTTCAAAATCTCAGAATCATATTATTGAGTGACATTGAGTAAGATACTTCATCTCACAGTATCCCAGGCAAATGCTTAGGACTGTAAGTTACAGAACAGCTGTTGGTCTAAATTTGTAAAGTATGTTTTATTATCAGGGAGTTCTTCCATTTGAAAAATATCAATAATGGTGAAGGTCTTAAGTCCATGCTGTATTATGATAATTTGAAGTATTAAGTATATTTCACCTCGGGAAGAAAACTGTGTTTATATTGCAGGGAAGGTGTGGAGATATGGTACCTTGATAAGCTATCTTCAAGAATGCAAAAGAGTGTCAAGTGGAAGAGTGACAAGACTTTTCCCATTTGATTCTGGGGATGGCAAGGGCAAAACAGTGTAGAAGTCGAAAAGAAAATTTAAGCTTTATCTCAGGAGCAAGTAACTAACAATTAGAGTTTTCAAAAAAATGGAGTTGGTTGACTAAGGAGGTAATTGACTTCACCTTCTTGGAGGTCATCAAAATGCAAATGGATTTGGATGACTTGTTGGATATTTCTTTCAGGTATGGGTTAGTTTTTAAGGACATTCTAATTCTCTAATTCTATGATTCTGTTGAAGAAAAAATCATTATCTCAAGCAAAGAATATGTTACGTAGAACTAAGAAATTATTTAATAGATATATTGTTATAATTGAATTGGAATTATAAGAACATCTTAAATATAGAAGTTCTATTCCACGTTGATGCTTTAATATCCATTAAGGATCCATAATTTTAATGGACTTGACAGTCGTTCTGTGGATTCAGTCTTTTGTTTTTCATTTTCTATATGTTCCCATAATTCTTTTATAATATACTGATTTTTTTTCTCTTGTTCTTTATAGCATTTAAAGGTAGGATATGGATAATTAATGTAATATTCAAATAACTGAACAAATCATCTTTTGTTCCCACCATATGATCAATTCACTTTTTTCCAGTTTATATAAATGATTAATATGTATTTTTACATAAATTATTATTAATACCATATCACAGCCTCTGATGCCAATTATATATCTTTCCATTGACCTCTTAACTTTTTGTCCCACATCACTAGGAAACAGATGTATACTATGTAGGAAAATGCTGCTTGATATTTTTGATTGAAGCTCATGTAGAGGAATAAAGAAAGAAATACTTAGACTGAAAATGATAAAGGCATATTCACCTCATGATAATGGCAATTGCTCCTCTGAGTCACAAATCCCTTTTACTTTCAGATTGACTGATGAAGATTAGAAAATAACTTAATGAAAGTACCCTTAATCAGTCCATTCAGCAAACATTTGCTCCAAGAGATCCTGATGCATGTTAGCAAATAATCAGACACATCTCCTTCTTCTCCCTCTGAGAAAGATGCAATATTTATATAACACCTTGTCTTTGTCCTCATGGAATTTGTGTAGAGACCTAAAGATTTTGGTCCCCTTGTGGCCAATCCCTCTTTTTTTACCCTCATACCCACCCTCACTCCCCACTTACTCAAACTTTCAGAGCTAGTACAGAGGTAATGACAATAAATCAAGTACACAATTGACAAAAAGCAGAATCTATTTTCGTAATAATTCAGGGCCATTGAAGAAATAGAATGGCATGTGTGACATCATTCTCCCTCAATCATGAATTAGGAAATTTTCAAGATCTCTAGGGATGAAGTTAGTGTAGATGGAAGCCATTATTACTTTTTATAAAATAATAGAAATGCTTAATTTGAACATTTACATTTCAAATTCTGACTGACCATTTATGTTATGTCCAAATTGTAATACTGTTCTCATGAAATATTTATGCATATATGTGTGTATCTTTCTTTTTACTATATATGCTTTCACCCCATTCGTTATGCTCTTAGATAGTGAATTACAGTGGTATACCACATAGTGACTGGATGTGGGGCAGGGATGGAGGCTACCATTCAGTCTTAAAGGCTCTTGATGGACAGAACAATTGAATGACCAGTCATCTGCAGCTTTTGGAGATATTAGAGTTGTATGTGGCAGAGATTTCTCAAGTCTCAAATGGGATTCTTTTAACTAAGACATTCTAGAAGAATGAGAGGTCATGACAAATGCTTGCAAATTGCAAATTGAACACTATTCTTGAATGTCAATTACACTGGCCGTAGTAGAATCTGATTCCACAATTGTCTATAATAAGCTTACTGATGGATTTATAATGCCAGATCTTCTTGATGCAGTCAAAGAAACTGATGGTAAACACTGGAGAAAGAAAAAGAAATGAAAAGATGATATGTAGGGTGAACTGAAGAACTAAACTGAAGATGGCTCATAGAATCACCGATGTCAAGACAACATGAGGATAAGCAAGAATACAGTGCTTCAGTTTACATGGTAAAGAATGCAAGCTTAGCAAGCAACATAACAACTGCAAATATATCCTTTGATATAAATGTACTCTAGCTCCTGCTAGGTCTAAAAACAAAAGATAGAACTACTAGGAAGAGGACCCATATGTAAAAAGACTTTTATGGCAACTATTTCCATGATAACCCCAAAATGGCAATTAAAGTGTACTCACCTATTGGAATGGCTAAAGAAATTGTGGTATGTGAAATTTGATGAGAAAAATGAAAGGAAAAAAAAACACAAATCAAAAGTGAAAAGGTTGATACTTAGCAGTAATAACAAAGACATTAAAGAAAAAATTAGTAGTTATTTTGCCCAAATATATGGCAATACAACTGACAATCTAATAAAAATAGATGAATAATTATAAAAATATTAATTGCCTAGATTAACATAAGACGAAACAAATTACCTAAATAGTCCCATTTTACAAAAAAAGAAATTGAGCAATTCATTAAGGAATTCCATAAGAAAAAATCTCCAGGGCCAGATGAATTCACAAGTGAATTCTACTAAACATTTAAAGAACAATTAATTGTAACACTATGCAAACTATTTGGAAAAATAGATAAAGAAGTCTTGCCAAATTTCTTCAGTGATACAAATATGGTACTGATAACGATACCAGGAAGAGCCAAAACAGAGAAAGAAAATTTACTGATCAATTTCCCTCATCAATATTGATGCAAAATTTTAAATAAAAAATTAGAAAAGAGATTGCAGTAGCTTATCAGCAGGGTAATACACTATGACCAAGTGGGATTTATACCAGGAATGCATAACAAAGCCAACAGAAATCATATGATAATTTGATGGATGGAAAAAAAGCTTTTGAAAAAAATACAACACAGATTCCTATTAAAAAGATAGGGGTTAAGGAAGCTTTCTTTATAATAATAAGCAGCATGTAATGGAGAGAAGCTAGACACATTCCCAGTAAAATCAAAGGTGAAACAAGGGTGCACATTATAGTCACTATTGTTCAATATTATACCAAAAATATTGACTTTAGCAATAAGAAAAGAAAAAGAAATTAAAGAAATTAGAAAGGAAATGAGGAAATAAAACTATCACTCTTTGCAAATGATATCATGATATTCTTAGAGAATCCTAGAAAATCATCTAAAAACTTCTTGGAAACAATTCACAGCTTTAGTAAAGTTGCAAAATATAAAATAAATCCACAGAAATTATTACCATTTCTATATTTCCTGACAAGGGCCAGCAGCAAGAAATAGAGAAATTCCATTTCAAATTTCTGTAGACAAAATAAAATACTTGAATCTTGAATAAAATAACTGCCAAAATAAATCCAAGAATGATATGAACACAATCACAAAACATTTCCCTCTTTTTTTTTCTTTTTTAGTTTTCAAGATTTATTTTCATAAGATTTTAAGTTACAATTTTCTCTTTCTCCCACTTTTCCATACCTTTTCTCCAAGATAGCAAGCAATCCAATATAGATTATATATGTAAAATCCTTTTAACCATATTTTCATATTCATCAGATTGTGAAACAAGAATTAAAACTAAAAGGAAAAAACTGTGATAAAGATAAAAACAATCACAAAAAAAATAAAACCAGTATATTTCAATACATATTTAGTGTCCATAGTTTCTTTTTCTGGATATGGATGACATTTCCCATCACAAGTGTATTGGAATTGTCTTGTATTGATGAAAAGAGCAATTTGTCATAGCTGATCATCACACAATCTTGCTGATACTGTGCTCAGTGTTCTAGTTCTGCTCACTTCACTCAGCTTTAGTTCATGTAAATCTTTCCAGTTAAACTAAAATCCACCTGCTTATCATTTCTTTTCTTTTTTAAAGCTTTTTATTTTCAAAACATATGCAGGGATAATTTGATAACATTAACCCTTGCATAGCTTTGTTTTAGATTTTCTCCTCCTTCCCCCCACTCCTTTCCCTAGATGGCAAGCAATTCATTATATGTTAAACATGACAAAACATTTCTCAAACAAATAAAATCAGACCTAAACAATTGTAAAAATGTCCGTTGTTATGTTTAACATGTATGAGACTGCTTGCCATCTAGGGGAGTGGGTGAAGGGAAGGAAGGAAAAAGTTGGAATGTAAGTGATTGCAAGGGTCAGTGTTGAAAAATTACCCATGCATATGTTCTGTCAATAAAAAGCTATAATAATGATTTTTTAAAAATCTTCCCTTTCCTTGCAAAGATAACTGTTTGGGAGCTCTGTCTCCTTCTAATAACTTCAAGTTTTTTTTTTTTTTTTAATGACATGCTATCACCAGCTACAAGCAGAAATTAGGGCTTTAGTCAATAGGCAGTAAGGAGGGGAAGTCAGCAGGGGAGTCTGTCATTCTGATTATGCAACAGGTCTGGAAGAATGCCCAAGCTGGCAGGTAGTGAGAGTAACTAAGCAAAATAACAGAGTCTGCTCAAAAAGGGTTGAGCTGGATTGGGTCACAGAACTGGGAGCTACAGAACAAATTGGAAGTGCATTCTATTTATATTCAGAGGACCTGAGTTTGAATCCCACCACTGCCACATCCTATTTACATAAGCTTAGACAAATGACTTGATGTTTATAGCTTCAATTGCTTTGATTGACTTGCTAACTGAATTAAAAAGTAATGATAATAGCTAGCTGTTATAGAGTACTTTAAGGTTTTAAAGTTATATAAATGGATATATACATTTATATATAATTTTACACATAATATATGTGATATATATGTATAATATATCTGTGATATATATGTGTGTGTGTGTGTGTGTATGTGTGTGTGTAACATAATGTGTAATATATAAAATTTGATCATCCTTGCAAAGAAAAATGTCTGTTGTTCATGACTAAGCCAAGCTAATATAATAAAAATGATAATTCTGCCTAAATTAGTCTACTTGTTCAGTGTCATGCCAATTAAACTGCCAAAAAATTATTTTATAGAACTCAAAAAATAACAAAATTAATCTTGACAAAAGGTCAAGAATATCAAGGGGATTAATGAAAAAAATACAAAAGGTGTTATCTTAGCAGTACCAAATCTAAAACTATATTATAAACTAGCAGTCATCAAAAGCATTTGGTACTATCTAAGAAGTAGAATGGTGGATCAGTAGCATAGATTAAATACACATGAAACAATAATCAAAGCTTATAATAATCTAGTCTTTGAAAAAAAATTAAGCTTCTGAAATATGAACAAAATTTAGAATAAATTTGGAAATAAAATTTTGAAATAAGACAAAATTTGCTGGGGAAACTGGAAAATAATGTGTCAGAAACTTAACATAGACCCACATCTTGAAGTTCATGCCAAATAAGGTCAAAATGGGTATATAAGCAAATTAGCAGAGCAAGGGATTGTTTACCTATCAGATCTTTGGAGAAGGGAGGAATTTATGACCAAAGAAGAATCTGAGAACACTAAAAAAGGCAAAATGGACTACTTTGATTACATCAAATTAAAAACGATTTTGCATAAATAACACCAATAGAAACAAGATTGAAAGGAAATTCAAAGCTGGAAGGAAAAAAATCTTTACAGCCAGTATTTCTGATAAAGGTCTCATTTCTAAATATATAAAGAACTTTGTCAAATTTGTAAGAGTACAAATCTTTCCCCAGTTGACAAATGGCCGAAAGATATCAAGAGACAATTTTCTCTAACAGTAAAATCAAAAGCATCTATAGTCAGATAAAAAAAAAAAAAGTTCTAAATCACCAGTGGTTAGAGAAATGCAAATTAAAACAACTGTGATTTACTACCTCACACTTCTCAGATGGCTAAGATGACAGGAAAGGATAGTGATAAATGTTGCAGGGAATGTGGGAAAACTGGGACTCTAATGCTTTGTTGATGAAATTATGAAAATTGGAGAATGCTCTCCAACCATTCTGGAGAGCCATTTGGAACTATGTTCAAAGTATTATAAAACGTTGACCCAACAGTTGCATTACTAGTTTTGTATCACAAGGGAAATCTTAAAGGAGGGAATGGGACCTACATGTGCAAAAATGTGCAGCTCTTTTTGTGGCAGAACAGAATTGGAAAATGAGTAGATTTCATGGGGGTAAACTCTAAAACTGTCCAAACTCTCCTCTGGGAGAGACCCACCTTCAGGGAATCAAGTTAAGTGGTCTTATTCAGTTAGAGATCTAGTCCAGGGACATTGTTGCACCCTCTTTTAAGTTGAAGATTAATCCAGAACCATTCCCAGTAGCTCAAAGTATAAGTAATCTCTTTTTAATTTGAAATCTAGACCGGGGAGAATTGACAACATTGAGGGAATCTCATTCAATTTTGAATTGAAGCCCGAGCCTCAGACAGCTAATAAAAGACAACTGAACCTGGAGTCTTTGTAAAAGTCCTAAATAGGATTATGCTTGCCAAGGAAACTCTTTTCTTGGCAAGCTGCCCTGCCAGGACTTTTGCCTACTGGCAAAGATATTCTCAGTGTTAACCTTTATTATCTTCCTAACAGGACCTTCTTTTGCCCACTGAGAAGTCTGTCTTCCTAGCATGCTGGCTTCTCAGTGCCAATAAATCCCTTTTTGATACACAGATTTCAGGTTTGTGAATTCTTTTACATAGAACCTATGCTGACCAGAGGGGATTTTCCACCCCAATTCTCACTCCTCATCTCAACTACCGCTAACCTCATCATTTGCATCTCATCAGGTGTCCATCAATTGAGGAATGCCTGAACAAGTTGTGGTATATGTAGATAATGGAATATTATTGTTCTTTACAAAATGGTGAGCAAGCTGATTATAGGAAGCCTGGAAAGATTTGGATGAACAGAGGCTGAGCAAAACAAGCAAAACCAGAAATACATTATACACAATAACAGCAAGAATGTCTAATGATCAACTATGAAAGACTTGGCTCTTCTCATTCCTTCAGTGATCCAAAGCAATCAAAATAGATTCTGGACAGAAAATGCCATCTGTATCCAGAAAAAGAATCAAGGAGACTGACTATAAATCAATACGTGCTATGTTCATTTTGTTGTCGTTTTTAATTCTTCCAGAGTTTTTCACTTTTGCTCTGATTTTTCTTTCACAACATTATCCATAAGTAATGTGAATTAAAAATAACTAATTGAAATATTCAATCAAGATTCAGGTGGCTGTTGTCTACCTACTTTCAGGACACATTCTTTTTTTTTTTTCTAAGAGTTTAATGACTTACAGTCTTTTTCTTCATCTCTCTCTTGCTTTTGCTCTCATACTAAAGGATTTGATAATATATATTCATACTCCTCTGTAAAAGATTACCAGAAGTCCTAGGAAGAGAGTATGTAAACAGCAGTCACACATACGCCTTCTTCAGCAGCCAAGAGATAGTCCAAAACCAATCTATCATCCAAGAACCAAAGGGAGGTGCATTTTAATGTACCCAGAAATCTATCTGTCTGTTCCCAAGTTATAAGTAGCCCTTGATCTTCTATCAGCTTAAGCATGCTTTCTATAGTGCCACTCCTGGGTGGGGTTGGGGGGGAAGGGTTGGGGGGAGGGGATGGAAAATCTTTAGCTAGCATCTGTCCCATTTCAGCTAAAAAAGGTTACTAGTTTAGTCTTTAAGAAAATAAGTTCCCTGTTTGTCTACTATACTCACCTAAGTTCCTGGTCTCTGGAGACTTCTTCAGTGAAAGTAGGGTCCTTGGTTTGCACACTTGGGCGCCAAATATGAGGATTGTGTATTTAAAATCAGCCAGCATCAGGGATTCCGGTTAAGGGAAAAATCTTCAATCTTTATTCTCAGTAGTGGTGAAGAAGAATTATGATAGCAATATGGGCAGCTGCGACAGGAAGCCAGCTAGCAGAGGTGGATCGTAGGTGAAGGGTGGTCGAGATAGCAATGTGAGCAGCTATGACAAGATGCCAGCCAGCAGTCTTTCTTTCTGCTTCCCTTTCCACTCCCCTGCCTCCACCCACCAAAAACGTTATTTCCTATACAACACATCAGGACTTGCACAAAGAGTGGGCGGGAGCCATTCTTTCTCCAAGCATATATATTAATAGAGTATGGTTCAATTACTATTTAGCCTCACGTGCTTGGGACCTCAGTGCATCAACTCAATCCTCAGCCCATTACACTTCTCCAAATACCTTAACATAAAATTACCTATTTGCTATAACCTTCTCTTCTTGATTTTTCCCATCACCTGGATTTCACTTTTATGTCTGTGAGTACTGAAACTCTTTGTCATTCTACTTCTGCTTTGCAACCCCTAACCATCCTGATCTTCATTCTCATTAGCAGGAATTCTATCTTTATCTCTACTCCCTGTCTTGCCTGGCTTCATTCAAATCCCAACTAAAATGCCCTCTTCTATAAGAATTCTTTCCCAGACTTTTTTTAATCTTAATGCCTTTCAGTAAGTACTACTCAGAGAGAAATCTGATTTGTCCTGCTTATATCTTGTTTGTACAAAGTTCTTTGCATATTATCTTTCTGTCTTTTGTCTCTCTTTGTATCCTTAGCACTTAGCATAATGCTTGTCACATAATAGGCAATAAAATGCTTGTTGAATTAGTGACCAACTTAGTTTTTCAGTGACAATATCAGAGATAAAAAGAATGGATCAACACAATGATAAACTATAAGTCTAGAAGACTGAAGATGAATTAAGCATGTTACCCACCTCGCCAGTGTGGGATATTGTGTGTGTTGCTGGATTTTTCTTATGGTGTGTGTGTGTGTGTGAAGATTTTTTTAAAAAATTAATTATTCAATGGAGGGGTACGTGATATGAGAGTTAATAAATATTTGTAAACAAAAAAGTGAGTTCTTTGAGAACAAAAACTAAATTTAAAAAAAATTCCTTTTATAGTCATATCCTTAGAACTTAGCACAATGATTTACTCATACAAAGACCTAAACAGTTTTTTTAAATCATCCATTTATTCACGTATTAATAAATATGCATGGAAATTATCACCTCTTCTAATATTTTGTCTAAATTTTTCTCATGAAATCTGTTGTATTAGAAAGGCTATGTCATGGACCCACACCTAACACTATATACCAAGATAAGATCAAAATGGGTCCATGATTTAGGCATAAAGAACAAGATTATAAATAAATTAGAGGAACATTGGATAGTTTATCTCTCAGACTTGTGAAGGAAGAAGAAATTTGTTACCAAAGATGAATTAGAGACCATTATTGATCACAAAATAGAAAATTTTGATTACATCAAATTAAAAGTCCTTTGTACAAACAAAATGAATGCAAACAAGATTAGAAGGGAAGCAACAAACTGGGAAAACATCTTCACAGGTAAAGGTTCTGATAAAGGCCTCATGTCCAAAATAGAGAGAGAATTGACTCTAATTTATAACAAATCAAGCCATTCTCCAATTGATAAGTGGTCAAAGGATATGAACAGACAATTTTCAGATGATGAAATTGAAACTATTTCCACTCATATGAGTGTTCCAAATCACTATTGATCAGATAATTGCAAATTAAGACAACTTCGAGATACCACTACACACCTGTCAGATTGCCTGACAGGAAAAAATAATGATGAATGTTGGAGAGGATGCGGGAAAACTGGGACACTGACACATTGTTGGGTGGAGTTGTGAACAAATCCAACCATTCTGGAGAGCAATCTGGAATTATGACCCAAAAGTCATCAAACTGTGCATATCCTTTGATCCAGCACTGCTACTACTAATCTCATACCCCAAAGAGACACTAAAGAAGAGAAAGGGACCTATATGTGCCAAAACTGTTTGTGGCAGCCCTGTTTGTAGTGGCCAGAAACTGGAAAATAAATGGATGCCCATCAATTGGAGAATGGTTAGGTAAATTGTGGTATATGAATGTTATAGAATATTATTGTTCTGTAAAAAATGACCAGCAGGATGAATAGGCTTGGAGAGTCTTGGAGAGACTTACATGAACTGATGCTAAGTGAAATGAGCAGAACCAGGAGATCATTATATATTTCAACAACGATACTATACGAAGATGTATTCTGATGGAAGTGGATTTCTTTGACAAAGAGATCTCACTCAGTTTCAATTGATCAGTGATGGACAGAAGCAGCTACACCCAAAGAAAGAACACTGGAAATGAATGTAAAAAAATTTGCATTTTTGTTTTTCTTCCTGTATTTCTACCTTCTGAATCCAATTCTCCCTGTGCAACAAGAGAACTATTTGGTTCTGCACACATATATTGTATCTAGGATATACTGTGACATATTTAAAATAGAACTGCTTGCCATCTGGGGGAGGGGGTAGAAGGAGGGAAGGGAAAAAATCAGAATAGAAGTGAATGCAAGGGATAATGTTGTAAAAAATTACCCTGAAGCAACAAACTGGGAAAACATTTTCACAGTTAAAGGTTCTGATAAAGGCCTCATTTCCAAAATATATAGAGAACTGACTCAAATTTATAAGAAATCAAGCCATTCTCCAATTGATAAATGGTCAAAGGATATGAACAGACAATTTTCAGAGGATGAGATTGAAACTATTACCACTCATATGAAAGAGTGTTCCAAATCATTATTGATCAGAGAAATGCAAATTAAGACAACTCTGAGATACCACTACACACCTGTCAGATTGGCTAAGATGACAGGAAAAAATAATGATGAATGTTGGAGGGGATGCGGGAAAACTGGGACACTAATGCATTGTTGGTGGAGTTGTGAACGAATCCAACCATTCTGGAGAGCAATCTGGAATTATGCCCAAAAAATTATCAAATTGTGCATACCCTTTGATCCAGCAGTGTTTCTATTGGGCTTATATCCCAAAGAAATACTAAAGAAGGGAAAGGGACCTGTATGTGCCAAAATGTTTGTAGCAGCCCTGTTTGTAGTGGCTAAAAACTGGAAAATGAATGGATGCCCATCAATTGGAGAATGGCTGGGTAAATTGTGGTATATGAATGTTATGGAATATTATTGTTCTGTAAGAAATGACCAGCAGGATGAATACAGAGAGGACTGGCGAGACTTACATGAACTGATGCTAAGTGAAATGAGCAGAACCAGGAGATCATTATACACTTCGACAACGATATTGTATGAGGACATATTTTGATGGAAGTGGATTTCTCTGACAAAGAGACCTGAGTTTCAATTGATAAATGACGGACAAAAGCAGCTACACTCAAAGAAAGAACACTGGGAAACGAATGTAAACTATCTGCATTTTTGTTTTTCTTCCCGGATTATTTATACCTTCTGAATCCAATTCTCCCTACGCAACAAGAGAACTGTTCGGTTCTGCAAACATATATTGTATCTAGGATATACTGCAACATATCCAACATATAAAGGACTGCTTGCCATCTAGGGGAGGGGGTGGAGGGAGGGAGGGGGAAAAAATCGGAACAGAAACGAGTGTCAATATAATGTAATTATTAAATAAAAAATTAAAAAAAAATTACCCTGGCATGGGTTCTGTCAATAAAAAAGTTATTTAAAAAAAAAGAAAGAAAGGTTATGCCAATATGGTGCATTGCTATAGTCATAACTAACCTTGAGTAAGAAACTCTCCAAATATCAAACATGACAAGCAAAATAATTAAGAAGCAAAAAAAAAAAAAAAAAACAATTGATAATGGCTGTGTAGACATTGCATCCTTTATTCAGTTTCTTTATTCACTTCAGAGGAGAAAAGTTGGACAGATTTCTGTGTCTGGCTACATGAACTGCAACACTTTGATTGTTACTTGATGTCTGCATTTCTTACTATTAAAAATTGAACTCCAAAATAGATTCTGAAAGTTAATCCTTATAATTTAAGCTCTTATTTGGTCCACGTGAAGTAACTTCCATATTGTTAGTGAAGCAATTTTTTTGTGTGTATGTATTCAGGTAAGCATGATTGTCACAAAAAAACTGTTCAAAAGCAGTCCCGCTGAACAATATGTGCATATCTTAATGAGTTTAACATGCTCATTTTCTATTCACATGTTTTTCAAAAAAATGCATTTGAATAATAGTAAAGCGACTAACATCTAGGGGGCAGCTTGGTTCACCAAAAAAAAAAAAAAGACAAAATAGAAAAGTTGACATGAACATAGGATAAAAAATGCAAGAATGCCAATGTGGGGTGGAGAGGATGTGCATTTGATTCCAGTTTTCTAATGGAGACTTGAGTTGTGTACCACATGTACCAGAATGTGTGTAGCTTCTAGGTCAACTCATAAGTCTGGAAACTAAGTCCCAAATGGGCAGAGGGTTGGGGCCTAGAGGCATATTCTCTAAGGCTGGGTAAGGATATTTACCAATTTTGGAAGACATAAATTATTCAAAGCCAAGAAAGCTAATTCAAATCAGCAAATATTTATCGAATGCCTACTAAGCCCAAGGTGCTGCAAGTGAGACAAAAGGAAAAAAAAAAAAAACAAAACAAACTAAAGCTCAGAGAATATACCTCATTTGCTTATTTTTACCTTTGAAAATGCCAGTTGCTGCTTCAGGAGAATTTGCTACACATAAAAGGAATGCATATCCATGATTGTATTCCAAGAGAAGAGTTATGGATGGATATAGTTGACAAGGAAGTAAAATCTGAGCCTAGATATACCTGAATTTATGTCTGTTCTCTGTTCTTTAAAGCATGTTGCCCCTGATTTTCATCCTCTAAGTCCTTTTTAAATTCAAGAGAAACTGGTATTTCCTATATATTTCTCCTTTATTGTAGATCTTAGATCATATTTTGTCAATCAGTTCTTAGAATGTTTACTTTCATCATTCACTACATGTATCTTATCCACTCCTAGCTTTGGCTGATTGACTCACTTAAAGTGCTATGAAAGAGCTGACAAACCCCTTATACTACTTAATTTGATCCCTGAAGCAGCTATCTACTAGGGAGATATACCTTAATCTTCAATAGAGAAAATTTAAAAAAATTATTCTTAGAATAAAATCAAAGCAATTGCTCTAATGGGAGAAAGTAATACATACTGGAGATTTCATTTGCAAGTCTGTTGTAATTGCCCAGTAATCTTTATGATGAGGCAATGAAACAGAGAGTAATATGTCATTGTAAATGTTATTTCCTTTTATAAAAATTGCATGTTGCTGCTGTTAAAATAGTTTGACAGTGTCAAAGTCTTTGATGTCAAGAACTATCTTAACTGGGCTATCAGTGGCCATGATTACTTAGGGGGAAGCAGCTGCAGGAGGTATGGACAGTTGCCAGAGAACATTTCAAGAAGAGTTGTGCTTCTCTGGATGATGGCTGCAGGGCTGGAACAGAATCATCTCTTTTTATCTAAGAAACATTTAATTCATTGATATATGTCATATAATTTCAATATCTCAATTTATAGATAAAAAAAATTAAGCACCAGAACTCCAGGTCTTTGTAATACATACATGTTCTAGGAGTTAGGACACGGGATTGAATTGGTTGTGTATTATTAAGACATTATTTTAAATTAGTATGTGGTCCTATTATTATTATTATTATTATTATTATTATTATTAATTAGCATGTGGCACTAATCCATGATGAATATTATTAAGAAGAAAAGATATCAGGATACTAAAAATGAACCCTTTTTTTATAGCAAGCAGAAAGGGGGCTTTATTTTTTCCTTTTTTTCTTCAATAATTCTATTCTTTCATGTATCTGTCTATATTAGAAAAAATAGAAATGAAAAATTCAAGAAAGGCACTTTCAATCTTGAAAATAGTTTTGAATTTTATTTTATTAATATATTTAATTAAGAAATAATTGGGACATGTTTGAAATGATGTCACAGTCATGGGTTCATTCTATTTTATTTTTATTTATTTCTTTTATTATAGCTTTTTATTTACAAGATATATGCATGGATAATTTTTCAGCATTGAAAATTCCAAGGCCTTTCATTCCAACTTTTCCCCTCCTTCCCTCCAACACTTCTCCAGATGGCAGGTTGACTAATACATGTTAAATATGTTGAAGTATAAGTTAAATACAATATATGTATACATGTCCAAATAGTTATTTTGCTGTACAAAAAGAATCAGACTTTGAAATAGTGTACAATTAGCCTGTAAAGGAAATCAAAAGTGCAAGAGGACAAAAATAGAGGGATTGGGAATTCTTATGTAGTGGTTCATAGTCATCTCCCAGAGTTCCTTTGCTAGTTCAGTTCATTACTGCTCTATTAGATCTGATTTGGTTCATCTCATTGTTGAAGAAGATCACATCCATCAGAATTGATCATCATATACTATTGTTGTTGAAGTATATAATGATCTCCTGGTCCTGCTCATTTCACTCAGGATCAGATCATGTAAGTCTCTCCAGGTCTTTCTGAAATCATTCTGCTGGTCATTTCTTACAGAACAATAATATTCCATAACATTCATATACCACAATTTATTCAGCCATTCTCCAATTGATGGATATCCACCCACTTTCCAGGTTCTGGCCACTACAAAGAAGGCTGCCACAAACATTTTGGCACATACAGGTCCCTTTCCCTTCTGTAGTATCTCTTAATAATTTAGTATTATAAAGTATAAGCCCAGTAAAAACACTGCTGGATCAAAGGGTATGCACAGTTTGATAACTTTTTGAGCATAATTCCAAATTGCTCTCCAGAATGGCTGGATGTATTCACAATTCCAACAAAGTATCAGTGTCCCTGTTTCCCCATAGCCCCTCCAACATTCTGCATTATATTTCCCTGTCATTCTAGCCAATCTGACAGGTGTGTAGTGGTATCTCAGAGTTGTCTTAATTTGCATTTCTCTGATTAATAATGACTTGGAGCATCTTTGCATATGGCCAGAAATAGTTTCAATTTCTTCATCTGAGAATTGTCTGTTCGTATCCTTTGACCATTTATCAATTGGAGAATGGCTTGATTTCTTATAAATTAGAGTCAATTCTCTATATATTTTGGAAATGAGGCCTTTATCAAAACCTTTTACTGTAAAAATATTTTCCTAGTTTATTGCTCCCCTTCTAATCTTATCTGCATTAGTTTTGTTTGTACATAATTTTTTTCAGTTTGGTATAAGCAAAATTTTCTATTATATGATCAGTAATGATTTCTAGTTCTTCTTTGGTCACAACTTCCTTCCTCTTCCCCAGGTCTGAGAAGTAAACTATCCTATGTTCTTCTAATTTATTTATAATCTCATTCTTTATGCCTAGGTCATGAATCCATTTTGACCTTATCTTGGTGTATGGTGTTGAGTGTGGGTCAATGTCTAGTTTCTGCCATATTAATTTTCAATTTTCCCAGCAATTTCTGTCAAACAGTGAGTTCTTATTCCAAAATCTGGGGTCTTTGGGTTTGTGAAACACTAGATTATTAAAGTTATGGACTGTTTTGTTCTTTGAACCTAAACTATTCCACTGATCACCTATTCTATTCCTTAGCCAATACCAAATGATTTTGGTAACCGCTGCTTTATAATATAATTTTAGATATGGTACAGCTAGGCAACCTTTAATTGATTTTTTCATTAATTCCCTTGAAATGCTTGACTTTTTGTTTTTCTATATGAACATTGCTTTTTTGTTGTTGTTGTTGTTGTTGTTGTTTTTCATTAAAATAGGTTTTTTTGGGAGTCTGATTGGTATAGCACAAAATAAATAGATTAATTTAGATAATATTATCATCTTTATGATATTTGCTGGACCTATCCAAGAGCATTTAGTATTTTTCCAATTGGTTAGATCTGACTTTATTTGTGTGGAAAATGTATTGTAGTTTTGCTCATATAGTTTCTGATTTTCCCTTGGCAGATAAATTCCTAAATATTTTATACTATAAGTAGTTACTCTAAATGGAATTTTTCTTTGTAAGTCAGTTGGATTTTGTCAATGATTTTTAAGAGTGCTGATGACTTATTTGCATTTATTTTGTATCCTGCAACTTTGCTTAAGGTATGGATTATTTCTAATAGCTTTTTAATAGAATCTCTGGGATTCTCTAAGCATACCATCATATCATCAGCAAAGAGTGATAATTTGGTTTCCTCAATACCTACTCTAATTCCTTTAATCCATTTCTCAACTCTTATTGCCAAAGCTAGCATTTCTAATACAATATTGAATAATAATGGTCATAGTGGGGAACCTTGTTTCACTCCTGATCTTATGGGGAATGGTCCCAGTTTGTCCCTATTATATATGATGCTTACTGTTGGTTTTAAATAGATGCTGCTGATTATTTTAAGGAAAAGTCCATTTATTCCTTTTTTTTTAAATAACTTTTTATTGATAGAACTCATGCCAGGGTAATTTTTTACAACATTATCCCTTGCATTCACATCTGTTCTGATTTTTCCCCTCCCTCCCTCCACCCCCTCCCCAGATGGCAAGCAATCTTTTACATGTTGAATAGGTTACAGTATATCCTGGATACAATATACATGTGCAGAACTGAACAGTTTTCTTGTTGCACAAGGAGAATTGAATTCAGAAGGTATAAATAATCCGGGAAGAAAAACAAGAATGCAAGCAGTTTATATTCATCTCACAGTGTTCTTTCTTTGGGTGTAGCTGCTTCTGTCCATCTTTCATCAATTGAAACTGAATTAGCTCTCTTTATCGAAGAGATCCACTTCCATCAGAATACATCCTCAAATAGTATCATTGTTGAGGTATATAATCATCTCCTGGTTCTGCTCATTTCTCTTAGCATCAGTTCATGTAAGTCTCGCCAGTCCTCTCTGTATTCATCCTGCTGGTCATTCCTTACAGAACAATAATATTCCATAACGTTCATATACCACAATTTACTCAACCATTCTCCAATTCATGGGCATCCATTCATTTTCCAGCTTCTAGCCACTACAAACAGGGCTGCCACAAACATTTTGGCACATACAGGTCCCTTTCTCTTGCTTAGTATCTCTTTGGGATATTAGCCCAGTAGAAACACTACTAAATCAAAGGGTATGCACAGTTTGATAACTTTTTGAGCATAGTTCTAAATTGCTCTCCAGAATGGCTGGATGTGTTCACTATTCCACCAACAATGTATCAGTGTCCCTGTTTTCCCACATCCCCTCCAACATTCCCCATTATCTTTCCCTGTCATTCTAGCCAATCTGACAGGTGTGTAGTGGTATCTCAGAGTTGTCTTAATTTGCATTTCTCTGATTAATAATTATTTTGAGCATATTTTCATATATCTATAGATAGTTTCAATTTCTTCATCTGAGAATTGTTTGTTCATATCCTTTGACCATTTATCAATTGGAGAATGGTTTAATTTCTTATAAGTTAGAGTCAATTCTCTACATATGTTGGAAATGAGGCCTTTATCAGAACCTTTGCTTGTAAAAATGTTTTCCCAGTTTATTGTTTCCCTTCTAATCTTGTCTGCATTTGTTTTGTTTGTACAAAAACTTTTCAATTTGATATAGTCAAAATTGTCTATTTTGTGGTCAATAGTGATCTCTAGTTCTTCTTTGGTAATAAATTCCTCCCTCTTCCCCAGGTCTGAGAGGTAAACTATCCTATATTCTTCTAATTTATTTATAATCTCATTCTTTATGCCTAGGTCATGAACCCATTTTGACCTCATCTTGATGTACGGTGTTAAGTGTGGGTCAATGCCTAGTTTCTGCCATACTAATTTCCAATTTTCCCAGCATTTTTTGTCAAATAGTGCATTCTTATCCCAGAAACTGGGGTCTTTGGTTTTGTCAAACACTATATTATTAAAGTTATTGGCTGTTTTGTCCTTTGAACCTAACCTATTCCATTGATCAACTAGTCTATTTCTTAGCCAATACCAGATGGTTTTAGTAACTGCTGCTTTATAATATAATTTTAGATCTCGTACAGCTAGGCCACCTTCATTTGATTTTGTTTTTCATTAATTCCCTTGAAACTCTTGACCTTTTGTTTTTCCATATGAACTTTGTTGTTATTTTTTCTAGTTCATCAAAGTAGTTTTTTTGTGAGTCTGATTGGTATAGTGCTAAATAAATAGATTAATTTAGGTAGTATTGTCATCTTTATTATATTTACTCACCCAATCCAAGAGCATTTAATATTTTTCCAGTTGGTTAGATCAGACTTAATTTGTGTGGAAAGTGTTTTGTAGTTTTGCTCATAAAGTTTCTGATTTTCCCTTGGCAGATAGATTCCTAAATATTTTATACAATCAGTAGTTACTTTAAATGGAATTTCTTTTTGTAACTCTAACTGCTGGGTTTTGTTAGTGATATATAAGAATGCTGATGACTTATGTGGGTTTATTTTATATCCTCCAACTTTGCTGAAGGTGTGGATTGTTTCTAATGACTTTTTAGTAGAGTCTCTGGGCTTCTCTAAGTATACCATCATATCATCATCAAAGAGGGATAATTTGGTTTCCTCATTGCCTATTGTTATTCCTTTAATCTCTTTCTCAGCTCTTATTGCCAAAGCTAGCATTTCTAATACAATATTAAATAGTAACGGTGATAGTGGGCAACCTTGTTTCACTCCTGATCGTATTGGGAATGGTTGTAGTTTGTCCCCATTACATATGATGCTTACTGTTGGTTTTAAATAGATGCTACTGATTATTTTAAGGAAAAGTCCATTTATTCCTATACTCTCAAGAGTTGTTAATAGGAATGGATGTTGGATTTTATCAAATGCTTTTTCTGCATCTATTGAGATGATCATCTGGTTTTTGTTAATTTGATTATTAATGTGGCCAATTATACTGATAGTTTTCCTAATATTGAACCAGCTCTGCATTCCTGGTATAAATCCTACTTGATCGTGGTGTATTTTCCTGGGGATGATTTTCTGTAGTCTTTTTGCTAATATCTTATTTAAGATTTTAGCATCAATATTCATTAGGGAGATAGGTCTTTAATTTTCTTTCTCTGTTTTCAACCTACCTGGTTTAGGTATCAGTACCATGCCTATGTCATAAAAGGAATGTGGTAGGACTCCTTCATTCCCTATTTTTTCAAATAGTTTATAAAACATTGGGGCTAATTGTTCTTTGAATGTTTGGTAGAATTCACATGTAAATCCATCTGGTCCCAGGGATTTTTTTTTAGGGAGTTGATTAATAGCTTGTTCTATTTCTTTTTCTGAAATGGGACTATTTAAGCAATTTACTTCCTCCTCTGATATTCTGGGAAGCCTATATTTTTGGAGGTAGTCATCCATTTTGCTTAGGTTATCAAATTTATTGGCATAATGTTGGGCAAAGTAACCCCTTACTATTTCTGTAATTTCCTCTTCATCCGTGGAAAGTTCTCCTTTTTCATTTTTAAGACTACTAATTTGATTTCCCTCTCTCCTTTTTCTAGTCAGATTTACCAAAGGTTTATGGATTTTATTGGTTTTTTCATAAAACCAACTCTTAGTTTTATTTATTAGTTCAATAGTATTTTTACTTTCTATATTATTAATTTCTCCTTTTAATTTTAGAATTTCAAATTTAGTAATTGATTGGGGTTTTTTATTTGGTCTTTTTCTAACTTTTTAAGTTGCAGGCCCAATTCATTGATCTTTTCTTTTTCTATTTTATTCAAGTAAGCCTCTAAGGATATAAAATTTCCCCTTATTACTGCTTTGGCTGCATCCCATAAATTTTAATATAATGTCTCACCGTTGTCATTATCTTGAGTGAAATTATTAATTGTGTCTATAATTTGCTGTTTCACCCAATCATTCTTTAAGATGAGATTATTTAGTTTCCAATTATTTTTTGGTCTATTTACACCTAACTTTTTGTTGAATGTAGTTTTTATTGCATTGTGATCTGAAAAGAAAGCATTTACTATTTCTGCATTCCTGCATTTAATTTTGAGATCTTTATGTCCTAATATATGGTCAATTTTTGTGTAGGTTCCATGAACTGCTGAGAAGAAAGTATACTCCTTTCTGTCACCATTCAGTTTTCTCCAGAGATCTATCATACCTAATTTTTCTAATATTCTATTTACCTCTTTAATTTCTTTCTTATTTGTTTTGTGGTTTGATTTATCTAAATCTGAGAGTGCAAGGTTGAGATCTCCCACTATTATAGTTTTGCTGTCTATTTCTTCTTACAACTCTCTTAACTTCTCTTTAAGGAAGTTAGATGCTATACCACTTGGTGCATATATGTTTAATACTGTTATTGCTTCATTGTTTATAGTACCCTTAAGCAAGATCTAGTTTCCTTCCTTATCTCTTTTAATTAGATCAATCTTTGCTTTTGCTTGATCTGAGATGAGAATGGCTACCCCTGCTTTTTTGACTTCACCTGAAGCATAATAGATTCTACTCCAGCTTTTTTAATAGATTCTACTCCCTGTTCTAAATGTGTTTCCTATAAACAACAGATTGTAGGGTTCTGACTTTTGATCCAGTCTGCTATCCGCCTCCTCTTTATGGGAGAGTTCATCCGATTCACATTTATAGTTAAAATAACCAATTCTGTATTCCCTGCCATCCTAATATCCCCAGATTATACTTTTCTTTTTCTTGCCCTCCTTCCCTTCTTCCCTAGTATTAAACTTATTGGTCCCACTAATGTCACGCAGCTCTCCCTCTTTGAATCCCTTCCCCTTTCTTGTACCCTTCCCTTATTACTCTTTTTCCTTTTCCCTTTTCCTCTCCCACTTTTTAATGAAGTGAGAGAAGAATCTCTGTAAAACAAAATGTAAATTGATTCCTCTTTGAGCCAACTCTGATGAGAGTACGATTTACACAATATTCCTCTCCCTCTCTAAGTTCCTTCATATATGATAGGTTTCCTTTGCCTCACATGTAGTCTCCCTCTTTTTATCTCCCCGTTTCCTTTTTTCTGACATTATCCCCTTTCCATTTCTACTTCCCTTTTTTATGTTATATCGGTAAAATCAAATTATACATATGGTTTTTATGTATTTCCACAACAAAAATACAGTTCTCAAGAGTTCCTTTAACCTTTTTCTACTTCTCTTGATTCCTGTTGTTGGAGATCAAATTTTTTGTTTGTCTGGTTTTTTCTTTAGAAACAGATGGAATTCCTCTATTTCATTAAATGTCCATCTTCTTCCGTGGAAAAAAATACTCAGCTTAGCTGGGTAGTATTCTTGGCTGCATTCCAAGTTGTTTTGCCTTTCAGAATATCTGATTCCAGGCCCTTCCATCCTTTAATGTTGAGGCAGCCAGATCTTGCATGACCCTTATTGTGGCATCTCGGTAATTGGACTGTTTTTTCCTGGCTGCTTGTAAAATTTTTTCTTTAGTCTGAAAATTCTGAAGTTTGGCTACAATATTCCTGGGAGTCCTTATTTTAGGGTCTTTTTCAAAAGGTGTTCGATGAATTCTTTCAATGCCTTCCCTTCCAGTTCTATTACTTCTTGGCAGTTCTCTTTGATGATTTCCTGTAAAATAGTATCTAGGCTCTTTTTTTCATCATAATTTTCTGGTAGTCCAATGATCCTCGGGTTTTTTTCTCCTAGATCTATTTTCTAGGTCTGTTGTTTTTCCAAGTAAATATTTGACATTTTTTTCCAATCTTTCATTTTTTTGGTTTTGCTTGACGGATTCTTGATGTCTCAATGAATCAGTCATTTCTATTTGTTCAATTCTGATTTTTAGTGAGTTATTTTCTTCATTAGCTTTTTTTTACTTCTTTTTGTATATGTCCAATTGAGTTCTTTTGCTCTATGGAATTTTTTTCCATTTCACCTATTTTTTTTTTTTTTTTTTTTTTTTTTTAGTGAGTTGTTTTCTTTTTCCAATTCGCAAACTCTGTTTCTCTGCACTTCTTGGGAGTTTTTTACCTTTTCCAATTCACATTTCAGGAAGTTGTTTTCTTTTTCTACTTTATCAAATTTTTCTTTTAGTGAGTTTTGTGCCTTTCTCCATTTCTCTTCTAGTTCTCTTTTAAGGTTTTTAAGTCTCTTCTAGGAGAGCCTTTTGTATTGGAGACCCACAGTCGACTGGAGACTGTCTGCTCTTAGTCTCTTCAGGGTTGAAAAACTGTTCTCTTTCTGTGTAGAAACTATCAATCGTTCTTTTGATTTTTTTACTCATTTTGTTAAATCCTGTAGGGTCTGCCTTCAGAGCCAGGACATTACCAGCTTCCTCTGCAGAGCCGTGAAAGGTATATGGACAGGTAGCTGTCCTGCCAACTGGCTACAAAAAGCAGCGAGGTACTCGAGTGCTCTGGGAAAGAGTTCCCCACCCGAGAGTAACTCAGGCCTGCAGGGTCGGGCTGGGAAGGTGCCCTTCAAAGAACCCCAGCTCTGTGAGATAACGACTGCCCTGGGGCTAGGAGCTGAGCAGTCAGAGTTTCACTTCCCAAGCCAAATCCTGCCCTGGGGCTGTGGGTGTTAGTAGTCGAGCAGTGAATGGATCTGCAGGGACCGGAATTGTCTGCCTGAGAAGAGCAGTCAGTTGGGGAGGTTCTATTGCCCCAGGCTGAGCCCCCCACTCTGCAGATCAGAGGCTGCCCAGGCTGTGCCCCCCTGCCGTGCAGATTAGTAACTGCCCCAGCAAAAGCCCTGAACTGCCGGATGTGGCCGCAGGGCTGGGGTAAACTCTGCCTGTGTCATTTTCGGGTTTGAGAGGTTACAGCCAGATCTCCTTAGGTTCTGGGTTTTTTTTTTTTTTTTTTTTTAGAGGACCCTCTGTTTTAGGTTTTAACTTCTCTGCCAGTTTACTGCTTTGTAATCAAGGCAGAGCAGTTATCCTATAGCAGAGTCGTCTCTATAACTTCTCTAGCCACAGAGATCACCCCCGTCCCTGGTCTGCTCAGGATGCTAGCCTCTCGTTACCTGTGCTAGTCTGGTCCTGGCCCCTCAGGACAAACCTTTCCTGGCGATCATCCGGATTGTCTGGTAAATTGTAGTGCTTCTAATCTTCATGAATTTAAGTAGTGAAGAGTTATTTTTGAGGCTGCATTAAATAGTTGGATATGAGGGGAATGAGAGAAGTTTAGAGAGTTGTGTGTGTCTGCTCCGCCATCTTGGCTCTGCCCAAGTCCATTTATTCCTATACTCTCAAGTGTTTTTAAATAAGAATGAAAGTTGGATTTTATCAAACGCATTTTCTGTACCTATTGAGATGATCATATGGTTTTTGTTAATTTGGTTATAATATGGTCAATTATACTAATAGTTTTCCTAATATTGAACCAATCCTGCATTCCTGATATAAGTCCTGCTTGATCATAGTGTATTATCCTGTGGATGATTTTCTGTAGTCTTTTTGCTAATATCTTATTTTAGCATCAATATTCATTAGGGAGATTGGTCTATAACTTTCTTTCTCTGTTTTCTACCGACCTGGTTTAGGTATCAGTACCATGTCTGTGTCATAAAAGGAATTTGATAGGACTCCTTCATTCTCTATTTTTTCAAATAGTTTATATAGCATTGGGGCTAATTGTTCTCTTCAAATGTTTGGTAGAATTCACATGTAAATCCATCTGATCCTGGGGATTTTTCTTAGGGAGTTGATTAATAGCTTGTTTTATTTCTTTTTCTGAAGCATTTTAAGCAATTTACTTCCTCCTATACTTTTGGAGTTAGTAATCCATTTCACTTAGATTATCAAATTTATTGGCATAAAGTTGGACAAAATAACTCCTTATTGCTCTAATTTCCTCTTCATTGGTGGAAATTTCTCCCTTTTCATTTTTAAGACTAATAATTTGATTTTTCTCATTCCTTTTTCTAATTGAACTTACCAAAAGTTTATCTGTTTTATTGGTTTTTTTCTTAAAACCAACTCTTAGTTTTATTTATTAGTTCAATAGTTTTTTTTTTTTACTTTAAATGTTATTAATTTCTCTTTTTAATTTTAGAATTTGAACTTAAGTATTTGATTGGGGTTTTTAATTTGGTCTTTTTATACTTTTTTAAGCCCAATTTATTTATCATCTCTTTCTCTATTTTATCAAGTAAGCCTCTAAAGATGTAAAATTTCCCCTTATTACTGCTTTGGCTGCATCCCACAAATTTTGGTATGATTTCTCATCATTGTCATTATCTTGAGTGAAATTATTGTGTTTATAATTTGCTGTTTCACTCAATCATTCTTTAAGATGAGATTATTTAGGTTCCAATTACTTTTTTATCTATTTACCCCTATTTTTTTGTTGAATGTAGTTTTATTGCATCATGATCTGAAAATAATGCATTTACGATTTCTGCCTTTCTGCATTTAATTTTGAAGTCTTTATGTCCTAATGTATCATAATTTTTGAATAGGTTCCATGAGCTGCCGAGAAGAAAGTATTATCCTTTCTGTCACCATTCAGTTTTCTCCAATGATCTATCGTTCCTAATTTTTCTAATAATTTATTTATCTCTTTGATTTCTTTCTTGTTTGTTTTGTGGTTTTATTTATCTAATTCTGAGAGTTCAGGGTTGACATCTCCCACTATCATAGTTCTTCTTGCAATTCTCTTAACTACTGCTTTAGGAAGTTAGATGCTATACCACTTGGTGCATATATGTTTAGTATTGATATTGCTTCATTGTCTATGCTACCCTTGAGCAAAATATAGTTTCCTTCCTTATCTCTTTTAATTAGATCAATTTTTTGCTTTTGTTTGATCTGAGATAAGGATGGCTACCCCTGCTTTTTTGACTTTATCTGATGCATAATAGATTCTGTTCCAGCCTTTTACCTTTACTCTGTATGTATCTCCCTGCTTTAAATGGGTATCCTATAAACAACATATTGTAGAGTTCTGGCTTTTGATCCAGTCTGCTATCTGCCTCTGCTTTATGGAAGAGTTCATCCCATTCACTTTTATGGTTAAAATTACTAAATTCTGTATTTCCTGCCATCTTTTTTTCTTTTTCTTGGCTTCTCCTTACCCCCTTTTCCCAGTATTAAACTTATTGGTCCTTCTTGCATCACACACACTCTTTAGGATTTCTTCCTCCTCCCTTTGAATCCCTTCCCTTTTCTTGTATCCTTCCTTATTACTCTTTTCCTTTTCTCTTTTCCTCTCACATTTTTAATAAGTTAGAGAAGATTATCTCTAAAACAAATATGTCAATTATTTTATTTTTGAGCCAAGTTTGATGGGAGTAAGATTCGCACAATGTTCCTCCCCCTCTCTAAGTTCCCTCAGATATGATAGGTTTCCTTTGTCTCTTCGTGGGATGTAGTTTCCCTTTTTTTTTCTTCCCTTTTCCATTTTTCTGACATTATCCCCTTTCCATTTCTACTTCTCTTTTTTATATCAGTAAAATCAAATTATACATGTAGTCTTTTTGTATATCCACAACAGAAATACAATTCTCAAGAGTTCCTTTTACCTTTTCTGCATCTCTTGTGTCCTATGGTTGGAGATCAATTTTTTTTTTGTTTAGATCTGCTTTTTTTCCTTAGAAACAAATAGAATTAATCTGTTTCATTAAATGTCAATCTTCTTCCATGGAAGAAAATGCTCAGCTTATGAATTGTTTTTTCTTGATTTTTCAAATGTATTAAGTTTATTACATAAAACTGGTGTCTAACCTGGGGATGGGCTTTGCTGTCAACATTCTGAATTTGGCTGCCTTTACACATCATGAAAACCATTTCAGAAATGCTCAGGTGACTTTTTCTCAAAGTAGATAAACTTAACCTGATAAATTTATTTTTATTTATTTTATTTTTTTAAAAAAAACCTTTTTATTTTCAAAAAAAAATCATAGTTTTCTTTTCTTTGTTAAATGTGAGAGAATACAACATATGCATACATATTTATATCCTCTATATACTTTAGAAATGAAGCTTTTATCAGAAATTTTGAATGCAAAAATGTCTTCCTAGTTTATTGCTTCCCTTCTAATCTTGTCTGCATTAGTTTTGTTTGTACAAAATCTTTTTTTAAACTTAATATAATCAAAATGATATATTTTGTGATAAATAATGATCTCTAGTTCTTCTTCAGTCACAATTCCTTTCTCCTCCACAAATCTGAGAGGTAAACTATCCTATATTCTTCCAATTTGTTTATACTATCATTCTTTAAGTCTAGATCATCCTTATCTTGATATAAGATGTTAGGTGTGGGTCTATGCCTACTTTCTGCCATACCAATGTCCAATTTTCCCAGCAGTTTTTGTCAAATAGTGAATTCTTATCCCAAAAGGTAGAGCATTTGGGTTTGTCAAATATTAGATTGTTATAGTCATTGGCTATTTTGTTCTGTGAATCTAACTTATTCCACTGATGAACTTTTCTATTCCTTAGCCAGTACCAAATGATTTTGATGACCACTGCTTTATAATATAGTTTTAGATATGGTACAACTAGGCCACCTTCATTTGCTTTTCTCTTCATTAATTCCTTTGAAATTATTGACCTTTTGTTCTTCCAGATAAATTTTGTTATTTTTTTTAGTTCAGTAAAACAATTTCTTGGGAGTTTGATTGGTATAGCACTAAATAAATAGATTTGTTTAGGTAGTATTGCCATCTTTATTATATTTGCTTGACCTATCCATAAGCACTTGATATTTTTTCCACTTGCTTAGATCTGGCTTTATTTGTGTGAAAAGTGTTTTGTAGTTTTGTTTATATAGTTCCTGACTTTCTCTTGGCAGATAAATAATAATCTTTATTGTTATGTACAATGTTCTCTTAGTACTCCACACTTCATTTAGCATCTGGTCATATTAGTCTCTCAAGGCTTTTCTGAATTCATCCTGCTGATCATTTCTTATAGAACAATAATATTCCATAACATTCATATATCCCTGATTTATTCAACAATTCTCCAACTGATGGGTATCTACTCAGTTTCCAGTTTCTTGCCACTACAAAAATAGTTGCTACAAACATTTTTTTGCACATGTGTGTGAGTTCTTTTCTTTTTTTATGATCCTTTAGTTATACAGACAAGTAGAGACACTAAAGGATCAAAGATTATATACAGTTTGCTAGCCTTTAGTCATAGTTTCATATTGCTCTCCAGAATGGTTGAATCAGTTCAAATGTATTATCTTTGCTGTTTTTCCACATTCCCTCCTATATTCATCATTTTTTTCCTGCCATTTTAGCCAATCTGAGAGAGATTTAGAGGATTTTTTTCATATGACTAGAGATGGCTTTAATTTATTCATCTGAAAACTATTCATATCCTTTGACAATTTATCAGTTGGGGTATAGCTTGTATTATTATAAGTTTGAGTCAGTTATCTATATATTTTAGAAATGAGGCCTTTTCACTGTTGCGCTTATTAACTGTGAGATCTTGCATAACTTATGTAACCTCAGCAGACTTCACTTTCCTAGTCTGTAAAATGAAGAAGTTAAACTCAATCTCCAAGATTCTTTCCAATTTTTGTGCCATGATTCTTAGATCCTATGGAGTCTTGGATAGAATGATGCAAAGCAGATGTTCTTAACACAAAGTTTTTATGTAGTTTGAGAATGGGGTGGAGACTCAATGAGAGGTGTGTGAATTAAAATAGGAAAAAAATGACAATTTTATTTTCAATTTTTAAACATTTTAAAAATGTTTTTCTGAGGTCAGCATTTTTAAAATGCTTATATTTCCTCCATTTAGTTGTTTTTTCCTGAAGCATTTATAGGTTCATCAGACTGTGAAAGGAGTTCATGATATATACAAAAAAAGTTAAGAATTCTCGATATAAAGAGAGGTGTTATTTTCTAGATAGAAAAAGAAGACTACTCTGAACAACTTAGGAAATTTAGACAATAGATTAGAGACATTTTTTAAAAATGTGCTTTGCAAAATGTTTGTGGCAGCCCTGTTTGTAGTGGCTAGAAACTGGAAATTGAGTGGATGCCCATCAATTGGAGAATGGTTGAGTAAATTGTGGTATATGAATGTTATGGAAAATTATTGTTCTATAAGAAATGACCAGCAGGATGAATACAGAGAGGCTTGGAGAGACTTACATGAACTGATGCTAAGTGAAATGAGTAGAACCAGGAGATCATTATATACTTCAACAGCAATACTGTATGAAGATGTATTCTGATGGAAGTGGATTTCTTTGACAAAGAGACCTAACTCAGTTTCAATTGATCAAGGATGGACAGATGCAGCTACACCCAAAGAAAGAACACTGGAAAATGAATTTACATTTGCATTTTTGTTTTTCTTCCCAGGTTATTTTTACCTTCTGAATCCAATTCTCCCTGTGCAATAAGAGAACTGTTTGGTTCTGCATACATATATTGTATCTGGGATATACTGCAACATATTTAACATATATAGGACTGCTTGCCATCTAGGGAAGGGGTGGAGGGAGGGAGTGGGAAAATCAGAACAGAAGTGAGTGCAAGGGATAATGTTGTAAAAAATTACCCTGACATGGATTCTTTCAATAAAAAGTTATTATATAAAAAAAAGGTATTTTATTGTGTAGTTGAAATCAAGCTGTTAATTCTATTTTCATAAGTGTTCTGCTTTGCTCTCATTTCTTTACCTAAATTTTCCTCTATAAATTTTGTTTGATTTTGAAAATAAATTTTTAGCTCTTTCAAAAAAAAATGTGCTTTGCCTGAGAGAAAAATAAATGTGGGAGTATGTGGTTGTTCAAAGAGGACTAACATATCTGGTGTGAGTTTGCTAAACTCTTTTTGAGACTGATTATCCACCTTTGTTGTCCACCTGACACTCAACTCTCACCTGTATCTCCAAGAAGCTGAAGAAAAACTGCTTAACCATCTCTGTAGATGGGCTAAAATAATTGAGGATAATCAATAGATTTTGAACCCCATTAATGGCATGTCTAATCCAAGCATCTGAAGATTTATTTTGACAAAATGAGTGAATGAAAATAATATGATTGCTCTGTCAATATGAGTGACAGTGAGTTTATTAGGGAGCCCAGAATTTAAATACCATATATGCAAATCACTTAAATTCATTATACTCCAGGCAACTTTGTCTAGGAAAGTAACTGACAAGCAGGTGTAAATTAACTGTGGTAAAGGGAATTTCCATATTAGAAGGGATCTATGGTGATGACATTATAGACCACATCTTAAAAAAAAAAAATCTAAGCTGCCTTAGAATTGAGTTGGATAGGCATTTTACATTGATACTCATTGGAATGAACTGTCCTTATTTACACAGTGACAAACAATTTAATTATGGTTTATCTGAATAAATTCTCAATAAGGTATCATTTGTAATGTTGATATAACTGGCAAGAAGATATCTATTGTGTGGAGTAAGCCATGATTCTCAAGATGAACCAGAAGAAAATCATTCTAAACACTGATATTTTCCTACCAGAACAAAAACCATCAACTTTATGTTGGGACTTAAAAAAAAAAAAAAAAGAAATGGTGATGTAAGTGATCTCTGTTATATTACTCACATGTACTTTTCTTTACCTCTTTCCCACAGCTTAAAAATACCTAGTGAATGTCTTTTCTCTACAGAACACAAGGGCTGTGACTGATTGAATATGAATAACTCAGTCATCACAATGACAAAAGCTGATCTTTAGGATCATGATTTGACAGGGTCTACAACTTAGTTGCCAAGACTTATTGTTGTACTAGACAAAACTATTCCTAAAAATTGTTGCATCTGAGGAGACAAAAAAAAAAGTCAGAGGTGATGATAAAGGGGAACAGAGACAAAAATTATGTATATTCAAGTAAGAAGAGAGATGGACTGTCTCTTAGAGATATTGAATTCATGGCATGACAGAGGCTAAAGTAATATCTGGGCCTTAGGAAAGAGGCACCTACTGTAGTTGATCCCATAAGCATTTACCCTAGAGTGACTCTTATGCATGTTAAAACAAGATGGCTGTGAAATATAGGATAAAGAGTTGAGACAGTAGTTGCCATGAAGAAGATTCATACTTCATTGGATTTTAGTGTCCTGAAACAAAATTCTTACTTCTCCAGTTAGTAACAGTTCTGCTATTAGGAAAACATAGTGAGCTGAAGGTTATCCAATATACTTTTCACATTCATTTTCATTTTTTTAAAAATAAATGAATAACATTTTTAGAGATATGTGTAATGTGTGTATATGTATTGATGCCAATAACAAATTAACTGTGTGACAAAAGATGATAAGGAAGAAAGTGATATCTGTAACAAATCATTCCCTTCACAATTTTTCCAGGAACTTTTTGCCAATCCTGAAATAATTCATTCTAAATTAGAAATTGTTTAAACATGGATTATGATTTTACAAAGATCTTTGAAAAAAATAAAGTTTTCTATGAGGTTGGAGAGCAAATTACTAAAAGTATAAAATATCTGATTAACATTCAAATGAATGTTTTTATTGGAGGAATTAAAATGTCTTTATAGATATAATCTCATTAGTCCTGCTACTACCCAGGAAGTATGTTAGTCCTATAAATTTCACTTTGAATCAGGAAGTCTGAGATTGATTTTCCAAATTTCATAGTTAATGGAAAAGCTAAGGAGGAAAAGATTTTTTGAATGGAGATATCTATTTGACCTTAATTCAAAGATTTGATTTGACAGTAGTCACTTTAAATGGTAGGAATAGGTGACTGGATTGGTAGTTTTATTGATTTAGGGAACTACCTCCATGAATCTGGGCCTATAACTGATACATAATATGAGAAAGTTTCCTAGAAAGTTTTTGGGAAAAGAAACCAATTCTGTCAAGAGACATAAAAAAATATTTTAATTTAGGGCTTTTAATTTTTTTCTACTTTTGACCCTTTTTTTGCCTGAAATATTTTTATGTGACCCCATCTCAAATATGAACTGAGCTGTTTCTGGAAACATACATGCATGCACAGTGCTAAGTGTGTATGTTATGTGTTCAGATGTCAGGATGTACTGAAGTCACATGTGATAACACAAGCAAGTGCTGACAGAAACACCACAAGTTCACTTTATGTTTGGTTTTGAATTAATTTTGGTTGTGTTCAGAAATCTTTTACTGATGCCAAATTTTTCACAACCCCCACATTCAATTATGTGACTCCCACAGTTTAAGGATTTGCTCCAAATCACTACCTGTTTAGAGAAATGCAAATTAAAATAACCCTGATGTACATCTGACATCTATTCAATTGACTAACAAGATGGAAAAAAATGATAAATCCTGGAGAAAGTGTGGAAAAATTAAGACACTAAGGTGTTGGAATCTTTACAAACTGTTAAGTCATTAGAGTTGACAGAGACAATAATTATCTAATTTAGCATGGTTCAGTATCCTTGATCTAATCTTACAAGGAGATGTTTTAGGCCAGACCTGAAACAAGGTACTACGTAGAACTAATTGATACAATGCTTGTGTTCACACCTTTACTCCTTGGAGTTCACACACGTTTGGGAGATTTCAGGGTTTAGTCTAAGATATCCGAATTCACACCTCCCTTGAAGCTCTTAGGGCCAGAGAGCACTATGGGAGAAAACCCATAATCCCTCTCTCTGATACATAAGAAGAAAGCAGAGGCCCAGTCAGGGGAGTTCAGCTGAGTTACATTGGAGAGGAGCACTCTGGGAGAGCCAGAAGCCCTCTCTTGGAGGCAAGAAAGATTCATTACAACTTTTACCTTGGTGTTGGCTGGAGGCAGAGGCAGAAGCAAAGGACAAAGCTGCAAGAGCTCTTAGAATCAAGCAGAGAAATAGGCCTAAGCTAACTGGGCTATATTGGAGGCAATAAAAGATCTGAACTTTTAACACCTGGCTGCATTTTGGGTGATTATTACTTTCAACTGCAACTAAGGCTGCCTCCAGAAAACCTCCCTGAGAAACCTGCTCTCTCCAGAGAGAACCATTATTGTATTATATTTTAAAGAAGAAGAACATCAGCAGTAAGGCATTGTTGAGGAGTTGCAAACTAATGTTCTCCATTCTGGAGAACAATTTGGAATTATGCTCACAGGATCAAACTATGCATAGCTTTTAATGTAGCAATATTATTTTCCAAGAAATAATTTTCTTGGATTATTTCCTGCATTGATGTGTCAAGGTCCTCTTTTTGTCCACACTTTCCTGGCTGTCTAATTGTTCCTATATTTCCTCTTCTTGATTTTTCTCCAGATCTGTTATTTTTCTTACAAGATATTTCACATTTTGTTCTATTTTCTCATTTTTGTAGTTTGCTTTATTTCTTGATTTCTCATAACTTCACTTTGCTCCTTTGTCTAATTCTAATTTTTAAAGAATTATTTTCATCTTTGAGACTCTGTACTTCCTTTGCTTTTGGTTAACTTTTTTTTTCATAATCTTCTTACTTTTTTTGGATTTTTCCCCCTCAATGTCTCTCATTTGATTTTTTAAATTCTTTTTTGTGTTCCTCTATAAATTCTCTCTGGGCAAATTGCTATTTCACATTACTTTTGGGGGTGGAAGATTTTTTGTGTCCTTTGAAGATGAACCTAAGTCTTCCCTGTTCCCATAATATGTTTCAATGGGGTGGAGTTCTTTCTTCTTTGCAGGTTTATTTTTTTAAAATAAAAGGTGTAAGCACCTCTAATTGTGGGGTGGGGGATGGTGCCTCAAACTACCTTTAGCCTCTCCACTCTGACCAGGAACCCCAAACTAAGAGCACCATCCTCCTGCAAATGCCCACAGCCAGCAGTGTCCCTGTTGGATGCTTCTGCACTCATCAGGCATTTGTTCCTTCACCCCCAGCACACCTGGACTCAGCATTCCTCATCAGTTGAAGTTCACTCAGTCTTCATGGACTGAAACCTCGACTTCACAAACAGCCTGGGAAAGTGGTTCCTGTTGAGTTTTCAGCCACAGTCAACTAGCCCAAGGGATCCCCATTTGATGTTTCTGTGAAGCTCCAGGGAGATATTTGCACTTCATAGAGTTTAATCCTCAGTTCTACTTCTTGCTTCAGATCTTTTCAGTTTGTATCAGAAAGACTTCTGTTCTGCCTAAAATCTTCTTGATTTCTCACTAGTCAGTGTTCACTTTGAGGCACAAATTTGTTCTATTTTGGGGGGAAGAATTGGGAGAGCTTGAAATTTACCAACCTATTCCTTTATCTTCCCAGAATATCCCCCTCTATTTTTTTTCACCACAAAAAGAGCTGTATAAATATTGTTGTACATATGGATCTTTTTTCTTTGATCTCTTTGGGATACAGATTTATTAATCATATTGCTGGGTTAAATGGTATGCTCAGTTTGAGGCCCTTTGGGTACTTTTCCAAATTGTTCTCAAACATCATTGGATCAGTTCACAACTATACCAACAAAAAAATGTCCATTTTTTTTCATGTTTCATCCAACATTTCTCCCTTTCCCTTTCTATATCACATTGACCAATCTGATATAAGGTGGTAGGTACGTCAGAGTTGTTTTAATATTCATTTTCCCACATATAAAACATAAACAGTTTATATGTTAAATTTTCTATTGGTTTAAGTTTGTTTGAGACAAAATCCTCAACATCTATGAGTTCATTAAATATCCATTTTCTTCCATTCAATATTATGCTTTATTTTGCTGGATACAACATTTTTGGCTGCAGGCTTAGTTAGTTTGATTGTCAATAAATAATATTCCAAAAACACTAGTTGTTTATTGTAGATGCTGGTAAATCCTGTACAATTCTAATTGTAGCTCCAGCATATGTAATTTAAATTCTTTTTCTTTGATGAGATTTTTGAAATATAACAATTAAGTTCCTGTTGTTTTCCTTGTAGGACCTCTTTGAGTTAGTCACTAGTGGATTTTTTCTATTTCTACTTTACCTTCTCAATCCTCTCTACTTTCCCCTCTCACTTGAGGACATTTCTTTGATTATGTCTTGTATATTTTTGTCAAGTTTTTTTTTTTTTTTTTGGTTATGGATTTCAGGTAACCCAATTATTCTTATATTTATTTTTCTTGATCTGTGCTCCATATCTGTTGCTTTCCTTATAAGATGTTTCAACTTTTTTTCCTTCTTTATATTATGTTATTTCTTTTTTATTTTTTAAAAAATTATTTAATTTTAATAAACATTGCTGTAGGAATTGTGTTGGGAAAGAAAAATCAGAACAAAAGTGAAAAATAATGGGAGAGAAAAAAAAAAAAGAAGTGAACATAGAATGTGTTGGTTTACATTCAATCTCCATAATTCTTTTTCTAGGTGCAGATGGCATTTTCTATGCAAAATCTATTGATATTGCCTTGGATCACTGAAACAATGAGAAGAACCAAGTCTTCCATAGCTGATCATAGCACATTTTTGTTGTTATTATGTATAATGTGTTCTTGGATCTGCTTGTTTCATTCAGCATCAGTTCAAGTAAATCTTTCCAGGCCTTTCTAAAATCAGCTTGTTAATCCTTGTTTATAGAACAATAATATTCCATTACCTTCATAGACCACAACTTATTCAGCCATTCACCAATTGTTGGGTATCTACTCATTTTCCAATTCTTTGCTACCACAAAAAGAGCTGCTACAAACATTTTTGCATATGTGGATTCTTTCCCCTCTTTTATGATTTCTTTGGGATATAGAACCTGGAGAAGCATCAATAGGTTAAAGGGTATGCGCAACTTTTTTTTTTAGCTCTTTGAGCATAACAGCTTTGCTCTCCAGATTACTCTCCAGAATGTTTAGATCATTTCACACCACCAATAGCACTGTATTAGTTTTCCCAAATTCCCTCCAACATGTATCATTATCTTTTCCTGTCATGTCAGCCAATCTGAGAGGTGTGATGAGATGATGCCTCAGAATTGTATTAATTTGCATTTCTTAAATCAACCGTGGTTTATTTTTCTACATGATTATAGTTGCCTTTACTTATGTCCTCTGAAAATTAACTGTTCATATCTTTCAATCATTTGTATTCTTAGAAATTTGACATAGTTCTTTATATATATTAGAAATGAGACAGTTATCACAAACACTAGCTGTAAAGATTTTTTTCCAGCTTCATATTTCTATTTTAGTCTTGTTTCTGTTGGTTTGTTTGTGCAAAATATTTTAATTTGATGTAATTAAAGTGGTCCATTTTGCCTTTTATAATGTTCTCTAGTTCTTCTTTGGTCATAAATTCCCCTCTTTTCCAAAGATCTGATAGGTAAATTCTCCCTTGTTCTCTTTAATTTGTTTATGGTAGCATTCTTTATGCCCAAATCATGTACCTGTTTTGACTTTATTTTGGTACAGGGTATAGGATATAGTTCTATGCTGACTTTATGACATGTTAATTTCCAGTTTTCCCAGCAATTTTTGTCAAATATTGAGTTCTTATCCCAGAAGCTGGAGTTTGGATTGTTTTGTTATTTTTTTTTTTGATCTCTTATGGCTTCACTGGCTTCCCTTTGCCCAATTATAATTTTCAAAGAATCATTATTTAAAATTTTCTATCTCCTTTTCTAGTTGATTTTCTTTTCATAGTTTTCTTGGATTTATTTTTAGGTTTTCCTCAACCTCTCTTATTTTAATTGTAAAGGTTTTTTGAATTCTATAAATTCTTTTTGAATAGGTAACCATTTGACATCACTTTTTGGTGTAAAAGAGGCTTTTTTTTTTTTTTTTTTACTTCAATGTCCTTCTATGAGGATGAACTCCAGGCATTCCTATTCCCCTACTAAATTTTTATCGTTGGGTTATTTCTTCTTTGCCTGCTTACTTTAAAAAATGAAATACACCCCTATTCCCAATGTGTGTATGTGAGGGATGGTGCCTCTGGTTTCACTTCAGTTTTGCCCTCTGGCCTGGAATCACAAATCAAAAACTCTTTTTATCCTATAAGTGCCTGTAGTCAGTATCTTCCCTAATCTACTGGTTCTGCATTCACCTATCTGGTTCCTATTCTACAGCACAGCTAGGTGTAGTGTTACTAATCAATTTGAGGTTTTCTCAGTCTTCCAAGACACAGACCCCAGACTCTCAGAACAGGTGAAACTTCCTGTGGTTGGAGCTGAGGCTATCTTTAAACCCAGCTAGTCCCATGGCTCCCTGGTTTTTGTTTGTTTGTTTGTTTGTTTTTGTTTTTGTTTTTGTTTTGTTTTGTTTTTCCTGTGGAGCTAAGCAGGAGATGTTTACACTTCATCTTGGTTAAATCAGGGTCTTCTCTAGGTTGTCCAAGGAGGACCCCGTTCTGCTCCAAACTTATTTTGTCTTTTCACATGTCTATGTTCAACCTGAGACACAATTGTATTTTGTTTCTGGGGAAAATCTGGAGAGGTTGGAATTTTCTAACTCACTCTGTCATTTTCCCAGAATCCTTCTTGAGGACAAACATTTTAAAAGGAAATAAGTATCTTCTGCACTTCCTTGTTTTCTTCCATGTTAATTTTAATGTTCAAAATCATCTGGGACTCAAATATGAACTTTTCACCTACTATTATGAAAAAAATTCATTCACAGGACCATAGATTTCAATATTCAAGATGTTTAAGGCCATTTATTCCAATCAGCTCATTTACAAGTAAGTAAACTAAAACACAGTGAGATTAGCTGTTAGCAGAACATTAAGTACATAAGGAACATTGGAATCAATGCACCCAAAGGATTTGAATCCATGCCATTTTATGATATTTACTTGCTGGGACAGCTAGGTAGCAGAGTAGATAGAATCCTAGGCATGGAGTTAGGAAAATATGAATTCCAATCCAGCCTCACACGTTTTTTAGCTGTGTGATCCTGGGCAAGTCATTTAACCCTCTTTCCCTTAGTTTCCTCATCTGTAAAATGAACTGGTGAAGGAAAAAGCAAACCATTCTAGTATCTTTACCAAGAAAACATTAAATGGGCTCAAATGAGTGGAACACAACTGAAATGACTGAAGAACAATTTCTTACTGTGAAGTCTTCCACACAGTGTGAAGAAAAGTTGATTTGCTTATCCTATTGTTTTTCTTTTGTTTTTTTCCAAAGGGGAAGAGAAAAATGGAGATTTTTCCCCCTTCTTTCATCAACTTTTTCCTTTTTCCATAATAACAACAATAACAATGTTACCAAACAATAATACCTAAATTAATGTAATATAAAGAAAAATAAAATGCCAGTTTCTCATGCTGTTAGTAGATGCTTTATTTCAAAATTACTCATTTCTAAAATTAGATTCTGAATTGTGTCTTAACTGATTACATTCACTATCATTAGAGACATGGCTTTTGTCTACTCTTGAGGAGGTCTGTATTGTATTGATGAATTTTCATATAATTGTGCAACAAGAAATTTCATTAGTTAATTAATTATCAAGTCACTGCCTATCATCACTTAAGTGTTTTATTATTATTTGCTTTCTCTTTATACAATTCTTCTTTGTTGTTATGAAAACATTCACCTCTTAAGTTAAATGAAGTGATTATTTTAAAATTCATATAGCTAAGGAAAATCCATGTCTGAAACCAACCAGATCAGTATTTTTTTATTTCTGTAAATGAATTCCATCAAAATAAAAGCATAAGTTGACAATCTTTTGGGAGCTTTGAGAGATTCATGCATGCTCAATTTCTATTTGACAAGATCAATCATTTTTGTTATCTTTTCTATAATCAAAAGTCTAATGCCTTTTTAGAAGAGTGCATTATTATAATAGACAAGATTTTTTTAAAATCTTGTTTGTACTGCATTATTATATTAATTATTCTAGATAGTTTAATATATAATTCTAGATAACAGAATTATTTTCAAATTTTATCTATTATAACATGGGTTAATAAAGAGATAACTATGTCAGGGCTAAAACTCTGAATAAGTGTACTTGAATCTGAGAATGCAGAGCACTCAAGGCTAATTACTTATTTGATGTGAGACAATGGCTTTATTAGCATGTGTTTGGATCATAGCTCTCCTCACCTTTGGTGCTTACTGAATGTTTGGTAGTAAGATAATTGCAGGCAAGGATTGGAGGGCAGAGGGAGAGAAAGGAGAGTTACTTGGCAGCAGGATGAGGAGGAGATAGGCTGGAGACACTGGACTTAGAGTTTAGGAGACATCTTTGGCAAATCTCGTGGCAGCTTGCCTGCCTCCTTCACTTTTCCCCCTAAAGACCAAAGATTTTGTCCTCTGATTTGTCCTGACTCTGGCTGACCCTGAAGCCCTTCAGGGAGCTAGCCTGCATTCTATAACCATCTAATGTTTTATTTTATTGATATAATAACCTCCTAGGTGAAGAAACTCTTTTCATTCATGTAGGTCAAAATTTTTTTTTTACACTTTGAGGTGTTAGAATTTTGCCTAGAGCATGGAGAAGTTGTGTTTTGTCTAGGGTCACCTAGTATGCACTTGTGGCAGGACTTTAAATCCATTTCTTCCTAATTTTAAGATTGGTTTTCTGTCCAATATGTCACACAGAGGTAATAAGCTTCACAGTAAATGAATATCTAGATGGTGCAGTGAATAGTGATGGGCTTAGAGTGGGGAAGATCTGAGTTCAAATATGGATTTAGGTACTTATTAGGTGTGTGACCCTGAACAGGTCACTTCACCTCAGTTTGCTCAACTCCAGAATATAATAGAACCAAGTATTTCCAAGGATTATTGTGGAATAACATAGTGTGGTGATAATGAAAAATTTGTAAAATGCTTTGTACAATGCCTGACAACTTGTAGTTGCTATGTGAATATTAGTTGCTATAGCTATTTTTGTATGAATGATAAATCATTATTTTTCTTTTTTCTTTATTAATTCCCATACTAAATAATATTTTAGTGATTTATTTTCTCAATAAAACAATAAGATAATATCTTAACTCAAGGCTCAAGTTTAAATTATGGATATTTCAAAAAGGTAACAAAATATAAATTTTTAAACAAAATTATGTAATGATAGGCTGAGATGGATTTGGCTCATCTCAAGAATGTGGTGATTCCATTCAATTTCAATAGACTTGGGATGGAAAATAGCTAATTACATCAAGAGAGAGAACTATGAAAACTGAATGTGGATTGAAGTTTTTTTTTTTTGCCTTTTTTGTTGTGGTTTGTTTATTTGTTTGTTTTTTATTTTTAATGGTTTTCTTTACCCTTTTGGTCTGATTTTTATTGTACAATATGCCAAAGATGAAAATGTGTTTAAAAGGATTGCACATATTTGACCTATGTCTAATTGCTTGCTGCCTTGTGAAGGAGGAGGTAAAGGAAGGAGGGAGAAAATTTTAGAACACATAAAACTTATGAAAATTTATGTTGAAAACTATATTTAGAAGGGCAGAGTCAAGATGGCAGAGAGCACACTCCCATCTTCCTAGGCTCTCCTTTTCCCTCAATCTATTTTAACAAAATTCAGCCTTAAAATTAGTGTTTGGCAGTCAGAACCCATGAATTTTTGGAGCATAGCATATTACCAACCAAAGATAATCTCATAATTCACCAGAAAATGTCTGTTTTTGCCTGCACATGGGGATGGAATGGGGAGTCCAGGGCCAGACTCAGGCAGGCAGTGAGAGCACAGGGAACAGCTCACACTGAGCAAACTAGAGCAGAACTAGGTATGGTCTCTGCTGGCAGAAAATCTATGGGGAGAACTCTACCACACAGTGTGAGCTACTCTGTCCTGGCAGCAAGCCAGTAGATCAGCAGAGAAAATATAAACACAGGGGGTAAAGACTATAATTGAAAATACTCTAGTCTCTCTGGACCTGGCCACACCCAGGTATTGGGTATTGGGTAATACCCGGAGTAACTTAGCATGAGCCAAGCACAGCCGCATTCACTGCTCCCAGTGTATAATAAAATGGCAGAAAATACAGAATTAGTAGTTTTACTATAAATATGAATGGGGTAAACTCCCCCATAAAGAGAAGGCAGATAGCAGAGTGGATTAAAAGCCAAAATCCTACAATATGCTGTTCACAGGAAACACATTTGAGCAGGGTGATACATATAGAATAAAGTTAGAAGGTTGGAGCAGATGCTACTATGTCTCAGGTGAAGTAAAAAAAGCAGGGATAGCCATCCTGATCAAGCAAAAGCAAAAATTGATCTAATTAAAAGAGATAAGGAAAAGCACTATATTTTGCTAAAGGGTAGTATAGATAAGGAAGAAATATCAATACTAAACATATATGCATTAAGTGGTATAGCATCTAAATTCCTAAAGAAGAAGTTAAGAGAGCTGTAAGAAGAAATAGACAGCAAAACTATAATAGTGGGAGATCTCAAACATGCACTTTTGGAACTAGATAAACCAAACCACAAAACAAGCAAGAAAGAAGTTAAAAAGGTAAATAAAACAATAGAAAACTTAATGGAGACAGAAAGGAATACTTTCTTCTTGGCAGTTCATGGAACCTATACCAAAATTGACCATACATTAGAATATAAAGACCTCAAATTCAAATGCTGAAAGGCAGAAATAGTAAATGCATCCTTTTCAGATCACAATGAAATAAAAATTACATTCAATAAAAAGCCAGGGGATAAAAGACCAAAAAATAATTGTAAACTAAATAATCTCATCTTAATGATTGAATGGGTAAAACAGAAAATCATACACACAATGAATAATTTTACCCAAGAGAATGACAGTAATAAGACATCATACCAAAATGTGTGGGATGCACACAGGGGAAATTTTATATCTTTAGAGGCTTATGTGCATAAAATAGAGAAAGAGAAAATCAATGAATTAGGCTTGCAACTAAAAAAGCTAGAAAAAGAGCAAATTAAAAACCCCCAATCGAACACTAAACTTGAAATTCTAAAAATAAAGGGAGAGATTAATAAAATTGAAAGTAAAATATTATTGAAATGATAAATAAAACTAAGACTTGGTTTTATGAAAAAAACCAACAAAATAGAAAACCCATGGTAAATTTGATTAACAAAAGGAAAGAGGAAAACAAAATTGTTAGTCTTAAAAATGAAAAGGGAGAAATTTCCACCAATGAAGAGGAAATTAGGACAATAATTAGGAGATACTTTGCCCAACTTTATGCCAATAAATTTGATAACTTAAATGAAATGGATGAATACCTTAAAAATATAGTTTGCCTGGATTAACAGAGGAAGAAGTAAATTGGTTAAATAGTCCCATTTTAGAAAAAGAAATAGAACAAGCTATTAATCAGCTTCCTAAAAAAAAAAAAAAATCCCCAGGACCAAATGAAATTACATGTGAGTTATATCAAACATTTAAAGAACAATTAACTCCAATGCTGTATAATTTAAAAAAAATAGGAATTGAAGGAGTCCTACCAAATTCCTTTTATGACACAGACATGGTACAGATACCTAAACCAAGTAGGGTGAAAACAGAGAAAGAAAATTATAGATCAATCTCCCTAATGAATATTGATGCTAAAATCTTAAATAAAATATTAGCAAAAAGAGTACAGAAAATCATCTCCAGGATAATACATGCCTGGATTTATACCAAAAATACAGGGCTGGTTCAATATTAGGAAAATTATTAGCATAATTGAATACATCAATAATCAAATTAACAAAAATCACATGATCATCTCAATATATGCAGAAGAAGCATTTGATAAAATCCAACACCCATTCCTATTACAACATTAGAGAGTATAAGAACAAACGGGCTTTTCCTTAAAATAGTCAAGAGCATCTATTTAAAAACATCATTAAGCATCATATGCAATAATGAAAAACTGGAACCATTCCCAAGAAAATCAGAAGTATTATTATTCAATATTGTATTAGAAATGCTAGCTTCAGAAATAAGAGGTGAAAAAGAAATTAAAAGAATTAGAGTAGGTAATGAGAAAACCAAATTATCACTCTTTGCAGATGATATGATGGTACACTTAGAGTATCCCAGAGATTCTACTAAAAAGTTATTAGAATAATCCACAACTTTAGCAAAGTTGCAGGATACAAAATAAATCCATATAAATCATCAGCATTCTTATATATCACCAAGAAAATCCAACAGCAAGAGCTATAAAGAGAAATTCTATTTAAAATAACTGTTGTTAGTATAAAATATTTGGGAATCTATTTGCCAAGGGAAAGTCAAGAAATATATGAGCAAAACTATAAAACACTTTTCACACAAATAAAGTCAGATCTAAAACAAATGGAGAAAAAAATATTAAGTGCTCATGGATAGGTCGAGCAAATATAATAAAGATTACAATACTATCTTAACTAATCTATTTATTTAATGTTATACCAATCAGAGTCCCATGACCTAGAAAAAAAATAACAACAAAATAGTCAATAACTATAGCAATCTAGTGTTTGACAAACCGCAAAATCCCAACTTTTGGGATAAGAATTCATTATTTGACAAAAATTGCTGAGAAAAGTAGAAATTAGTATGACAGAAATTAGGCATTGACCCATACTTAACACAGTACACCAAGATAAGCTCAAAATGGGTCTATGATCTAGGCATAAAGAATGAGATTATAAATAAATTAGAAGAACATTGGATAGTTTACCTCTCTACCTCTCTTAGTTCTTCTCTGTGGAGAAGGAAGGAATTTGTGACCAAATGTTGGAATCCTTATTAACTGCTAAGTAATTAGAGTTGATCTAATCTTACAAGAAGTTGTTTTGGCCAGAACCTGAAACAAGGTACTAAGTAGAACTAATCAAGACAAGGCTTGTGTTCCCACATTTACTCAAGGGAGTCCACACCTTAAAGCTCTTTGGGCCAGAGAGCACTATGGGAGAAAACCCATAATCCCATTCTCTCAGAAGGTTCACATATAAGGCGAGACAGCCATTCCAGAATACATTTTTCCTCTTGGCTGGCTGACTGTGTAATCCCCTTCTCCCATCATATGGCTTTCTGGCTGATTGGTCATGTCTGGGTACTGGACTTCTAGGCACTCTCTGGGTGCACCATTGGCTGCCATCATGCCCCAAGTGTTTTTTGCCTTGGGCCCTGGGGCTGGGCCCCTCATCCCGTTTCCCTGAATCTGTCTGCATTCTGAGGCCCAATGGAAGCCTCTGTTGCATTTTGGACATGGGGTTTGGGGTCTTGTTCTCCCACCTTGTCTTCCCATTCTATCTCTATACCAACATTGAGCTTTCAGATGTCCTACTTTTCCACACTGAAAGCATCTACGAGTCTCTCTGGAAGTCCCTTGCCAAGAGGGATTCTGTCTTCTCATGTTTGGATTTTGGGAAGTCTGCATCATAGCCTGGCTATAAAAGGCACCTGTGCCCACTGTGGCACAGCGTCTTATGAGTTCCTCTAAAGGAGCATCCTTGCGCAGTCCTAGTATAATTCTTCTGCAAACCTCATTAGCATTTTCCTTAGCAAGTTGCCTTATCAAGATGTCGTCCCACAAAGTCAGCGAAGGGTTCATTTGGCCCTTGTGTTATTTTTGTGAAGCCCCCCCCCCCCTTGTCGTCTTTATTGTGAAGAGAAGCCCACGCTTTGATAGCATTATCAGCAATTTGCTGATATGCTGCTACAGAATAACTAATTTGTGCTGTGACATCTGCATAAGGACCTGTACCTGTTAGTAGGTCACAGGTGATTGCAGTATGAACTCCACTTTGAATATTTTGTTGGGCTTGTATCCTACAGAGTTCACTATATTCAGAAAGCCACAAGTAGTTCTGTCCAGGTTCTAGGCATATTTTTGCTATCGATTTCCAGTCATTAGGGGTCAAGATTTCAAAAGACAAATTTTGTAATAGCATCTTAACATAAGCTGATGTAGCCCCATAAAGAGTGCAAGCTTTTTTCAGGTCTTTGAGGATTTCTATATCAAAAGGTGAGTATCTTCTACTTTCTTGACCTGAAGAATTAAACTGTTGAATTACAGGAAAAATGTGGTGTTGAAATTCTGATACATTTTTCCCTTCTTCTCTGGCCTTAATTAGTCCCTTTTGCAATCTACTCAAAGGAGCAGCTGGATGCTGGGGGGGAGGTGCTGGATGCGGGGGGGAGGTGCTGGATGCTGGGGAGGAGGTGCTGGATACTGGGGGGGAGGTGCTGGTGCTGTCACTGCCCCCCCCCCCCACTACCCCTCCTCCCTCCATCCCGGAGGGTGGAGTTGATGAAGGAGAGTCAATTACCTGCTCCTCAGGTGGGGCTGAGGCTGCCTCAGATTCACCCCACCCTTGAGCCTCACTTAAGTCTCCCTGCCCTGTGGGGATATGGCCATTAATCTGTTCTTTGTCTTCCTGCTTTATCTCAGGCTTCCCCCTTTGGCTATCCTGGTATTTTAAGGCCATCTGTATTGTATTGTATAAATAGAACACTGCAATGGAAACTGAACGAGGACCGTTTTCATTGTTATATGCAGAGATCTGTTGACCAACCAATGCCCAGTTTTTTAGAGAGATTTGCTTTTCTTCTAAGAACCAAGGGGAGGTGCGTTTTAATGTAGCCAGAAGTCTAGCTGTCTGTCCCCAAGTTACAAGTAGCCCTTGATCTTCTATCAGCTTAAGCAGGCTTTCTATAGCACCACTCTTGGGTGGGTCTGGGGTTGGGGGGGTTGGGGTGGGGGAATGGAGAATCTTTACCTAGGATCTGTCCCATTTCAGCCAAAAAAGGTTGTACTCACTCAGTTCCTGGTCACTGGAGACTTCTTCAGTGAAAGTAGGGTCGTTGGTTCCCACGCTTGGGCGCCAAATGTTAGAGTTCAAATGTTGGAGTTTGTTCTTCTCAGAGCACAGCCGGTTTAGAGGCTTAGAGCCCTTCGGATGTCTCCAAATCCAAAGGTTCTGTCCTTCAGCCTCTGCCTCTGCTTTCTTCTGCCTCCAACAGAGATGGAAACATTTTGAACACTTTTGTGCACAGTATAAGATTCTACACACTACTGGCATACCCTTTAATCCTCAAGGTCAAGCAATAGTAGAAAGAAGAAACAGAGACATTAAGACACTCCTCCAAAAACAAAAGAAAGGGGGAGCCACGGGTAACCCTAGAGAACTTCTAAATTTAGTTCTCTATACCATTAATTTTTTAATCTTTGATAAAGATGCACTGGCTCCAGCAGACAGGTTTTATAACCCACCAGAAGAGCAGTGTCCAGTGCAAGCAGCTCCACTATCCTTAGATAATCGCCAGGTGATGTGGAGAGACTCAGAAAGTGGTGAATGGAAGGCACCAGATAGGCTAACTGCTTGGGGGAGAGGATTTGCTTGCATCTCTACAGGTGGAGAAGGAATCAGATGGGTGCCTATGAGCTGCATTCGCCTTGTCCATTGCAGAAAGATGGAGCAGACCCTTGAAACAAAGGAGAAGACCCAAGAAATATCGGGTGGTTCTGTTGCTGATTGTGCTCACAAGAATTATTAGATTCCTGGCACATGAACTAATGGACAATGGAATCCTATTGGACTGTTTCTAGGACTTATGGACATGTGTAAATTTTCAGATTGATTCTTGTTATTTGTTACATTACTACTAGCCTGTGTTATATTGCTATGTGCTCATGTAAATTATGTATAATGCCTCCCATATTGATGGATTTATGTATACCATGTATATCTGTTACAAAGTTCTGGCCCATATTGATGGATTTATGTGTACCCCCTCAGAAACCCCCTATGTTTTAAAACAAAAGAAAGGGAGAGATGTTGGAATCCTTACTAACTGCTAAGTAATTAGAGTTGATCTAATCTTACAAGAAGTTGTTTTGGCCAGAACCTGAAACAAGGTACTAAGTAGAACTAATCAAGACAAGGCTTGTGTTCCCACCTTTACTCAAGGGAGTCCACACCTTAAAGCTCTTTGGGCCAGAGAGCACTTTGGGAGAAAACCCATAATCCCATTCTCTCAGAAGGTTCACATATAAGGCAAGACAGCCATTCCAGAATACATTTTTCCTCTTGGCTGGCTGATCGCGCTAGACTCGAGAGGAACGACTCTGCTGCAGAGAACACTTTTGACGGATTTCAGTGGAGCTACGCCAGAAGCCCTCTCTCCGCGGCAAGTTGGTGGCTGGGCTCCCCAGAAGGAGATAAGAGAGATCTTCCATCTCTGTTGGAGGCAGAAGAAAGCAGAGGCAGAGGCTGAAGGACAGAACCTTTGGATTTGGAGACATCCGAAGGGCTCTAAGCCTCTAAACCGGCTGTGCTCTGAAAAGAACAAACTCCAACATTTGAACTCTAATAACCAAAGAAGAACTAGAAGTCATTATTGCTCACAAAATAGAAAAAATTTTATCATATTAAGTTAAAAAGCTTTTGTACAAATAAAACTAATGTGGACAGTATTAGAAGGGAAGCAATAAACTGAGAAAATATTTTTACAGCTAAAGCTTCTGACAAAAGCCTCATTTCCAAAATATATAGAGAATTGACTCTAATTTATAAGAAATTAAGCCATTCTCCAACTGATAAATGGTCAAAGGATATGAACAATTTTCAGATGAAGAAATTGAAAATATTTCTAGCCATATGAAAAGATGGTCCAAATCATTACTAATCAGAGAAATGCAAATTAAGACAACTCTGAGATACCATTACACCTGTCAGATTGGCTAAGATGACAGGAAAAAATAAATGAATGTTCGAGGGAATGTAGGAAAACTGGGACACTGGTGCATTGTTGGTGAAGTTGTGAATGCATCAAACAATTCTGGAGAGCAATTTGGACATATGCTCAAAAAGTTATCAAACCGTGCATACTCTCTGATTCATCAGTTTTACTACTGGGCTTATATCACAAAGAGATATTAAAGAAGGGAAAGGGACCCATGTGTGCAAAAATATTTGTGGCAACCCTTTCTGTAGTGGCTAGAAACTGGAAATTGAATGAATGGCCATCATTTGGAGAATGACTGAATAAATAAGGGTATATGAATGTTATGAAATGTTATTGTTCTATAAGAAGTGCCCAGCAGGATGAATACAGAAAGGCTTGGAGAGACATACATGAACTGATGCTCAGTGAAATGAGTAGAACCAGGAGATCATTATACACTTCAACAACAATACTATATGATGATCAATTCTGATGCCTATGGCTCTCTTCAACAATGAGAGGATCCAAATCAGTTCCAATTGATTTGTAATGAACAGAACCAGTTACACCCAGAGAAAGAACAGTGGGAAATAAGTATTGATCATAACATAACATTTCCACTCTTTCTGTTATTGTTTGCTTGCATTTTTGTTTTTTCTTCTCATGTTATTTTTACCCTCTTTCTAAATCTAACCTTTCTTGTGCAATAACATATTTTGTATTTAACATATACTTTAACATATTTAACAAGAATGGGATTACCTGCCATCCAGGGGAGGAAGTGGAAGGAAGGAGGGGAAAAGAACTTAAGAAAAGGTCTGTTTTAATGGGCTAGGGGGAAGGACAGCACAGGAAGTAAGCAGCACCAACCCAGCTCAGCCACTGTCTCCTGTAGAGGAAGTTTGAATAATCTCCCCTTTGTCCGAAAAGCAAACCTCAATTTAAAAAAAAATGAGAAAAAAAAGCAAAACTAAACTAAACAAAACAAAAACATAAATTGTTTTTATGGAGAAAGAGAAAAATAGCCCTCAACCCCTGAGTACACTAAAATCAAATCATCTCCGGATGAAGCACAAAAGGGTGATATGGGTTTGTATTCATCTCATAAGGCTTTCCTGGAAGAATTCAAAAAGTATCTTAAAAGAGAGTTAGAAGAAAAATGGGGAAAGGAGATGAAAACATTGCAGGAAAACATTTAGAAAAGTAAACATAGAAATTATCTGAAGAAAATTCCTTACAAAAAAGACTTAATTAAATGGAAAAAAGTGTATAACTCCTTACAAAATAGATTTGACAAAATGGAAAAAGAAAACAATTCCTTGAAAAGCAAAATTTGTGAAATAAGAAAAAATCTATTGAACAAAATCATTTAAAAATTCAATTGGATAGGCAGCTGATTGGTGTAGTGGATATAGCACTAGACCTGAAGTTAGGAGGATTTGAATTCAAATTTGCCTTCAGACACTTCACACTTCTTTACTGTATGGCCCTGGGCAAGTCATTTAACTCTAATTGCCTCAGCAGAAAAAACCAACCAAACAAACAAAAAACAATCGGCTAACTACAAAAAGAGCTTTAAAAGGTATCTGAATTAAATAATTTAGTAAAATTTAGAATTGAACAAATGGAAATGAAGGATGTAATGAGACATCAATTATCAATTATATAAAACCAAAAAATGAAAAAAACAGAAGAAATTGTAAAATCTCTCATTGTAAAAACACTGACCTGGAAAATAGATCTGGGAGAAACAATCTAAGGATTATTGGACTTCCTGAAAACCATGATGAGAAAAAAAAATGAGCCCAAACATCATATTTCAGAAAATCATCAATGAAAAGTGCCCTGATGTCCTAGAACAAGAAATGAAATAGCCACTGAAAAAATTCACCAGTCAACTCCTCAAAGTGACCCCAAAGTGAAAACTCCAAGGATCATCATAGCTATACTTCAGAATTATTGGATCAAGGAGAAAATAGTGTGTGCACCCAGAAAATAGTGTAATATTGAGGATCCAAAATCAGGATTACCCAGGCCCTAGAATCTTCCATTTTAAAACATGAAGGGCCTGGAATTTGATATTCCAAAAGACAAAGAAACTTGGATTGAAGCCAAGAATCAACCATCCAGCAAAATTGAACATTATCTTTCAGGGAAGAATATGGACTTTCGATGATACAGGTGAATTTCATTGATTTTTTAAATAAAAAGACCAGAGCTGAACAGAAATTTTGATCTCTAAATACAGAACTCAAGAGAAGCATAACAAGACAAAAAGGAAAGAATGCTTGAGAACTATATCTCTGTTATATACTTAAAGAGTGAAGGTATAATTTGATTTTATTGTGATAACATAAAAAAGAAACTAGAGGTGGAAAGGGGATTGTACTGGAAGAAGAGGAAAATGGAGGTAAAATGAGCTAAATTACATTTCATGAAGAGGCAAAGAAGACCTGTTGCAATTGAGGGAGAGAAGGAAAGAGGATGAAGATTAAATCTTATCAGATTTGTTTCAAAGAGAGAATATTAGACACATTTGGCTTCACAGATAAATTTTTACCCTATAGGGAAGTGGCAGGTGAAAGGAGAAAGGAAAGAGGGAGGCTAATAAAAGGTAAAATAAATAATAGGGGGAATGTATAAGAAAGGAGGAGGGCCATTTGAGGGAGGCAGTGGGCAGAAGCACAATACTGGGGAGGAGAAAAAGGGAAAAAGGAAAGAGAAAAGTATAACTTGGGAAAATAAGATGGTGGGAAATACAGAATTAATCATTTTAACTCTGATTGGGATTGAGATGAACTCTCCCATAAAATGAAAGCAGATATCAGACTGCATTAAAAGCCAGAATTCTACAATATGTTTTTTACAAGAAACACATTTAAATCCGAGTGATACATACAAAGTAAAGGTAAAAGACTGGAACAGAATCTATTGTGCTTCAGGTGAACTTAAAAAAAAGGGGGGGGGTAGTGATCCTGATATCAAATAAAGCAAAAGCAGAAATAGATCTAGTTAAAAGATATAACAGGAAATTATATCTTGTTACAGGGTATCATAGAAAATGAAGTAATATCAACATTAAACATTTATTTACCAAATGGTATAACATCCAAATTCTTAGAGAAATTAAAAGAGCTGCAAAAAGAAATAGATAGCAGAAGTGTACTAGTGGGGAAACTCAACTTGCTTTCTCAGATCTAGATAAATCAAATCACAAAATAAATAAATAAGGAAAAAAGGTAAAGAGGGAAATTGAATTTTAGAAAAGTTAGGGATGGTAGACCTTTGGAGCAAATTGAATGGAGATAGAAAAGAATATTCTTTTTTCTCAAAGCTTCATGGAACTTACACAAAAAATTAGCCATATATTAGGGCATAAAACCCTCAAAATCAAATGCAGAAAGGCACAAACAGTAACGGCATCTTTTTCAAAATATGATGCAATAAGAATCATTTGTAATAATGTAACAAATCATTTGAAAAAAAATAGATCCTAAATCTCATCCTAAAGAATGAGTGGGTGAAACAACACATCATAGACACAATTGATAATTTCATCCAAGAGAATGACAATAATGAGACAACAATACCAAAATTTATAGGATGCAGCAAAACAGTTCTTAGGGGAGGTTTTATATCTCTAGAAGCTTACTTGCATATTATAGAGAAAGAGACAATCAATGAATTAACTGGTCATGCAACTAAAAGAGCTAGAAAAAGAACAAATTAACCCTCCCAAGTAAATACCAAATTTGAGTGCCGAAAATAAAAGGGAAGATTAATAAAATTGAAAGTAAGAAAAAACTCGAACTAATAAACAAAACTAAGAACTGGTTTTATGAAAAACCAACAAAATAAATAAACCTTTAAGTAATTTGATCAGAAAGAAGGAAAGAAGAAAATCAAATTGTTAGAATCAAAAACAAAATTATTGAACTTTCTACAAATTAAAAGGAAATTGGAACAATAATTAGGAACTATTTCATCTAGCTGTATGCCAAAAATGTGATAATCCAAATGAAATGAATGAATGTTTACAAAAATATAGATTCTCCCAATTAACAGAGGAGGAAACAAATTACTTAAATCATCCCATTTTAAAGAAAGTTATTGAACTAACTATCAATTTCCTAAGAAAAAATTTCTAGGAACAGATGAATTTACATGTGAATTCTACCAAACATTTAAAGAACAATTAGCTGCAATACTATATTTGCAGCTATTTGTTTTGGAAAAAGAAGGAAAGAAGGAATGACAGATTCTAATGGGCATGGCTCTTGTCAACAATGAGATGATTTAAGCCAGTCCCAATGGTCCTGTGATGAAGAAACCCATTTGCACCTAGAGAGAGAACAGCGGGAACTGAATGTAGACTACAACATAATACTTTCATTTTTTGTTGTTGTTTGCTTGCATTTTGTTTTCTTTCTCATTTTTTCCTGTTTGATTTGATTTTTCTTGTGCAGCAAGATAATTGTATAAATATGTATGCATATTTGGGGTTTAAGATATATTTCTACCATGTTTAACATATATTGAATTAATTGATATCTAGGGGAAGAGTGGGAGAAAGAGGAAAATTGAAATACAAGGCTTCACAAGGGGTAACGGTGAAAATGATCTATTCATATGTTTTGAAAATTAAAAGCTTTAACTTAAAAAATAAAAATGAAAATAAAATTTAAAAAATCAAAATTAAAAGAAAATATTCTCTTGAGTGAAACCCATGATTTTTACCCCTTCTAGGAAATCAGTATTTTTCAATTTGGTTAGACATGAAACTCACTTAGTGTTCAATTCTGGCAACTTGAGTTCCATAGCTATGGGATGCTTTCATTTCATTTGTTCCTCTCCTTTTCCTTTTTTATTCTAATATTTGTTTTATTATACTTTGGGATACTTTTAATGGGTAGAGTTGAAAATGCAACAAAAATCTCTTTCTTTGGTGCATGTTTCTAAATGCTTTTTTTTTTTTTTGCTAGGATCAGAAGTGTGAGTTTTAATGCACTGCAATAAGAAGCTATTAGTCCAATTGCTACTATTGACAGAATTACCACATAACTATTGGGAGTCTTTGTACAGCTAAAGAATAGTTAATATCAGTCCTGCGTCTAAAGGTTTTCAATTTAAGGACACAAAATTAACCCAAAATTTGCCTACTGACAAGCACAGGGAAGGCCTGGTAGTTTCATTGACAAGTACATCATTGAGCAGGTAGGTTAATTAAAGTAATTTAAAGGACTCTAGGATGAATATGAGAAGCAATATTGATGAAAGGAAAAAAGATATTCTCAGAATCAGAAAGACCTGATTTCAGGTCCTGCCTCTGTCATAGGTTGTGCCAATCATATAAATTGCAGAAGAGTAGCTAAAGGGGATTTCCTCACTCAGAGCTCTCTGCATCAGTGAAATCACAGCTCCATAAAAAGAAACGAGGTGTCACATTGGCAGGTACCAGTGAAGAGGTTTTGGAAGGCCAGTAGGAAGACAAATAAGAAGCTAGAGAAAGTGGAAAAAAACAAAACAAAACAAACTACTAGAGTTGAAAAGTTTTATTCAAGTCAACAATCATAATCATAATGTTATAAAACATTTGTTCTAATATACCTAAGGTAAAGCTTTGGGTTGTCTTTCTTGTTTCAGGAATCAGGATAGCTTTATAGTGATATAAATAGCTCAACTTGTAAATTCTGCATCCAGCTGCAAATATAAAAGAAATATTTTGGACCTGGGAATCTGAAGTCTGGGATTTTAGTTTAGGCTCCATCATTAATCAGCTATATGATCTTTTACTTTCTGAAACTTTGTCTTCTCATTTATATACTGAGAGGTTTCTACTATATCTGACCCTCTGATTTGAAAAAAAAATCACAGAATTTTAGAGTTAGAAAGGACCTCTATGGTTACCACCAGAGCCTCTTTAGTCACTCTATTTCTATTTTGAAATAACAATAACAATAGCAAATAAACAAACAAAAACCCCCCAAAAAACGAAACTGTATTCAGAAAAGTGTAGGTTCAAATGTGACATTGGGCATGAGCAAGCCATTTAATATCTATGGGCCCTCTTTCTGTCCCTGAGCATTGAAATGCTCTGCCTACATATTCCTGGCCAGATCCCAATTCTATTATTTATATACCTTTCTTCCCTGGGCTGAGTGTAAATGACTCACTGCAATTTTTTTTTTTGGAGGGTGGGGTTTCATTAAACCTGGTGTATTTCTTATATTGTTGTCAAGAAGGGTTAGTGAGGAATTAAGCTCAATTGATTTGTCTCTTCATTTTCTTGACTCCCATTTCCCATGGATTTCTTAATTGTTTCCTGTTCATGTAGTACAGATACAGTTTCTTCACATTACTCATTAAGACACATTGTGTTTAAGTGATCATAATCAAATAAAAAGGATTCTATTCTATATATAATGGCAATGCCATCCAACACACACACACACACAAAATTCAGAGGTGAAAGAATCTCAGTGTTCATAGATACTTGTTCATATCCAAAAAAGAATGACCCCCTATCTTATATCTGACAAATGATCATCCAATTTTTGCTAGAATATGTCCAGTGTTGAAAACCCTATTATCTTCAATGAGAGATGATTTCATTTATGGAAAGCTTTAGCCATTAAAAGTTATTTCCTGATATCTTTTCCTAAATTAAATGTTTATCTTTCCCATTTTAACCATTGCTTCTGGTTCTGCCTTCTTGGTCAAATAGAACATGTGGAGGCAGCTAGATGGAGCAGTGGATAGAGTACTGGCCTTGAAATCAGGAGGAACTGAATTCAGCCTCAGGCACTTAACACTTACTAACTCTGCGACCCTGGATAAGTCACTTAACCCCAATGGCTTACCAAGACAAATAAAAACAAATAGGACATATGGAAAGGGAGATCCAGAGACTGGCTTGGGCTAGGCACATAGAGCTTCAAAGAACTGGATTGGATGTGTGGATAAGAAAAGAAGAAGCCTATCAGAGCAGGCGTGGCAAAGAAGGAATTCTTTTTCCTTTCACTTCAAATTGTAAGTCTGAGAAACTAGTCCAAGAACCAAATTATTCAGTTGCTTAATTCTTTGCTACTGCTTTTACATGCTTCTTCAGGGGAGCAAAATCAAACAAAGGAGTATGGCTAAGGATGATCCTGAAATCTGAGGAGGGAAATAAGAGTCAGATTCTGAGCTTCCCTTAACAATTGGGATAGGCAAAAAAACAAAACAAAACAAAACAAAAAGAAAGAAAGAAAGAAAGAATAGAAAACGATTTAAAATACTTCTTAAGTAGTGACACATAAGAGGGAGGATTCTGGGAAGATAACAGAGTAGGTTGATAAATTTCAAGCTCTCTAAATTCCCTCCCCCAAATAGAAAAAATTTACACCTCAGGACAAACAAAGACTGGTGAAAAATCAAGAAGACTTGAAGCAGAAGAGGGGTCCTCCTGGTACAACCCAAGGAGATCTGAAGAAAGGACCTAGTTTGGCAGTTAATGCATGTGAAGTGCAAACACCTCCAAGCAGTCTCTACAGAAGCATCAAGTAGGAGCCCTGGGGCTAGTTGGATGTGGTTGGAGCCTCAGCAAGAACCTCAGAAACTTTTACCTCCTGTATTGTTTGTGGAATTGAGGTTTGAATCTAAGACTAAGGGAACCTCAGCTGATTAGAAACACAGGATTCAGTCATGCTGCAGAACCAGCATGGGGTATGCTGGGCAAGAAGGACCCAGCATACCCCATGAGTGCAGAGGCAGTGACACAGGAATGCTACTGGCTGCAGGCACTTGTTGGAGGGTGGAACACTTGATTTCATGTTCTAGATCAGAGGAGAGAATTGATGTGAAGCTTGAGGCACCATCTCCCTCCCCCATAAGTAGAGGTGCTTATACTAATACATCTCATTAAAAAAAAAATGAACCAGCAATAAAGAAAGAACTTCACTGTAGAAACTTACTATGTGAACAGGAAAGACTGGGGCTCATCTTCAGAGGAGAACACTTCAGTAAAAAAAAAAAAAAATACTGCAAAGAGAAAAGTGAAATAGCTCCCTGCCCATAGAGACTTTGTAGAGGAACTTGAAAAAGAATTTAAAAATCAGTGATAGACACTGAGGAAAAATTAAAAATAAATAAAAACCACTCAAGAAAAAATAGAAGATTATGAAAAAAAAGTTGACTAGCTAGAAAAGGAGATAGACTCTCAAAGATAAAAACAATTTTTGAAAATCCAGACAAAAGAATTCTGGGAGATGACTATAAATCACTATATATAATTCCCAATCCCTCTATTTTGTTCGCTTGCATTTTTGATTTCCTTCACAGGCTAAATGTACACTATTTCAAAGTCCAATTCTTTTTGTATAGCAAAATAACTGTTTGGACATGTATACATATACATACATTATATTTAACATACTTTAACATATTTAACATGTATTGGTCAACCTGCCAGCTGAAGGAAAGGTTGGGGGGGGAAGGAGGAGAGAAATTGGAACAAAAGGTTTTGCAATTGTCAATGCTGAAAAGTTACCCATGCATATATCTTGTAAATAAAAAGCTATAATAAAAAAAGAAAGGGGAAAAAAGATACTAAAAAAGAAAAGAAAAGAAAATTAGAATTGAGCCAGGAGAAGTCAGTAAAGCTTTGACTGTCTAAGAAATAACAAAACAGATGATAAAGAATGAAAAAAAAAATAGAACAGAATGTGAAACATAAGAAAAACAGATCTGGAGAACAGATCAAGAAGAAAAAATATAAGAATTGGACTGCCTGAAAGTTGTGACCCCCAAAAGAACCTCGACACAATAATGCAAGAAATAATCCAAGAAAATTTTCCTGGAGTGATAGAACATAAGGGGAAAGTAGAAATAATTTAAAAAAAATTACTTATCACCACCTCAAAGAGATCCTTTGTGGAAAACACATAAGACTATTATTGGCAATTTTGAAATCCCCAAATCAATGAGAAAATTTTGCAAGAAACAAGAAAAAAAATAAACAATTCAAATACACTGGAGCTACAATTAGAATTGTATAGTGTGATGACCACGTATTTAAAATCAGCCAGAGTCAGGAATTTAGGTTAAGGGAAAAATCTTCAATCTTTATTGAAGTGGAGAGGTGAAAAAGGATTGTGATAGCAATATGGGCAAGAAAGATTGCGATAGCAATATGGGCAGCTGCGACAGGAAGCCAGCTAGCAGAGGGGGATTGGAGATGAAGGGCCATCACAATAGCAAAGCGAGCAGCTGTGTCAAGACGCCAGCCGGCAGTCTCTCCCACTTCCCTTTCCTCTCCCTTGCCTCCACCCACCAAAAACGTCATTTTCTATACAACATATCAGGACTTGCACAAAGAATGGGATGGGGCCATTCTTTCTCCAAGCATATATATTAATAGAGTATGGTCCAATTACTATTTAGCCTCACGTGCTTGGGATCTCAATGCATCAACTCAAGCCTTAGCCCATTACAGTATTGGACTTAGCAGCAACAACAATAAAAGATAGCAAATCCTAGAATTACCTACAAGCAAAAGAACTAGGTCTGCAGCAAAAAAAATCATATCCAGAAAAATTATTTGTATTATTGAATGAGAAAAAAAAATAGGCATTCAGTGAACTTGCAGCTTTTCAGGACTTTATATTAACCAAATCTGAACTTAATAGAAAATTTAATTTAGCAATTTCAAGGAAGTCAACATAAATTGTTTATGTTTTTTATATGGAAAATGTATTGATTGATATCAACAATAGGATAGCTCAGAAGAAAGATTGGGGCAGAGTTAAGGTAAAAATAGTAATCATGTTTTTAAAAAAAGGAATTAAAGAGAAAGAATAAACAATGAGACATAAGAGGAGGGAGGTGGGCTCATAGTTCTGAAAGCCTATGCACATCATGAATGGGTTAAATAGGCAACACTACATATATACTAGGAAGGGTATAGTATCCTCCAACATCTATAAAGAAATAAGGAGGAGAAATGGGCTGATGGAGAAGTGTAGGGTGAATGCAAAGGAGAGATTCATAGATGGGGGAGATTAAGTAATAGCAAGGCAAGTTAAGAAACAAGAGTTAAAGAAAACAGCAGGGATAGGAAATGTGTGTGTGTGTGTGTATGTGTATGTGTGTGTGTGTGTATGTGTGTAAGGTGTGTGTGTATGTATGTATGTATATGTGTACATATGTATAAATAAATATATAATTTCTTAACTATAGACTGCTTGGGAGTGGAGAGGGGATGAAAGGGGAAAAAATAAAGTTAAAAAAGGTGTACAGCAAAGAACAAAAGAACAATTTGTGAGGAAATAAAGAAAAGATAGACATTAATGAATATAACTTCTCCTACTAATAAATACATATTTTCTTGAACTGGTAATTTGTTGTTAATGTTTTTAATCCTCCCTGATATTCTGCTGGCATATTGTTATATGCCAATGTTCCCTTTTATGTTGTTTATTTTTGCTTTGTATTCCTTTTTTATTTTTCCTTTTTCTTATTCTGTTTTTTAATGAAAAAAAAATGAAACCTAGGATCTAGGGACTATGAAAAATGAATATAATGAGGTATCAAGCTCTGTTGCATCTACAGCAAGAGGCCCTAGAGAAATATATCCCTAATCTCTAAATGTGACTATTTCCCTCCATCTTTTCCTCCCTCTTTTTCTTCTTTCCTTCCTTCCTTTTTTCCTTCCTTCCTTCCTTGCTTTTTTCTCTTTCTCTACTTCTCTCTATCTTTCTTTTCCTCCTTTCTCCTTCCTCCCTCCTTTTATTCCTTTCTTCTTTTCTTTTTTTCTTTCTTTTCTAATTGTATTCAACACCAGCAGTGAGATAAGAGTTAGTTCTTGGTTAAGTGTTCAAGCATCACCCTTTAGTGGTGATGTAATGAAGTACAGAAAGCTCTGATTTTACATTAAAAGGAGCTTGGTTCAAATTCTATCTCTGACAAACTTGTCAGTTTGTCCCAGGGTAAGTCATTTAATCCCTCTAGACTTCACTTTCCTCTTTTCTAAATGGCTGAGAATTCAACTTGATAGATTTTCTGTCTCTTCCACTTTTATTTTTATCCTTAAGGCCTCACTTGTAGTTGACACTGAATAGGCAATAGGCAATAGGATAGTTCAATCTGACCTCCAATACTTACTATCTGTGAACAAATCATAAAATTTTGCCTTTCTCTATTTTCTCCAATGGGAATGGGAATCATACAATCAGCTACCTAAAAAGATTGCTATGAAAATTAAATCAGATATTTGTAAAATGCTAAACACTGGTGACTGAAAGATAATAGCTGTTTAATCAATGCTTATTCTCATTTTTCTCCCTAAATACTAATTAACTGAGTGTGATGCTAATATTTCTGCATTATTTCATCTGTTTTTGTCATTTTCATTAGATTCTTTACTTGAACTTCAAAGAGATTATATTGGTTGAATCAAGTCCTTTAATAATAATGAAAAAAGTATGTTAGATTTTTCTAAATTAAAGCATTTTGATACAAAAAGTATGTTGGTAATTAAAAGTCTTTGTTTTTTTTCAAAAGATCTTGATTTCAGATTACATTTTTTTCTTCCTTACCTATAAAATGATAATCATGATATCTGCCTCTCATTATTTCATGGAGAAATCAATATAACTGAGTGTTTGCCAAAATGCAGAAAAATATTCTAGGCTAGTTCCTGAAAACTGAGCACTCCATATTTTAAAAAGGCTTAAAGCTCTTGATAAGAAAGTATGACTACAGTTATTATAATTATTTTATGCATTATGTATTCAGGGATATGAAAAGACAGGTTTATATTGTTTTGCTTGGCTTACCTTTGACTTCTTCCAAAAAATCACAATACTTAATGTTAAATTATTTCTTTGTAGCATTGATTTCTGAATAGTCCAAAATTTCAATGAATGATTACTTACTAGATACATGAAAGGAGATTCTGTGTGTTCAGCTGAGTATTATTAAATTGATTAGTAGAAACTTAAGTCCTGATTTTTGATTATGGAATTTAAATGGACAGGGTATTTTAAATAGTCATGAATATGCCACTAATTATACTATTTTTCAGGATACTCTAATTAGAATTCTTTTATTGTCATATTATAAGGCATCATAAATGTCTATTTTCCTTTAGTAATTGTGTTTATAAGGTTTATAGCTAGTCTTCAATCTATGCTCTCAGGTAGAACTTTAATAAACTATTTCTGCTGAATCAAATGAGAAGAATATCATTAGAAAGTTTTTATTTGAAAAGTGAAATTAGGTAATAGCTATAATCCCATTTATAGTTAAGGGAAGTGAGATAGAGATGAAGTAACATGTTCAGGCTCATATAGTCATTAGGGGCCTGAGAGACCAGATTTGAAATTAGGCCTTCCTGATTCTATGCCTGAAGCTCTAACCATTATGCCAACTAGCTTTCCTGAAATATATATATATATATATATATATATATATATATATATATATAAATTTTCTCTCTTCAATTCCTTGTAACTAGAATTCACTGATCATTTGTATAAACTTAGAATATCTCTGTCCTTAGGGAAATAATTTCTCTTCTTAATTTTTTTTAAACAAGGAATAATGTAAAATAAAGCACATGATGTCCACCAACATGAATATAATAGGGTTTGCTTCATGAATAGCAAAGAAGAGAATGGAAGAAAAGACAAAAACCAAAATCAAAACCCAAAAAGCAACTTGAAAGTCATGTCAACATATGCTAAATCTTATATAGACGATCCCATTTAAATCAGTAGATTAATTTATTTTATTTTATTTCCTGCAGTGTGATTGGAGATTTCTTGTCCTTCTCATACCATAGGTTATTGATAATGCTTTATGCATTATACACACACCCCCTTAAACAATACATCCACATTACTAAGACAAAAGGGTGTGACAGTGGATAGAAAACCTGAGGCCAAGTTTGGTCTCAAACTATTAATTGTTTGTGAAATTTTGCAGTTCATTTAAGCTCTACCTCAGATTCTTCAACTATACCTCACAGAGCTGTTTTAAGGAACAAATGGTGCTTAACAAATGTTTATTTTTTTCCCCAACTTTGAAATGGACCTAATAGTAGAATTCCTGATCTAGTCAAGCAAAATAACTAAAAGCAAAGGAGACTAATTTCTCTACCTAACTCTTCAACACAATCTTTTTTTTTTTTGTTACAAATGCTGTTTCAAAATTCACAGTGAAGGTAAGCAGAGCCAAGATGGTGGAGAAAGCACATGTGACTTTCTAAGCTCGTCTCATTTCCTTCACAACCAACTATTAAATTCAGCCTCAAAAATAACTGTTCACTGCTAAAATTCATGAAGATTAGAAGCACACAATTTACCAGCAGAAGATAATCTGGAAGATCACCAGAAAAGGTTGGCCTGAGGGGCCAGGAACAGGCTAGTGCAGGTAGCAAGAGACTGGCATCCTGAGCAGACAAGGGCAGTAGTGATTTCTATGGCTTGAGAAGTTATAGAGACGATTCTGCTATAGGCTAACTGCTCTGCCTTGATTACAAAGCAGTAAAGTGGCAGAGAAATTAAAGCCTAAAACAGAGGCTACTCTAAAAAATGCGAGAACTTAACAAGATCTGGCTAGAGCTACCCCTCATACCCACTCATACCCGGAAGTGACTCAGGCAGACACATAACACAGCCCTGCAGCCACATTCTGCAGTTTGGGGCTTTTGCTGGGGCAGTTACAAATCTGCAGGGCAGGAGGGCATAGCCCAGGGAAGCCTCTAGTCTGCACGGAGTGGGGCTCAGCCTGGGACAATAGAACTTCCCCAGCAGGACTGTGCTTCTTGGGGTAGAGACACATCTGGTCCCTGAAGAGCCACTCACTGCTCAGTGGCTAATACTAACAGCCCCAGGGCGGGCTTTGGCTTGGGATAGTGAAACTCTCACTGCTCAGCTTCTAACCCCAGAGCAGTCGTTTTCTCACAAAGCGGGGGTTCTTTACTGGGCACTTTCTTACCTCGGCCCTGCAGGCCTGAGTTACTTCCGGGTGGTGAACTCTTTCCCAGAGCACTCCAGTACCTCACTGCTTTTTGTAGCTGGCTGGAAGGACAGCTAACTGTCCACAAACCTATCACTGCTCTGCAGAGGAAGCTGGTAATCTCCTGGATCTGAAGGCAGACCCTACAGGCTTTAAAAAAAATGAGTAAAAAAATCAAAAGGATGATTGATAGTTTCTATACAAAAAGAGATCAGCTTTTCAACCCTGAAGAGACTAATAGGAGACAGTCTCCAGACAATTGTTGGTCCCCAATACAAAAGTTAAAAGAACTGATGCTAAGTGAAATAAGCAGAACCAGGAGATCATTATATACCTCAACAACGATATTGCTTGAGGATGTATTCTGATGGAAGTGGATCTCTTTGATAAAAAGAGCTAATTCAGTTTCAATTGATCAAGGATGGACAGAAGCAACTACACCCAAAGAAAGGACACTGGGAAATGAATATAAACTGCTTGCATTTTTGTTTTTCTTCCCGGGTTATTTCTACCTTCTGAATCCAATTCTCCCTGTGCAACAAAAGAACTGTTCAGTTCTGAACACATATATTGTCAAGGATGGACAGAAGCAACTAACCCAAAGAAAGGACACTGGGAAATGAATATAAACTGCTTGCATTTTTGTTTTTCTTCCCGGGTTATTTCTACCTTCTGAATCCAATTCTCCCTGTGCAACAAAAGAACTGTTCAGTTCTGAACACATATATTGTATCTGGGATATACTATAACCTATTTAACATGTAAAGGACTGCTAGCCATCTGGGGAAGGGGGTGGAGGGAGGGAGGGGAAAAATTGGAACAGAAGTGAGTGCAAGGGATAATGCTGCAAAAAATTACCCTGGCATGGGTTCTGTCAATAAAAAGTTACTTTAAAAAAATCTTAAAAGAGAACTAGAAGAAAAATGGGGAAAGGAAAGAGAACCTATGCAAGAGAGCAACAACTTCCTGAAATGTGAATTGGAAAAGGTAAAAAACTCTCAAGAAGTGCAGGGAAACAAAATTTGTAAATTGGAAAAAGAAAACAAGTCACTAAAAAAAATAGTGAAATGGAAAAAAATTCCATAGAGCAAAACAACACATTTAAAAACTCAATTGGACATATACAAAAAGAAGTAAAAATAGTTAATGAAGAAAATAACTCACTAAAAATCAGAACTGAACAAATAGAAATGACTGATTCACTGAGACATCAAGAATCAGTCAAGCAAAACCAAAAAAAATGAAAGATTGGAAAAGAATGTCAAATATTTACTTGGAAAAACAACAGACCTGGAAAATAGATCTAGGAGAGATAACCTGAGGATCATTGGACTACCCAAAAATCATGATGAAAAAAAGAGCCTAGATACAATAGTATGATTTACAGGAAATCATCAAAGAGAACTGCCCAGAAGTAATAGAACCAGAAAGGAAAATAGGCGTTGAAAGAATTCATTGAACACCTTCTGAAAAAGACCGTAAAATAAAGACTCCAAGGAATATTGTGGCCAAACGTCAGAATTTTCAGACTAAAGAAAAAATATTAAAAGCAGCCAGGAAAAAACAATTCAAATACCGAGATGCCACAATAAGGGTCATGCAAAATTTGGCTGCCTCAACATTAAAGGATCGAAGGGCCTGGAATCAGATATTCCGAAAGGCAAAAGAACTTGGAAAGCAGCCAAGAATAAACTATGCAACTAAACTGAGTATTTTTTTCATTGGAAGAAAATGGACATTTAATGAAATGGAGGAATTCCATTTGTTTCTAAAAAAAAAAAAACAGACTTAAACAAAAAATTTGACCTTCAACAACAGGACTCAAGAGAAGAAGAAAAAGGTAAAAGGAACTCTTGAACACTGTATTTCTGTTGTGGATATACATAAAAACCACATGTATGATTTGATTTTACTGACATAACATAAAAAAGGGAAGTAGAAATGGAAAGGGGTTAGTGTCAGGAAAAGGGAAAAGGGAAGATAAAAAGAGGGAAACTACATGCGACTATGAGGCAAAGGAAACCTATCATATCTGAGGGAACTTAGAGGGGGGAGGAACATTGTGTGAATCCTACTCTCATCAGAGTTGGTTCAAAGAGGAAATAATTGACATATTTGTTTTACAGAGGATCTTCTCTCACCTCATTAAAAAGTGGGAGAGGTAAAGAGAAAAGGAAAAAGAGTAATAAGGGAAGGGTACAAGAAAGGGGAAGGGATGCAAAGGGCAGAGGGAGGGATCCTAAAAAGGGAGAGTTGTGTGACACAAGTGGGACCAATAAGTTTAATACTAGGGAAGGAGGGAAAGGGGGCAAGAAAAAGAAAAGCATAATGTGGGGATATTAGGGTGGCAGGAAATACAGAATTAGTCATTTTAACCATAAATGGGAATGGGATGAACTCTCCCATAAAGAGGAGGTGGATAGCAGACTGGATCAAAAGTTAGAACCCTCCAATATGTTGTTTACAGGAAACACATTTAAAACAGAGAGATACATACAGAGTAAAGGTAAAAGGTTGGAGCAGAATCTATTATGCTTCAAGTGAAGTCAAAAAAGCAAGGATAGCCATCCTTATCTCAGATCAAGCAAAAGCAAAAACTGATCTAATTAAAAGAGATAAGGAAGAAAACTAGATCTTGCTAAAGGGTAGCATAGAAAATGAAGCAATATCAATATTAAACATATATGCACCAATGGTATAATATCTAACGTCCTAAAGGAGAAGTTAGAAGAGTTGCAAGAAGAAATAGACAGCAAAAGTATAATAGCGGGAGAGCTCAATTTTGCACTCTGAGATTTAGATAAATCAAATCACAAAACAAATAAGAAAGAAATTAAAAAGGTAAATAGAATATTAGGAAAATTAGGTATGATAGATCTCTGGAGAAAACTGAATGGTGACAGAAAGGAGTATACTTTCTTCTCAGCAGTTCATGAAACCTCCAAAAAAAAATTGACCATATATTAGGACATAAAGACCTCAAAATTAAGTGCAGGAAGGCAGAAATAGTAAATGTTTTCTTTTCAGATCATGATGCAATAAAAACTACATTCAACATAAAGTTAGGTGTAAATAGACCAAAAAGTAATTGGAAACTAAATAATCTCATCTTAAAGAATAGACACAATTAATAATTTCACTCAAGATAATGATAATGATGAGACATCATACCAAAATTTGTGGGATGAAGCCAAAGCGATAATAAGGGAAATTTTTATACCCTTAGAGGCTTACTTGAATAAAATAGAGAAAGAGAAGATCAGACCAAATTAAAAACTCCCAATCAATTACTAAACTTGAAATTCTAAAATTAAAAGGAGAAATTAATAATATTGAGAGTAAAAAAAAAAAACTATTGAACTAATAAATAAAACTAAGAATTGATTTTATAAAAAAAACCAATAAAATTGATAAACCTTTGGTAAATCTGATTAGAAAATGGAGAGAGGGAAATCAAATTAGTAGTCTTAAAAATGAAAAGGGAGATCTTTCCACCAATGAAGAGGAAATTAAAGAAATAATAAGAGGTTACTTTGCCCAACTTTATGCCAATAAATTTGATAACCTAAGCAAAATGGATGACTATCTCCAAAAATAGAAGCTTCCCAGATTAACAGAGGAGGAAGTAAATTGCTTAAATAGCATCATTTCAGAAAAAGAAATAGAACAAGCTATTAATCAACTCCTAAAAAAAATCCCCAGGACCAGATGGAGATTTACATGTGAATTCTACACATTCAATTCAAAGAACAATTAGTCCTAATGCTTTATAAAGTATTTGAAAAATAGGGAATGAAAGAGTCCTACCAACTTCCTTTTCTGACACAAACATGGTACTGATACCTAAACCACGTCGGTTGAAAACAGAATGAAAATTATAGACCGATCTCCCTAAAGAATATTGATTCTAAAATCTTAAATAAGATATTAGCAAAAAGACTACAGAAAATCATGTCCAGAATAATACACCACGATCAAGTAGGATTTATACCAGGAATGCAGGGCTGGTTCAATATTAGGAAAACTATCAGTATAATTAGCCACATTAAAAACCAAATTAACAAAAACCATATGATCATCTCAATAGATGCAGAAAAAGCATTTGATAAATCCAACATCCATTCCTATTAAAAACACTTGAGAGTATAGGAATAAATGGACATTTCCTTAAAATAATCAGTAGCATCTATTTAAAGCCAGCAGTAAGCATCATATGTAAAGGGGAAAAACTGCAACCATTCCCAATAAGATCAGGAGTGAAAGAAGGTTGCCCACTATCACCATTACTATTTAATATTGTATTGAAAATGCTAGCTTTGGCAATAAGAGTTGAGAAAGAGATTAAAGGAATAAGAATAGGCAATGAGGAAACCAAATTATCACTCTTTGCTGATGATATGATGGTATACTTAGAGAACCCCAGAGATTCTACTAAAAAGTTATTAGAAACAATCCACAAATTTAGCAAAGTTGCAGGATACAAAATAAACCCACATAGGTCATCAGCATTCTTATATATCACTAACAAAACCCAACAGTTAGAGTTACAAAGAGAAATTCCATTTAAAGTAACTACTGCTTGCATAAATTATTTAGGAATCTATCTGCCAAGGGAAAATCAGAAACTTTATGACCAAAACTGCAAAACACTTTCCACACAAATTGAGTCTGATCTAACCAACTGGAAAATATTAAATGCTCTTGGATTGGGTGAGCAAATATAATAAAGATGACAATACTACCTAAATTAATCTATTTATGTAGCCCGATATACCCATCCGACTCCCCCAAAAAACTATTTTAATGACCTAAAAAAAAATAACAAAGTTCATATGAAAAAACAAAAGGTCAAGAATTTCAAGGGATTAATGAAAAAAAATCAAATGAAGGTGGCCTAGCTGTACCAGATCTAAAATTATAGTATAACGCAGCAGTTACCAAAACCATCTGGTATTGGCTAAGAAATAGTCTAGTTGATCAATGGAATAGGTTAGGTTCAAAGGACAAAACAGCCAATAACTTTAATAATATAGTGTGACAAACCCAAAGACTTCAATTTTTGAGATAAGAATGCATTATTTGATAAAAATTGCTGGGAAAATTGGAAATTAGTATGACAGAAACTAGGCATCGACCCACACTTAACACCGTACACCAAGATAAGGTCAAAATGGGTTCATGACCTAAACATAAAGAATGAGATAATAAATAAATTAGAGGAACATAGCATAGTTTACCTTTGAGACCTGTGGAAGAGGAAGGAATTTATGACCAAAGAAGAACTAGATATCATTACTGATCACAAAATAGAAAATTTTGATTATATCAAACTGAAAAGTTTTTGTACAAACAAAATTAATGCAGACAAGATTAGAAAGGAAGCAATAAACTGGGAAAACATTTTTACAGTCAAAGGTTGATAAAGGACTTATTTCCAAAATATATAGAGAATTGACTCTAATTTATAAGAAATCAAGCCATTCTCCAATTGATAAATGGTCAAAGGATATGAACAGACAATTCTCAGACGAAGAAATTGAAACTATTTCTAGCTATATGAAAAGATGCTCCAAGTCATTATTAATCAGAGAAATGCAAATTAAGACAACTCTGAGATACCACTACACACCTGTCAGACTGGCTAGGATGACAAGGAAAGATAATGCGAAATGTTGGAGGGGGCATGGGAAAACAGGGACACTGATACATTGTTGGTGGAATTGTGAATATATCCAACCATTCTAGAGAGTAATTTGGAACTATGCTCAAAAACGTTATCAAACTGTGCATACCATTTGATCCAGCACTGTTACTACTGGGCTTATATCCCAAAGAGATCATAAAGAAAGGAAAGGGATCTGTATGTGCACAAATGTTTATGGCAGCCCTCTTTGTAGTGGCCAGAAACTGGAAATTGAATGGATGCCCATCAATTGGAGAATGGCTGAATAAATTGTGGTATATGAACATTAAGGAATATTATTGTTCATTAAGAAATGACCAGCAGGATGAATACAGAGAGGATTGGCAAGACTTGCATGAACTGATGCTAAGTGAAATGAGCAGAACCAGGAGATCATTATATACCTCAACAACGAAACTGTTTGAGGATGTATTCTGATGGAAGTGGATCTCTTCGATAAAGAGAGCTAATTCAGTTTCAATTGATCAAGGATGGACAGAAGCAGCTATACCCAAAGAACACTGGGAAATTAATATAAACTGCTTGCATTTTTGTTTTTCTTCCCAGGTTATTTATACCTTCTGAATCCAATTCTCCCTGTGCTACAAGAAAACTGTTCGGTTCTGCACGCATATATTGTATCTAGAATATACTGTAACCTATTCAACATATGAAGGACTGCTTGCCATCTGGGAGAGGGGGTGGAGGGAGTGAGGGAAAAAATCAGAACAGAAGTGAGTTCAAGGGATAATGCTGTAAAAAATTACCCTTGCATGGGTTTTGTCAATAAAATTTTTTTTAAAAAAATAGAATAATTCCCACCCCCCAAAAAAAAGAATTAGAAACCAGTCTAAATAAAATTTTCTATTAATATCAGAAAGCACAACTGACTATTATTGATAGTTTTGTGTTCAGTGGTTGATACTGTCAATCTAAGCTGTCTTATAAGAGATATTCACATGGTGGGGGGGCAGAAGGCAGATGTAATATCTCTCAAATTATTATGTTTGCTATGAAGGAAAAACTTTTGAATTTAAACTCTAAGAGGCGTTAAGCAAACATTCCTGAAAATATCAGTTGCATAATTTTTATAACTAATCAATAACCTAGAAAACAATCACAGAAAGATGTCAATTAAATATTGAAAATGTAGACTCAAAAAATATAAAAATGTTATTTTCTAAATAGCTTATAAAATATTTTATGCAGGATATAGAATTAGATACATTCCAATCAAATAGTATTAAAATACCCTGGATCTCTATTATGTAACAGAGAAGGGAATTTGACGTTGTAGGGATAAATTCACCATAAGGTAAGGGCTGCTTTGAAAAAAGCTTTTTATTATGGGGAAGTAATTGAAAGAACTTGCGATGATCAAATTTCACTTAAAAATTTTAAGAGTCTATATGGCAATTTTCCTACTACCACTTTGCTGATTTTATTATAAGGTCATTAATTAACTTACAAAAAAAAAAAGAAAATTTTCCCATTCTCAACTGTAGGCTAGATAAATGCAAAGCAAGAAATATGCATGTTTCAGATTATTGGAACATGCAGAAGAGAAAAACTACAGCAGTTATATTTATTTTCTTTTTTCATTTAATAGTGCTTTAATTTTTCCAATTACATGTAAAAATACTTTTCAATGAATATTTTTTTAAATATTCTGCAAATTATTTATTTTTGTATTATTATGAAGAGTATTTTTTCATGACTCCTTTTTAAAAAAAAAATACAAAGCATATGCAAAGGTAATTTTTTTTCCAACATTGACACTTGCAAAACTTTCTGTTCCAAAATTTCTCCTCTTTCCCTCCATCCCCTTCCCTAGCTGATTAAATATGTTGAAAGACATGTTAAATCCAATATATGTATACATGTTTATATGGTTATTTTGCTGCACAAGAAAATCAGATCAAGAAGGAAGAAAAAGAAAAACAGAGAAAGAAAACAAAATGAAAGCAAATAACAATAGAAAGAGTGAGAATACTATATTGTGTTCCACACTCTGTTCCCACAATTCTCTCTCTGGTTGTAGATGGTTCTCCTCATCACTGAACAAGTGGAACTGGTTTGAATCATCTCATTGTTGAAGAAAGCTACATCTATCTGAAATCATTCTGCTGGTCATTTCTTACAGAACAAAAGTATTCTATGGCATTTATATACCATCATTTATTCAGTCATTCTCACATTGATGGGCATCCACTAAGGTTCCAGTTTCTTGCCACTACAAAGACGGCTGCCACAAAAATTTTTGCACCTGTGGGTCCCTTTCCCTTCTTTAAGATCTCTTTGGGTTATAATCCCAGTAGGAACACTGCTGGATCAAAGGATATGCACAGTTTGATAACTTTTTCAGCAGAGTTCCAAACTGCTCTTCAGAATGGTTGGGTCGGTTCACTGTTCCAACAACAATGTATCAGTGTCTTCAGTTTTCTCACATCTCCTCCAATATCCAACATTATCTTTTCCTGTCATGTTAGCCAGTTTGAGAGGTGTGTAGTGGTTTTTTAGATTTGTCTTAATTTGAATTTTTCTGATCAATAATGATTTGGAGAACATTTTCATGTGACTACAAATAGTTTTAATTTGTTTTTGTCTAAAAATTGTCTGCTCATATCCTTTGATCATTTCTCAGTTGGAGAATGGCTGGAACTATTATAAATTTGAGTCAATTCTCTATAGATTTCTAGAAATGAGGCCTTTATCAGATCCTTTGGGTGTAAAAAATGTTTTTTTCCCAGTTTATTGCTTCCCTTATAATTTTGTCTGCATTTGTTTTGTTTGTACAAAAACTTTTTTAACTTCATATAATCAAAATTATCTATTTTGTGATTGATAATGATTTTTAGTTCTTCTTTGCTAACAAATTCCTTCCTCCTCCATAAATCTGAGAGATAAGCTATCCTATGCTCTTCTAATTTGTTTATACTATCATTCTTTATGTAGAAATCAAGAACCCTTTTCAACCTTATCTTGGTATATAGTGGTAGGTGTGGGTCTATGCCTAATTTCTGCAATACTAGTTTTCAATTTTCCCAGAACTTTTTGTCAAATAGTGAATTCTTATCCCAAAAGGTGGGGCCTTTGGGTTTGTCAAATACTAGATTTCTGTAGTCATTGACTATTATGTTCTGTGAATCTAACCTATTCCAGTGATCAACTTTTCTATTTCTTAGCAATTACCAAATGGTTTTGATTGACTGCTGCTTTATAATATAGTTTTAGATCTGGTATAGCTAGGCTACTTTCATTTACTTTTCTCTTCATCAGTTTCTTTGTAATTATTGATCTTTTGTTCTTCCAGATGATTTTTTTTTGTTGTTTTTACAAGGTCATTAAAATAGTTTCTTGGGAGTTTGATTGGTATAGCACTAAATAGATTAGTTTAGGGAGTATTGCCATCTTTATTATATTCGCTTGACTTATCTAAATGCACTTGATATTTTGCCAATTGCTTAGATTTGAATTTATTTGTGTGGAAAATGTTTTGTATTTTTGCTCATATAGTTCCTGACTTTCCCTTGGCAGATAGAGTTTTAAATATTTTATACTATTGACAGTTATTTTTAAATGGAATTTCTTTTTGTATCTCTTGCTGTTGGATTTTGTTAGTGATATATAAAAATGGTGATGATTTATGTAGATTTATTTTGTCAACAAATATTTTATAAGATTTTAATTTCCAAATATTTTTCCTCCATTTCTTCCCTTCCCCTTCTCAAGATCAAAAGCAATCTGATATAATTTATACATATGTAATCACATTTCCATATTAGTCATGTAGAGAAAAATTACAAAACAGAAAAAAGTGAAAATAGTATGCTTCAATTTGTATTGATCCGTAGTTCTTTATCTGGATGTGAATGAAAATTTTCATAATGATTCTATTTTAAGTATTTTGCTGAGAAGAGCTACTTATCATAGTAATGATATAATCATATAATCTTGCTATTACAATGTTCTCTTGGTACTGCTCACTTCGCTCAGCATCAGTTCATTTAAGCCTTTCTAGATTTCTCTGAAATCTGCTTACTCATTTTTTTAATAGAAAAATAGTATTCAGTTGCATTTCTATACCACAACTTATTCAACCATTCCCCAAATGATCAGCATCTATTTAATTTCCAATTCATTACCACCAAAAAAAAAAAAGCTACTACAAGCATTTTTGCACATATGTATTCTTTTCTCTCTTTTATTATTTCTTATTTCTGTATTCCAAAATGCAGACCCCATAGAGTCATTGCTGAATCAAAGGATATAAACAGTTTAATAGCCCTTTGGACATAGTACCAAATTCCTCTCCATAATAACTGCATCAGTTTACAACTCCACCAATAGTACACCAGCGTCCCAGTTTTCCCATATCCCCTTCAACATTTATCATTTTCTTTTTCTGTCATCTTAGCCAATCTGATAGACAAATCAGTGCTATCTTACAGGTGATTTAATTTTCATTTCTTTAATCAATAGGGATTTATTTACAACATTTTATATAACTATTTGATAGTTTAATTTCTTCATCTGAACACTACATGTTCATATTCTTTAACTATTTTTAATTAGAGAACAATTATATTCTTATAAATTTGACTCAGTTTTCTACAAATACAAGAAATGAAATCTTTATTAAAAACACTGATGGTGGAGCAGGTTGATGGTACAGAGGATAGAACACCACCTCTGCAATCAGGAAAACCTGAGTTCAAATCCAGCCTTAGATGCACAACACTTCCTAGCTCTTGGGCAAGTCACTTAACTCCAGTTGTCTCTCAAAAAACTAAAATAATGTTTAAAAAAATCAGTGGATAGAGTATTTCCCCTAATATCAGGAGGATCTGACCTCAAATTCAATCTCAGACACAATACTTTTAGCTGTGTGATCATGGTCTTCATTTAACTCCAATTGCCTCGCCACAAAAAAAAAAAAAAAAAAAAAAAAAAAATGGTTTCCCAGCTTTTGCTTCCCTTCTAATCCTGGATGCATTGATTTTACTTGTACAAAACCTTTTTAGTTTAATGTAGTCAAAATTACCTATTTTGCATTTCAAATATTCTCTTTTTTGGTTTCTCTTAAGATTTGGCAGGTAAAATGTGCCTTGATCTCCTAAATTCCTCATAATAGCATACTTTTTATGTCTAAATTATAAACCCCTTTTGATTTTATCTTGGCATAGCTTGTGAAATGTGGGTCTGTGCCTACTTTCTGTTATGCTGTTTTTCACTTTTCTCAGCAGATTTTATCAAATAAAGACTTCTTATTGCAGAAGTTGAGTCTATGGGTTTCTTAAATAGTAGATTACAATAGTTATTGCCTATGGTGTCTTGTGTATCTAACTTATTCCACTGATCCATCATTCTATTTCTTAGCCAGTACCAAATAGTCTTTAAGACTGCCACTTTATTATATATTTTTAGGTCTGGTATGGTTAGGCAACCTCCCACACTTTTCAATTCCCCTGATAATTTGCTCTTCTAAATGAATTTACTATTATTTTTAGGTTTATAAAATTTATTTTTGGCAGCTTATTTGGTATGGTACTGAATAAGTTGATTAATTTAGGTAGAATGTACTATTTTATAGCAATTAATATTTCTCCAATATTTAAATCTGAGTCTGAAAAGTGTTTGTGAAAAATGTTTTATAATTGTGTTCATAAAGTTCCTGGATTTATCTTGACAAGTAGATTCCCAAATTCTTTATATTACCTACAATTAAATGGAATTTCTCTTTCTATCTCTTGCTGCTAGGCTTTGTTGGTCATTTAAAGACATGCTAATGGTTTATGTGGAATAATTTTATATCCTGAAGTTTTGCTAAAGTTGTTCATTGTTTCCAGTAGTTTTTTCAGTTGATTCTTAGAATTCTGTATGTATAGCATTATATGGTACTACAAAAAGTAATAGTTTTGTTTCCTTGTTGCCTATTCTAATGCCTTCAATTCATTTTCCTCCTCTTTCTTTCTAAAGCTAACATTTCTAGTATAGTATTGAATTTCTGCATTTTTTGAGGTAAACATATGATTTCTGTCAGTTTTGTTATTGATAGGGTCAATTATGCTGATAGTTTTCCTAATATAAAATCAGCTCTGCATTCCTAATGTAAATTCCACTTGCTCATAGGATATAAATTGTTGGAATCTCTTTGTTTATATTTTGTTTCAATTTTTGCAACAGTATTTATTAAGGAAATTGGTTTATAATGTTCTTTCTGTTATGACTCTCCCTGGTTTAGATATCATATTTGTGTCATGATTGACTGTATTTGTGTCATAAAAGGAATCTAGTCAGACTTTGTCTTTGCTTATTTTCCCAAATAGTTCATATATAATATTGGAATTAAATATTCTTTAAATATTTGGTGAAGTTCACGTGTAAATCTACCTACTCCTGGAACATTTTTCTTAGAGAGTTTATTTTCCATGGTTTGTTCAATTTCTTTTTCTAAAATGGAATTCTAAAATATTTTATATCCTTTTCTGTTAAGGAGAGCAATATAGATTTTTATAGTCTTCCCTTTGAGTTAGACTGTCAGATTTATTGTCATACACTTGAGCAAAAATGGCACCTACTTATTATTTTATTATCTATTTTGTTGATGATGAATTTTCCTCTTTCAATTTTGACACTGATAATTTGGTTTTCTTTCTTTATTCTAGTCAAATTAACCAAAAGTTTATTTATTTTAATGTTTTTTGGCGCATAAAACTCACTTTTAGTCTCATTAATTCAATAGTTTTCTTACTTTCAATTTTATTAGTTTCTGCTTTTTCTGTATTTCTAATTTAGTATTTAATTGGAAGGTTTTAATTTGTTCTTTTTCTAGCTTTTTTAGTTGTGTGTCCAATTCAATGATCTTCTTTTTCTCTGTCTGGAGATATGCAATTAATGGGTTCTTTTCTCCTCCTTTTCCACTTATCCAATTTTACTTTAAATGTGTCATTTCATTGAACAGATTTTTTTCCCCCATTTTGTCAATTCTAATTTTAAGGGAATTGTTTTTGTCAATTAATTTTCCAAGTTGTTGACTTTTTTCTTTTATAATTCTCCTACATAACTCATTTCTTTTCCTGATGTTACTTTTAACTTTATTAAAAAAAAAAAAAAACTCTATTGACCTCTTCCAAGATAAATTTTCAGCTTGAGATCAATTCACATTCCACTGGGAGGCTTTTTTTGGCATTTACCATTGCTGTCCTTTTCTGAGTTTGTGTTCTGACATTCCCTATCACTATAGGCACTTTCGGTGCATAGAGATTTTTTTGTTGTTTTGCTCATATTTTAAAAGATGAGCTCTGCTCCTAGGGCAGAGTGCACACTGGAACTTTTTTCGAGTGAATGAATTCAAGCATTTACTACCTTTCTCCACCATTTACTGCTCCATTGTAAAAAGTCCTTTCAGCACTTTTTTGGGCTTTTGTATTTGTTTTGTCTTGTTTTTTACATGAGATAATTTTCCCCAATCTTCCTCTTCTTTCCCCATTCAGCGAGATCATCCCCCCCTCTCTCTCTCTCTCATTTTCATTTTTTATATCACTTAAAGATGATGAGATGACTCCTGTTCCCTCTTTCTTTGTAGAATCCCCTTGTGGAGTTGCCCTAACAATAATAAAGTTCTTTGAATATGTGTTATATTCCCATATAGAAAGGTGAATACTTAAACTTTGTTGAGTTTGTTATGATTTCTCTTTTATATTTTTTTAATATTTTATTTTATAATAACTTTATATTGACAGAATCCATGCCAGGGTAATTTTTTTTACAACATTATCCTTTGCACTCACTTTGGTTTCGATTTTCCCCCTCCCTCCCTCCACCCCTCCCCTAGATGGCAAGCAGTCCTATATATGTAAGATATGTTGCAGTTTATCCTAGATACAATATATGTTTGCAGAACCAAACAGTTCTCTTGTTGCACAGGGAGAATTGGATTCAGAAGGTAAAAATAACCCGGGAAGAAAAACAAAAATGCAAATAGTTCACATTCATTTCCCAGTGTTCTTTATTTGGGTGTAGCTGCTTCTGTCCATAATTTATCAATTGAAACTGAGTTAGGTCTCTTTGTCAAAGAAATCCACTTCCATCAGAATACATCCTCATATAATATCGTTGTCGAAGTGTATAATGATCAAATGGTTCTGCTCATTTCACTTAGCATCAGTTCATGCAAGTCTCTCCAAGCTTCTCTGTATTCATCCTGCTGGTCATTTCTTACAGAACAATAATATTCCATGACATTCATATACCACAATTTACCTAGCCATTCTCCAATTGATGGGTATCCATTCAATTTCCAGTTTCTAGCCACTACAAACAGGGCTGCCACAAACATTTTGGCACATACAGGTCGCTTTCCCTTCTTTAGTATTTCTTTGGTTTATAAGCCCAATAGAAACACTGCTGGATCAAAAGATATGCACAGTTTGATAACTTTTTGGGCATAATTCCAAATTGCTCTCCAGAATGGTTGGATTCGTTCACAACTCCACCAACAATGCATCAGTGTCCCAGTTTTCCCGCATCTCCTCCAACATTCATCATTATTTTTTCCTGTCATCTTGGCCAATCTGACAGGTGTGTAGTGGTATCTCAGAGTTGTCTTAATTTGCATTTCTCTGATCAATAATGATTTGGAACACTCTTTCAAGTGAGTGGTGATAGTTTCAATTTCATCATCTGAAAATTGTCTGTTCATATCCTTTGACCATTTATCAATTGGAGAATGGCTTGATTTCTTATAAATTAGAGTCAGTTCTCTATATATTTTGGAAATGAGGCCTTTATCAGAACCTTTAACTGTGAAGATGTTTTCCCAGTTTGTTGCTTCCCTTCTAATCTTGTTTGCATTAGTTTTGTTTGTACAAAGGCTTTTTAATTTGATATAATCAAAATTTTCTATTTTGTGATCAGTAATGGTCTCTAGTTCATCTTTGGTCACAAATTTGTTTCTCCTCCACAAGTCTGAGAGATAAACTATCCTATGTTCCTCTAATTTATTTATAATCTCGTTCTTTATGCCTAGGTCATGGACCCATTTTGATATATGGTGTTAAGTGTGTGTCCATGCCTAATTTCTGCCATACTAATTTCCAGTTATCCCAGCAGTTTTTATCAAATAATGAATTCTTATCCCAAAAGTTAAGATCTTTGGGTTTGTCAAACACTAGATTGCTATAGTTGACTATTCTGTCTTGTGAACCTAACCTTTTCCACTGATCAACTAATCTATTTCTTAGCCAAAACCAAATAGTTTTGGTGACTGCTGTTTTATAATATAATTTTAAATCAGGTACAGCTAAGCCATCTTCATGTGATTTTTTTCATTAATTCCCTTGAGACTCTCGACTTTTTATTGTTCCATATGAATTTTGTTGTTATTTTTTCTAGATCATTAAAATATTTTCTTGGAAGTCTGATTGGTATAGCACTAAATAAATATATTAGTTTAGGGAGTATTGTCATCTTTATTATATTCGCTCGGCCTATCCAAGAGCACTTAATATTTTTCCAATTGTTTAAATCTGACTTTATTTGTGTGGAAACTTTTTTGTAATTTTGCTCATATAATTCCTGACTTTCCTTTGGTAGATAGATTCCCAAATATTTTAGGCTATCAACAGTTATTTTGAATGAAATTTCTCTTTGTATCTCTTGCTGCTGGATTTTGTTGGTGATGTATAAAAATGCTGAGGATTTATGGGGATTTATTTTGTATCCAGCTACTTTGCTAAAATTATGAATTATTTCTAATAGCTTTTTAGTAGAATTTCTGGGGTTCTCTAGGTATAGCATCATATCATCTGCAAAGAGTGATAGTTTGGTTTCCTCACTGCCTACTCTAATTCCTTTAATATCTCTCTCGACTCTTATTGCAGAGGCTAGTGTTTCTAATACAATACTGAATAATAATGGTGATAGTGGACAACCTAGCTTCACTCCAGATCTTACTGGGAAAGGTTCCAGTTTTTCCCCATTTCATATGATGCTTACTGATGGTTTTAAATTTATGCTCCTGACTATTTTAAGGAAAAGTCAACTTATTCCTATGCCCTCAAGTGTTTTTATTAGGAATGGATGTTGGATTTTATCAAATGTTTTTTCTGCATCTATTGAGATGATCATATGTTTTTTGTTTGTTTGGTTATTGATATAGTCGATTATGCTAGTTTTCCTAATATTGAACCATCCCTGCATTCCTGGTGTAAATCCTACTTGGTCATAGTGTTTTATCCTGGGGATGATTTTCTGTAATCTTTTTGAAAGTATTTTATTTAAGATTTTAGCATCAATATTCATTAGGAAGATTGGTCTATAATTTTCTTTCTCTGTTTTCAGCCTACCTGGTTTAGGTATCAGTGCCATGTCTGTGTCGTAAAAGGAGTTTGGTAGGACTGCTTCAATCCCTATTTTTTCAAATAGTTTATTTAGCATTGGAGTTAATTGTTCTTTAAATGTTTGGTAGAATTCACATGTAAATCCATCTGGTCCTGGGGATTTTTTCTTAGGGAGTTGGTTGATAGTTTGTTCTATTTCTTTTTCTGAGATGGGACTGTTTAGGATATTTACTTTTTCCTCTGTTAGTTTGGGCAAGCTATTTTTTTGGAGGTATTCTTCTATTTCATTTAAGTTGTCAAATTTATTGGCATAAAGTTGGGCAAAGTAACTCCTAATTATTGGTCTAATTTCCTCTTCATTAGTGGCGAGTTTCCCCTTTTCATTTTTAAGACTGACAATTTGATTTTCCTCTTTCCTTTTATTAATCTGATTTACTAAGGGTTTGTCTATTTTGTTGGTTTTTTTCATAGAACCAACTCTTAGTTTTATTAATTAATTCAATAGTTTTTTTTCTTTACTTTCAATTTTATTGATCTCTCCTTTTATTTTTAGAATTTCAAGTTTAGTATTTGAATGGGGGGTTTTAATTTGTTCCTTTTCTAGCATTTTTAGTTGCAAGCCCAATTCATTGACCTTCTCTTTCTCTATTTTATCCAAATAGGCCTCTAGAGATATGAAATTTCCTCTTATTACTGCTTTGCCTGTATCCCATACATTTTGGTATGATGTCTCATTATTATCGTTTTCTTGGGTGAAGTTATTAATTATGGCTATGATTTGCTGTTTCACCCAATCATTCTTTAGTATGAGATTATTTAGTTTCCAATTATTTTTTGATCTACGTTCCCCTGGCTTTTTGTTGAATGTAATTTTCATTGCATCATGGTCTGAAAAGGATGCATTTACTATTTCTGCCTTACTGCATTTGAGTTTGAGGCTTTTATGTCCTAATATATGGTCAATTTTTGTATAGGTTCCATGAACTGCTGAAAAGAAAGTGTACTCCTTTCTGTCTCCATTACATTTTCTCCAGAGATCTATCATATCTAACTTTTCTAGTATTCTGTTTACCTCTTTGACTTCTTTCTTATTTATTTTCTGGTTTGATTTATCTAATTCTGAGAGTGCAAGGTTGAGATCTCCCACTATTATAGTTTTGCTGTCTATTTCTTCTTGCAGCTCTCTTAATTTTTCTTTTAAGAAATTAGATGCTACACTAGTTGGTGTATATATGTTTAATATTGATATTGCTTCATTATCCATGCTACCCTTTAGCAAGATACAGTGTTCTTCCTTATCTCTGTTAATTAGATCAATTTTTGCTTTAGCTTGATCTGAGATCAGGATGGCTACCCCTGCTTTTTTGACTTCACCTGGAGCATAGTAGATTTTGCTCCAACCTTTTACCTTTAACCTGCATGTATCTCCTTGCTTAAGGTGTGTTTCTTGTAAACAACATATTGTAGGATTCTGGCTTTTAATCCATTCTGCTAACTGCTTCCTCTATATGGGGGAGTTTACCCCGTTCACATTTGTAGTTAAAATGACCAATTCTGTATTACTTGCCATCTTGTTAACCTGTTTATGCTTTTCTCCCTTCTTTCCCCCTTACTCCCCTTCCCAGTATTAAGCTTGTGAGCACCACTTGCTTCTCACAGCCCTCCCTTTATAGTATCCCTCCCCCCACCTTAGATTTCTTCCCCCATCTTACTCCTTTCCCTCCCAGTTTCTGTATTCCCTTCCATTTAGCTTCTTCCTTCCCTTTTCACTTTTCCCTTCTCACTTTTCAATGAGGTGGGAGAAGTTTCACCATAAATTGAATATATCTAAAATTTTTCTCTTAAAGCCAATTCTGAAGGAAGTAAGATACCCACTATATTCATCCCCCTCCATTCTTTCTCTCAGATATAATAGGTTTCCTTTGCCTCTTCTTTCCACATCTAGTTTCTAGAATAAGGTATACATGTCTTCTTTATACATCTTTATATCAGAAATATAGTTCCCAAGATTAATCTTTACCTTTTTAGATTTCTCTTGAGTTCTATATTTGTAGATCAAACTTTTTGTTAAGTTCTGGCTTTTTCATCAAAAATAGGTGAAATTCGCTTACTTCGTTGAATGTCCATCTTCTTCCCTGGAAAAAGATACTCATTCTGTCCGGATAAGTTATTTTTGGTTGCATAACAAGTTCCTTACCCTTTCAGTATACCATATTCCAGGCCCTTCAATCTTTTAATGTGGATGCTGGGTGATCCTTATTGTGGTTCCTCGATAATTGAATTGGTTTTTTCTAGCTGCTTGCAGTATTTTTTCCTTCATCGGAGGGTTCTGGCATTTGACCACTATATTTTTTGGTATTTTGATTTTAGGATCCCTTTCAATAGGTGATCAATTAATTCTTTCAATGTCTATTTTACCTTCTGTTTCTATGACTTCTGGGCAGTTCTCTTTGATAATTTCCTGTAAAATAGTATCTAGGCTCTTTTTTTCATCATAATTTTCTAGTAGTCCAATGATTCTCAGATTGTCTCTCCTGGATCTGTTTTCCAGGTCTGTTGTTTTCCCCAGAAGGTATTTCACATTCTTTTCCTTTGTTTGATTTTTTTTTTTTTTTTGGATTTCCTTGACTGATTATTCTTGTCTCCTGGAGTCATTCAATTACATTTGTTCAATTCTGGTTTTCAATGAAGTATTTTCTTCACTCACTTTTTAAATATCTTTTTCTAATTGTCAAATTGAGTTCTTTTGTTCTATGGAATTTTTTTCCATTTCGCCAATTTTGTTTTTTAGAGAGCTATTTTCTGTTTCCAGTTCACTAATCGTATTTTTCAAGGATTTTATTTCTTTATCCACTCTGTCTTTAAATGAATGGGATGACTTTTCCAGACTCTCTTGCCAAGCCTCCCTCTCCTTTTCACATTTTTCTTCTAGCTCTCTTGTGAGAGCCTTTTTAGTTTCTTTTATGAGATTCATCTGTGCTAAAGAACAGATGATCTCCTCCTTTGGGGATTCATCTGGAGACAGTCTGTTTTTAGTCTCTTCAGCTTTTAGAGTCTGCTCTCTATCTGTATAGAAGCTGTCAAGGGTTAAAGTCCTCTTCAATTTTTTGCTCATTTTGTCAGAGAAGAATCAAAGACAAACTAGCAAAAAGAAAAAAAGAAAAAAACCCTAAATGGAGTATGCTTTTTGGGGGGGAGGGGCTGCATGGTGTTACTGACCTTCCTCTACAGACTGCGGGGGCAGCAGCGAGGCACTAGCCCAACTGTACTGCGCCTTCACTCTGAGATGCGAGAGCGTGCTGAAACACTGTGGGGGACCCACAGGTCCCGAGAGACTCCAGCTGTTTGGGGTTGTATTCTTCACCCTCCCCTCTCCCCCCCGCCCCCACAGTGTTTTTAGCTTCTCTTCTGGGCTGCTGACTTGCTGCCAGGGCAAAGTATCCAATCCTGTAGCAAAGCTCTCTCCGCAGAGACGGCTGTGATCACACCCCACCCCTCTCCAATCTGCGTGGTTGTGAGCTGCCTGCCGTGCTCTCAGCTGCCTGCCTGCAGCCTGTGCCCGATCTAAAACTGTCCCCGCCCTCGTGCAAAAACAGACGTTTCTTGTCGAATCTCAAGGATGTCTTCTCTTGGTAACTATTTGTGGGGTTTTTTTTTTTTTTCAGTCAGGCATTAATTCAAAGGCTTGTAATGAAATGGATTCTGAGAGAAAACGCGGAGCTACACAGCTATGTGCCTCCTCTCCGCCATCTTGGCCGGAAGTCCTTATATTTATTTTTTAATGCTTCTCTTGAATTTTCTATTTGAAAGTCAAGTTTTCTATTCAGCTTTGTCATTTTTATCAGGAATATTTGAAACTCTTCTGTTTTACTAAATATCCATTTCCCCTTGAAAGATTATAATCAGATAGGTTATTCTTGATTGTAATTTTTTGTCTTCCAGAATAGTATCTTTCTGGTACATGATCCCTTCAGCTGGAAGTGATATTGTTCCTCAAGTCTTTCACTCCCTTTTGATGGAAAGTGCTCATCTCTGCCCTTAAACTGTGACCACAATAAGATATCTACAAGTGCATTACAAATGTAGTTGCCAAACATATCCCCCACAGAGCTTTCATTCCAAATTAACCAAAGTGCTTCTGTTTATCTTTAAATTATTACTTAAAACTGGTTTAAGTAATGGAGCTTTTAAACAGCATCTGGCCCTGCATCCAGTGGTAACACAGCAATAGTAATCACTCTATCAGATTTCTAGGTTTCCTTACAATCTCTTTCTTGGAAGGTCCTAAACCTGCTCCTACTTCTCTCTTCATCACCTGATTCCATCTGTAATGTTTCTAACCATCTCCCATCCCTGTGTCACAGATTTCTTTTATTTTCCCAATAGCCTTGTCTTGGTTTGGAAGAATATCCCTTTGTTGCCTCTGACCCTCCAAAATTCTATTTGAAACATTATTTTGAAGTTGTTTGGAGGGAAATGTTGGCACAGCTAGTTTCAGTGATTCTCTAATACTCCATCCACTCACAATATTTTTATGACTTAATTCTTGAATAAACATCCCTCCCTTTAAAATATTAGGTCTTCATTCAATATTTTCCCCCTTTATTGTGTTTTTTTATTATGCTTCTCTGTGGACTTGTTTGTATGTCTGTATTCATTTGTGTGTTCATGTGAATGTGGATGAAAGCTTTTGTGTATGAGTTACTGAAATATGCTAGCTCCAATTTCCCAACATCTGTGACTATAGCTATCTGTCCAATACAAACTTCAAGGTTTTTGTCATAGCTGCAGTGAGGCAGGCACTTGGCAAAAAGATAATTTTTTTCCTTGTGATTTTTTTTAAACATTAGCCCTCATTTTATTATTTATTACTACTCTTATATAATATAGCAATTATAATACAAATAGTTCTTCTAAACACATTTCCACATTTAGCATGCTGAAGCTCACATCTACAAAGTTTTTTTAAATACCTTTTTAATTGACAGAACCCATGCCAGGGTAATTTTTTAAGTATTATCCCTTGCACTCACTTCCATTCCGATTTTTCCCCTCCCTCCCTCCACCCCCTTCCCCAGATGGCAATCAGTCCTTTACATGTTGAATAGGTTACAGTATATCATAGATACAATGTATGTGTACAGAATCAAACAGTTTTCTTGTTGCACAGGGAGAATTGGATTCAGAAGGTATAAATAACCTGGGAAGAAAAACCAAAAATGCAAGCAGTTTATATTCATTTCCCAGTGTCCTTTCTTTGGGTGTAGCTGCTTCTGTCCATCCTTGATCAAATGAAACTGCATTAGCTCTTTTTATCGAAGAGATCCACTTCCATCAGAATACATCCTCAAACAGTATCATTGTTAAGGTATATAAACATCTCCTGGTTCTGCTCATTTTGCTTAGCATCAGTTCATGTAAATCTCACCAATCCTCTCTGTATTCAGACTGCTGGTCATTCCTTAAAGAACAATAATTTTTCATAACGTTCATATATCACAATTTACTCAATCATTCTCCAATTGATGGGCATCCATTCATTTTCCAGCCTCTAGCTTCTACAAACAGGGCTGCCACAAACATTTTGTCACATACAGGTCCCTTTCCCTTCTTTAGTATCTCTTTGGGGTATAAGCCCAGTAGAAACACTGCTGGATCAAAGGGTATGCACAGTTTGATAACTTTTTGAGCATAGTTCCAAATTGCTCTCCAGAATGGCTGGATATGTTCACAATTCCACCAACAATGTATCAGTGTCCCTGTTTTCCCACATCCCCTCCAACATTCCATGGTATCTTTCCCTGTCATTCTAGCCAATATGACAGGTGTGTAGTGGTATCTCAGAGTTGTCTTAATTGGCATTTCTCTGATTAATAATGATTTGGAGCATATTGTCATATGTCTATAAATAGTATCAATCTCTTAATCTGAGAATTGTCTGTTCATAGCTTTTGACCATTTCTCAATTGGAGAATGGTTTGATTTCTTATAAATTATAGTGAATTCTCTACATATTTTGGAAATGAGGCATTTATCAGAGCCTTTGACTGAAAAAGTGTTTTACCAGTTTATTGTTTCCCTATCCTATGCTCTTCCAATTTATTTATAATCTCATTCTTTATGCCTAGGTCATGAATCCATTTTGACCTTATCTTGGTGTCCGGTGATAAGTGTGGGTCAAGGTCTAGTTTCTGCCATACTAATTTCCACTTTTCCCAGCAATTTTTGTCAAGTAATGCGTTCTTATCCCCAAAACTGAAGTCTTTGGGTTTGTCAAACACTATATTATTAAAGTTATTGGCTGATTTGTCCTTTGAACTTAACTTATTCCATTGATCAACTAGTCTATTTCTTAGCCAATACCAGATGGTTTTAGTAACTGCTGCTTAATAATATAATTTTAGATCTGGTACAGCTAAGCCACCATCATTTGATTTCTTTTTTCATTAATTCCCTTGAAATTCTTGACCTTTTGTTTTTCCATAGGAACATTGTTCTTATTTTTTCTAGGTCATCAAAGTAGTTTTTTGGTAATCTGATTGGTATAGCACTAAATAAATAGATTACTTTAGGTAGTATTGTCATCTTTATTATATTTGATCGCCCAATCCAAGAGCATTTAATATTTTTCTAGTTGGTTAGATCAGACTTAATTTGTGTGGAAAGTATTTTGTAGTTTTTCTCACAAAGTTTCTGATTTTCCCTTGGCAGATAGATTCCTAAATATTTTATACAATCAGTAGTTACTTTAAATGGAATTTCTTTTTGTAACTCTGTTGGGTTTTGTTAGTGATATATAAGAATGATGATGACTTATGTGGGTTTATTTTGTATCCTGCAACGTTGCTGAAGGTGTGGAATGTTTCTAATAACTTTTTAGTAGAATCTCTGGGGTTCTCTAAGTATACCATCATATCATCAGCAAAGAGTGGTATTTTGGTTTCCTCATTGCCTATTCTTATTCCTTTAATCTCGTTCTTAACTCTTATTGCCAAAACTAGCATTTCTAATACAATATTAAATAGTAACGGTGATAGTGGGCAATGTTGTTTCACTCCCGATCTTATTGGGAATGGTTGCAGTTTGTCCCCGTTACATATGATGCTTACTGCTGGTTTTAAATAGATGCTGCTGATTATTTTAAGGAAAAGTCCATTTATTCCTATACTCTCAAGAGTTTTAATAGGAATGGATGTTGGATTTTATCAAATGCTTTTTCTGCGTCTATTGAGATGATCATATCGTTTTTGTTAATTTGATTGTTAATATGGCCAATTATATTGATAGTTTTCCTAATATTGAACCAGTCCTGCATTCCTGGTATAAATCCTATTTGATCATAGTGTATTATCCTGGGGATGATTTTCTGTAGTCTTTTTGCTAATATCTTATTTAAGGTTTTAGCATCAATATTCATTAGGGAGATTGGTCTATAATTTTCTTTCTCTGTTTTCAACCTACCTGGTTTAGGTATCAGTACCATGTCTGTGTCATAAAAGGAGTTTGGTAGGACTCCTTCAATCCCTATTTTTTCAAATAGTTTATAAAGCATTGGGGCAAATTGTTCTTTGAATGTTTGGTAGAATTCATATGTGAATCCATCTGGTACTGGGGATTTTTTTTAGGGAGTTGATTGATAGCTTGTTCTATTTCTTTTTCTGAAATGGGACTATTTAAGCAATTTACTTGCTCCTCTGATAATATGGGAAACCTATATTTTTGGAGGTAGTCATCCATTTCTCTTAGGTTACCAAATTTATTGGCATAAAATTGGGCAAATTAACCCCGTATTATTTCTTTAATTTCCTGTTCATTGCTGGAAAGTTCTCCCTTTTCATTTTTAAGACTACTAATTTGATTTCACTCTCTCCTGTTTCTAATCAGATTTACCAAAGGTTTATCAATTTTATTGGTTTATTCATAAAACCAACTCTTAGTTTATTTATTAATTCAATAGTTTTTTAGTTTCTATATAATTAATTTCTCCTTTTAATTTTAGAATTTCAAGTTTAGTAATTGATTGGGGGGTTTTAATTTGGTCTTTTTCTAGCTTTTTAAGTTGCAGGCCCAATTCATCGATCTTTTCTTTCTCTATTTTATTTAAGTAAGCCTCTAATGATATAAAATTTACTCCTATTACCTCTTTGGTTGCATCCCATAAATTTTGGTACAATGTTTCACCGTTGTCATTATCTTGAGTGAAATTATTAATTGTGTCTATAATTTGCTGTTTCACCCAATCATTCTTTAAGATGAGATTATTTAGTTTCCAATTACTTTTTGGTCTATTTACAACTAACTTTTTGTTAAATGTAGTTTTTATTGCATTGTGATCTGAAAAGAAAGCATTTATTATTTCTGCCATCCTGCATTTAATTTTGAGGTCTTTATGTCCTAATATATGGTCAATTTTTGTGTAGATTCCATGAACTGCTGAGAAGAAAGTATACTCCTTTCTGTCACCATTCAGTTTTCTGCAGAGATCTATCATACCTAATTTTTCTAATGTTCTATTTACCTCTTTAATTTGTTTCTTATTTGTTTTGTGATTTGATTTGAGAGTGCAAAATTGAGATCTCCCACTATTATACTTTTGCTGTCTATTTCTTCTTGCAACTCTTCCAACTTCTCCTTTAGGATGTTAGACAGTATACCATTGGTGCATATATGTTTAATATTGATATTGCTTCATTGTTTAGCAAGATATAGTTTCCTTCCTTATCTCTTTTAATTAGATCAATCTTTGCTTTTGCTTGATCTGAGATAAGGATGGCTACCCTTGCTTTTTTGACTTCACCTGAAGCATAATAGATTCTGCTCCAGCCTTTTACCTTTACTCTGTATGTATCTCCCTCTTTTAAATGTGTTTCCTGTAAACAACATATTGGAGGGTTCTGACTTTTGATCCAGTCTGCTATCCACCTCCTCTTTATGGGAGAGTTCATCCCATTCCCATTTATGGTTAAAATGACTAATACTGTATTTCCTGCCATCCTAATATCCCCAGATTATACTTTTCTTTTTCTTGGCCTCTTCACTTCTTCCCTAGTATTAAACTTATTGTTCCCACTTATGTCATGAAACTCTCCCTCTTTAGTATCCCTCCCTCCTCCCTTTGAATCCTTTCCCCTTTCTTGTACCCTTCCCTTATTACTCTTTTTCCTTCTCCCTTTTCCTCTCCCACTTTTTAATAAAGTGAGAGAATAATCTCTGTAAAACAAATATGTCAATTATTTCCTCTTTGAACCAACTCTGATGAGAGTAGGATTCACACAATGTTCCTCCCCCTCTCTAAGTTCCCTCATATATGATAGGTTTCCTTTGCCTCATTGTCACATGTAGTTTTCCTCTTTTTATCTCCCCTCTTTCCTTTTTCTGACACTATTCCCTTTCATTTTCTACTTCCCTTTTTTATGTTAAATTGGTAAAATGAAATTATACATATGTTTTTTTATGTATATCCACAATAGAAATACAGTTCTCAAGAGTTCCTTTTACCTTTTCTACTTCTCATGAGTCTTGTTGGAGATCAAATTTTTTGTTTAAGTCAGGTTTTCTCCTTAGAAACAGATGGAATTCCTCTATTTCATTAAATGTCCATCTTCTTCCATGGAAAAAAATACTCAGCTTAGTTGGGTAGTTTATTCTTGGCTGCATTCCAAAATCTTTTGCCTTTCAGAATATCTGATTCCAGGCCCTTCAATCCTTTAATGTTGAGGCAGCCAGATCTTGCGTGACCCTTATTGTGGCATCTCGGTATTTTAACTGTTTTTTCCTGGCTGCTTTTAAAATTTTTTCTTTAGTCTGAAAATTCTGAAGTTTGGCCACAATATTCCTTGGAGTCTTTATTTTAGGGTCTTTTTCAGAAGGTGTTCAATGAATTCTTTCAATGCCTATTTTCCCTTCTGGTTCTATTACTTCTGGGCAGTTTTCTTTGATGATTTCTGTAAAATAGTTTCTAGGCTCTTTTTTTTCATCATAATTTTCGGGTAGTCCAATGATCCTCAGGTTATCTCTCCTCAATTTATTTTCCGGGTCTGTTGTTTTTCCAAGTAAATATTTGACTTTTTTTTCCAGTCTTTCATTTTTTTGATTTTGCTTGACTGATTCTTGATGTCTCAATGAATCAGTCATTTCTATTTGTTCAGTTCTGATTTTTAGTGAGTTATTTTCTTCATTAGCTTTTTTTACTTCTTTTTGTATATGTCCAATTGAGTTGTTTTGCTCTATGGAATTTTTTTTTCATTTCACTAATTTTTTTTTTAGTGAGTTATTTTCTTTTTCCACTTCACAAATTCTGTTTCCCTGCACTTCTTGGGAATTTTTTATCTTTTCCAATTCACATTTTAGGAAGTTGTTGCTCTTTTGCATAGCTTCTCTTTCCTTTCTCCTTTTTTCTTCTAGTTCTCTTTTAAGGTTTTTAATAGTCTCCTCTAGGAGAGCCTTTTGTTTTGGGGACCAATAATTGTCTGGAGACTGTCTGCTATTAGTCTCTTCTGGGTTGAAAAGCTGTTCTCTTTCTGTATAGAAACTATCAATCATTCTTTTCATTTTTTTACTCATTTTGTTAAAGCCTGTAAGGTCTGCCTTCAGAGCCAGGAGGTTACCAGCTTTCCCTGCAGAGCAGTGAAAGGTGTATGGATGGGTAGCTGTCCTGCCAGCCGGCTACAAAAAGCAGCAAGGTACTGGAGTGCTCTGGGAAAGAGTTCCCCACCCGGGAGGGAAAGTGCCTTGCAAAGAACACCTGCTGTGTGAGATAACGACTGCCCTGGGGCTAGATGCTGAGCAGTGAAAGTTTCACTTCCCAAGCCAAATCCCACCCTGGGGCTGTGGGTATTAGCAGTTGAGCACTGAATGGATTTGTAGGAACCAGAAGTATCTGCCCGGGAAGCACAGTCTGCTGGGGAAGTTCTATTGCTCCAGGCCGAGCACCCCACTCGTTGAGCAGATTTGTAACTGCCCCGGCAAAAGCCCCAAACTGCAGGATGTGGCTGCAGGGCTGCGTTAAAGTCTGCCTGAGCCACTTCCGGGTTTGAGGGGTTACAGCCAGTTCTTGTTAGGTTCTGATATTTTTTAAGAGTACCCTCTGTTTTAGGCTTTTATTTCTCTGCCAGTTTACTGCTTTGTAGTCAAGGCAGAGCAGTCAGCCTATAGCAGAGTCATCTCTATAACTTCCATAGCCACAGAGATCACCCCCGCCTCTGCTCTGCTCAGGATGCTAGCTTCTGGCTGCCTGTACTAGTCTGTTCCTGGCCTCTCAGGACAAACCTTTCCTCGCAATCTTCCAGATTGACTTTGGCTGGTAAACTGTAGTGCTTCTAATCTTGATGAATTTAAGCAGTGAAGAGCTATTTTTGAGGATGGATTAAATTGTTGGTTATGAGGGCAATGAGAGGAGCTTAGAGAGTTGTGTGTGCCTTCTCCGCCATCTTGGCTCCCTCCTTGTAATTTTTGCGAAAAGCTTCTAAAGCTATAACTAAGAATTTAAAGCTGTTCCCCAAAAGAGTTCTTGACAGTGCCATGTTTTGGTATCCTTTATCAAAGAAGACATATAACAACTGTAGACCTAGTCAGTCCCAGATGAATACACTGCTGCTTCACAAGTGAAAAGCAATCTCAAAAGTACCATATCATCTTCTCTTTGGAAAGAAGTGCCACTTTTCTGAGGTCACCTATTTTGAAATAATATTTCCCTAGATTTGTTCCAGTGCTTGAGAAGTATAGAAAATAGATTTTCTGTCAAATTTATATTGACAGTTTAATATATTGAAACATTTAATTAGAATATTTTCCACTAAAACATAATTGGATTACTGGACAGATTCATTCTCATTCTATGTTAAAACTCCATCTCAAGGGCATTTGTAAACTATTTTCAAATTGACTTTTGAAAAAAATTAAACATCTTAATCATTGACCAAATCAGTAAATATGCACCCCACTGATACTAAATTCTACACAAATATTTATTCAACACTCAGTCTTGTTACTCTGAAGAAAAACAAGCAAACACTTAAAGCAATGTGGATGGCTCAGAAATCACTTCGTTAAAATAATTACTAATTCACACTAATTGCAATCCTGATTCTAGAATAACCGCCTGGCTTAAAACATAAAGAAAGGGTAGAAAGTTAAGACACTGTTGATGAGGAGTCCAATATGAATGACATGATGCTTGTCCTAGGTTTGACAGCATACTCATGTCTTTTTTTTTTTCCCATAGCTTTTTATTTACAAGTTATATGTATGGGTAATTTTACAGCATTAACAATTGCCAAAACTTTTGTTCCAATTTTTCCCCTCCTTTCCCACACCCCCTCCCTGTAGATGGCAGGATGACCAGTAGATGTTAAATATATTAAAGTATAAATTAGATACACAATAAGTGTACATGACCAAACCATTATTTTGCTGTACAAAAAGAATCGGACTATGAAATATTGTGCAAATTAGCCTTTGAAGGAAATCCAAAATGCAGGCAGGCAAAAACATGGGGATTGGGAATTCAATGTAATGGTTCCTAGTCATCTTCCAGAGTTCTTTAGCTGGGCATAGCTGGGTCAGTTCATTACTGCTCCAGTGGAACTGATTTGGCTCATCTCATTGCTGAAGATCATTCATCAGAATTGATCATCATATAGTATTGTTGTTGAAGTATATAATGATCTCCTGGCCCTACTCATTTCACTCAGCATCAGTTCATGTAAGTCTCTCCAAGCCTCACTGTATTCATCCTGCTGGTCATTTCTTACAGAACAATAATATTCCATAATATTCATATATCACAATTTATTCTGCCCTTTTCCAATTGATGGGCATCTACTCAGTTTCCAGTTTCTGGCCACTACAAAGAGGGCTGCCACACACATTCGTGCACATACAGATTCCTTTCCCTTCTTTATGATCTCTTTGGGATATAAGCCCAGTAGTAACACTGCTGGATCAAAGGGTATGCACAATTTGATAACTTTTTGAGCATACTTCCAAATTGCTCTCCAGAATGATTGGATGTATTTACAATTCCACCAATAATGTATCAGTGTCCCTATTTTTCCACATCCCCTTCAACATTCTGCATTTTCTTTCCCTGTCATTCTAGCCAGTCTGACAGGTGTGTAGTAGTATCTCAGAGTTATCTTAATGTGCATTTCTCTGATTAATAATAACTTTGAGCATCTATTCATATGGTTAGAAATAGTTTCAATTTCTCGGTCTGAGAATTGTCTGTTTATATCCTTTGACCATTTATCAATTGGAGAATGGCATGATTTCTTATAAATTAAAATCAATTCTCTATATATTTTGGAAATGAATTCTTTATCAGAACCTTTGACTGTAAAAATATTTTTCCAGTTTATTGCTTCCCTTCTAATCTTGTCTACATTAATTTTGTTTGTACAAAAACTTTTCAGTTTGATATAATCAAAATTTTCTATTTTGTTATCAGTGATGATCTCTAGTTCTTTTTTGGTCATAAATTCCTCCCTCTTCCACAGGTCTGAGAGGTAAACTATCCTATGTTCTTCCAATTTATTTATAATGTCATTTTTTATGGCTAGGTCATGAACACATTTTGACCTTATCTTGGTGTACAATGTTAAGTGTGAGTTGATGCCTAGTTTCTGCCATCCTAGTTTCTAATTTTCCCAGCAATTTTTGTCAAACAATAAGTTCTTATCCCAAAAGCTGGGGTCTCTGGGTTTGTCAAACACTAGATTGCTATAGTTATTGACTGTTTTGTCCTTTGAACCTAATCTATTCCACTGATCAACTAATCTATTCCTTAGCCAATACCAAATGGTTTTGGTAACTGCTGCTCCAGAATTTTATTTTTTTATATAATTTTAGATCTGGTACAGCTAAGCCACCTTCATTTGATGTTTTTCCATTAATTCCCTTGAAATTCTTGACCTTTTATTTTTCCATGTGAATTTTGTTTTTCTTTTTTCTAGGTCATTAAAATAGTTTTTTGGGAGTCTGATTGCTATAGCCCAAAATGAATAGATTAGTTTAGGTAATATTGTCATTTTTATTATATTTGCTCTCCCTATCCAAGAGCATTTAATATTTTTCCAATTGGTTAGATCAAACTTAATTTGTGTGAAAAGTGTTTTGTAGTTTTGCTCATAATGTTTCTGATTTTCCCTTGGCAAATAGATTCCTAAGTATTTTACACTATCAGTAGTGACTTTAAATGGAATTTCTCTTTGTAATTTTGACTGTTGGATTTTTGTTAGTGATATATAAGAATGCTGATGACCTATGTGGATTTATTTTGTATACTGCAACTTTGCTAAAAGTGTGGATTGTTTCTAATAACTTTTTAATAGAATCTCTGGGGTTCTCTAAATATACCATCATATCATCAGCAAAGAGTGATAATTTGGTTTCCTCATTGCCTACTCTAATTCCTTTAATCTCTTTCTCAACTCTTATTGCCAAAGCTAGCATTTCTAATACAATATTGAATAGTAATGGTGATAGTGGGCAATCTTGTTTCACTCCTGATCTTAATCGGAATTGTTGCAGTTTTCCCCATTACATATAATGCTTATTGATGCTGCTGATTATTTTAAGGAAAAGTCCATTTATTCCTATACTCTCAAGTGTTTTTAATAGGAATGGATGTTGGATTTTATCAAATGCTCTTTCTGCATTTATTGAGATGATCATATGGTTTTTGTTAATTAGGTTATTAATATGGCCAATTATACCGATAGTTTTCCTAATACTGGACCAGCCTTGCATTCCTGGTATAAATCCTACTTTGATCATAGAGTATTATCCTGGGGATGATTTTCTGTAGTCTTTTTGCTAATGTCTTATTTAAGATTTTAGAATCAATATTCATTAGGTAGATTGGTCTATAATTTTCTTTCTCTGTTTTCAGCCTAACTGGTTTAGGTATTAGTACAATGTCTGTGTCATAAAAGGAATTTGATAGGACTCCTTCATTCCCTATTTTATCAAATAATTTATATAGCACTGGGGCCAATTGTTCTTTGAATGTTTGATAGAATTCACATGTAAATCCATCTGGTCCTGGGGATTTTTTCTTAGGGAGTTGATTAATAGCTTGTTCTATTTCTTTTTCTGAAATGGGACTATTCAAGCAATTTGCTTCTTCCCCTGTTAATCTGGGAAGCTTCTGTTTTTGGAAGTAGTAATCCATTTCACTTGGGTTATCAAATTTGTTGGCAAAAATTTCGGCAAAGTAACTCCTTATTATTTCTCTAATTTCCTCTTTATTGGTGGAAAGTTCTCCTTTTCATTTTTAAGACTACTAATTTGATTATCCTCCCTCCTTTTTCTAATCAGATTTACCAAAGGCTTATCTATTTTATTTGTTTTTTCATAGAAACAACTCTTAGTTTTATTTATTAGTTCAATAGTTGTTTTTTTTTTACTTTCAATATTATTAATTTCTCCTTTTAATTTTAGAACTTCAAATTTAGTATTTGATTGGGGGTTTTTAATTTGTTTTTTTTTTTGTAATTTTTTTTAGTTGCAAGCCTAATTCATTAATCTTCTCTTTCTCTGTTTTATTCAAGTAAGCCTCCAAGAATATAAAATTTCTGCTTAGTATTGATTTGGCTGCATCCCACAAATTTTGGTATGATGTCTCATCATTGTCATTATCTTGAGTGAAATTATTAATTGTGTCTATAATTTGCTGTTTCACCCAATCATCTTTAAGATGACATTGTTTAGTACACAATTAATTTTTGGTCTATTTACCGCTTACTTTTTTTTGAATGTAGTTTTTATTGCATCGTGAGCTGAAATACAGCTTCTGCCTTCTTACATTTAATTTTGAGGTCTTTATGTCCTAATATATGGTCAATTTTTGAATAGGTTCCATGAACTGTGGAGAAGAAAATATATTCCTTTCTGTCTCCAGTTTTCTCCAAAGATCTATCATACCTAATTTTTCTAATATATTTACCTCTTTAATTTCTTTCTCATTTGTTTTGTGGTTTGATTTGTCTAATTCTGAGAGTGCAAGGTTGAGAGCTCCCATTATTACTGTTTTGCTGTCTATTTTTTCTTGCAACTCTCTTAACTTCTCCTTTAGGAAGTTAGATGCTATACCACTTGGTGCATATATGTGTAGTATTTATATTGCTTTATTGCCTATGCTACCCTTTAGCAAGATATTGTTTCCTTCCTTATCTCTTTTGATTAGATCAATTTTTGCTTTTGCTTGATCTGAGATAAGGATGGCTACCCCTGCTTTTTTAACTTCACCCGAAGCATAATAGATTCTGCTTCAGCCTTCTATCTTTACTCTGTATGTATCTCCCTGCTTTAAATGTGTTTCCTGTAAACACATATTGGAGAGTTCTGACTCTCGGCTATCTGCCTCCTCTTTATGGGAAAGTTCATCCCATTCACATTTATGGTTAAAATGACTAATTCTGTATTTCCTGCCATCTTGTTATTTCCCAGATTATGTTTTTCTTTTACTTGCCCCCCACCTCACTCTCTTCCCCAATTTCAAACTTATGTGTCCCACTTGTTTCCCGCTGCTCACTCTCTTTAGGCTGCCTCCCTCCTTCCGTCCCTTTGAATCTCTTCCCCTTTCTTGTACCCTTCCCTTATTACTCCTTTTCTTTTCCCTTTTCCTCTCCCCCTTTTTAATGAGACAAGAGAGGATATTCTGTAAAACAAGTATGTCAATTATTTTCTCTTTATGCCATCTCTGATGAAAGTAAGATTCACACAATGTTCCTCCCCCTCTCTGAGGTCCCTCAGATATAATGAGTATCCTTTGCTTCTTCATGGGATGTAGTTTCCCTCTTTTTATCCCCTCTTTCCCCCTTTTCTGGCATTATCCCTTTTCCATTTCTACTTCCCTTTTTATGTTATATCAGTAAAATCAAATTATACATGTAGTCTTTTTGTATATCCACAAAAGAAATACAATTCTCAAAAGTTCCTTTTACATTTTCTGTATCTCTTGGGTCCCATGGTTGGAGATCATATTTTTTTGTTTAGTTCTATTTTTTTCCCTAGAAATCAATGGAATTCATCTGTTTCATTAAATGTCCACCTTCTTCCCTGGAAGAAAATGCTCAGCTTGGCTAGGTAGTTTATTCTTGGCTGCATTCCAAGTTCTTTTGCCTTTCAGAATATCAAATTCCAGGCCCTTCGATCTTTCAATGCCTATTTTACCTTCTGATTCTATTACCTCTGGACAGTTCTCTTTGATGATTTTGATTCTCTTGGATTTCTTGTAAAATAGTATCTAGGCTCTTTTTTTCATCATAATTTTCAGAAAGTCCAATAATCCTCAGATTATCTCTCCTAGATCTATTTTCCAGGTCTGTCATTTTTCCAAATAGATAGTTCCTGGTTTTTTACAATTTATCATTTTTTTGGTGTTGCTTGACTGATTCTTGCTGTCTCATTGAATCATTAGTTTCTATTTGTTCAATTATGATTTTTAATGAATTATTTTCTTCATTAGCTTTTTTTTTTACTTCTTTCTATATATGTCCAATTGAATTTTTAATGAATCGTTTTGCTCTATGGAATTTTTTTCCATTTCACTAATTTTTTTTTTTAGTGAATTATTTTCTTTTTCCAATTCATGGATCCTACTTTCTTGCGAGTTCTTTGTCTTTTCCAGTCCACAAATCTGACTTTCTTGTTCACAAATCTTACTTTCCAGAGATTTTTTTACTTTTTCCAATTCACAAATTCTGTTTCCCTGTACTTCCTGGGAATTTTTTTTCTTTTCCAATTCATATTTCAAAGCTTCTCTTTCCTTTCCCCATTTTCCTTCTAACTCTCTTTTGAGACTTTTAATGGTCTCTTCTATGAGTGTGATGTAAAAGGGGACATGTGATGATCATGTATTTAAAATCAGCCGGAGTCAGGAATTCGGGTTAAGAGAAAAATCTTCAGTAGAGGTGAAGAAGGATTGCGATAGCAATATGGGCAGCTGCGACAGGAAGCCAGCTAGCCGAGGGGGATCAGAGGTGAAGGGCAGTTGCAATAGCAATGTGACAAGATGCCAGCTAGCAGTCTCTCTTTCCGCTTCCCATTCCACTCTCCTGCCTCCACCCACCAAGAACGTCATTTCCGATACAACACATTTGGACTTGCATAAAGAGTGGGCTGGGGCCATTCTTTCCCCAAGCATATATATTAATAGAGTATGTTCCAATTACTATTTAATCTCATGTGCTTGGGACCTCAGTTCATCAACTCAAGCCTCAGTCCATTACAGGGACAGGTAACATTCTCCTTTAGGATATTGTCTTCTGACTGTTTGCTATTAATCTCTTCAGAGTTGCAGACCTGCTCTTTTTCTATATAGAAGCTATCGATCATCCTTTTAATTTTTTTTACTCATTTTTTAAAGTTCTTATGGTCTGCCTTCAGGGCAAGTGGGTTACCAGCTTCCTCTGCCAGGCAGGGAGAGATATAACCCGGCTTCCAGCAGTAAGGTATGGGAAAGTTTTGAGTGAAAGTTCCCGGCTCCTGAAACCGGAGGTGATTTAGCAGGAGTGATTTAGCCCAGTGGAGAATAGCTGTGTAGTTTAGCAACTGCCCTAAAGCTAGAGACTAAGTGGTGAAAGTGTCACGGTCCCAGGCCAGAGCCCCTTGTGGGGCTGTGGGTATTAGCAGCTGACCAGCAAATAGCCCAGCTTGGACCAGAAGTCTCTGCTTTGAAGCAAATCGCCCTGGGAAAGTTCTATTGCCCCAAGCTGATCCCCCCACTGTGCAGATTAGAGGCTGCCCCAGGTTATGGCCCCCTCCCATGCAGGTTCGCAACTGCCCCAAGGAGAAGTTCTGTACTGCAGGTTAGGACTGTGAGCTTGTGCTGTAATCTGTGCTCTCACTTCCTTTTTGGGGCTCCACTGCATCTAGTTCTCTCCCTTCCTGGGCTGATCTTCTCCCCAGCCCTGAGGACAAAACTTTTGTGGTGAGATTCCAGATAATCTTCGGCTTGTGAGTTGTTGTACTTCTAATCTTTATGAGTTGTAGCAGTCAAGCACTATTTTTGAGGCTGAATATAATATTGATAGTGAGGGTAAGAGAGGAGCTTAGAAAGTTGCATGTGCCTTCGCTGCCATCTTGGCTCCACCCATTCTCATGTCTTTTATACCTCCTTATTCAGCCAGAACTCTTTCTCTTCATGTTTTATTACTGGAATAAGTTCTTATTCTCCAAAATCTTAGTATTCTATTATATTTTCTGGAATCAGAAACATCAAACATACCTGATTTTCTAATGTAGCTCCTACTTAGCTTAGTAATTATACATACATGTATTATAAATAATTACATCAAATATTTGCTACCAATTTATAATTACAAATTAACTAATTAAGGGGACAAAAATATTTAAATCAATTCAGCCAAGATTTGTTAGATTTCTACTACCTGTAAGATGCTATGATAAATATTGGTCTTAATATAGTATACTCACAAAGAAAACAACCCAACAAACGTTATTATTGTTATTATTATTATTATTACTAATTTTAGAGGGCTGGAATTCTGGAGAAGTATACTTGAAACAAGGCGTCAATTCAGTGGAATTGATGAGATAATGATTCTCTTATATCTGTTCACATATATCTAGTATAATATAATGATATAATCACTCTAGTTTGATATAATGATATAATCAATCTAGATTAGCTTATATTCATTATACTGTAATGATATAATTGGAAAAGCATATTTAAACTGGGGACAAAGTCAGACTCTGACAGAGATTAAGACTGGTTGAGACTGTCAGACTGTCAGATTGCTGGAGGAGACTGGGTCAGATGCAGATTGTGAAGGAAACAATAAAGACTTGGGACTCTATTCTTGTCCCTCATGGTGACTATCCTGCTGAGACCATGAAAATTTATTGACTATTTTAAAATCTACCCATGAGTAACTATTACAAGAAATGACTCCACTGTGCTTGTTTTGGTTAGATAACTCTGTTGTTGTTGTTTTGTTGTTTGGTTTGGTTTGGTTTGATTTTTTTCCTTAAGGATATTTTTGACATAGAAATCAAAGTTGACATAAAAAGTTACAACTGAAAATCTGTATGTATTATCACACAGATAAAAAATAATTGAAAATTTATTAAAAACTATAATTAAATGAACTCAAAACATGCATAAAAATGAATTCTCAAAAATTTGAATTGAAAATGGAAAAGGTAGTAATGCAAATATTGTAAAACTAACATATATGAAAAGTCGGCATTTTGAAAAGGTTATAAAATTGAAAAACTTTTGTCTAACAAGGCAAATCTTTATTTGCAACCTATTTCTTCTGCCTAAAAAGAAGTAAAAGAAAAATTAAATTTTATTTTATTTTTAACCAATTATTTATTTATTTATTTGATATATTTATTTTTATTTTTTTATTTTATTTTATTTGATAATAATTTTATATTGACAGAATCCATGCCAGGGTAATTTTTTAAAAACATTATCCCTTGCACTCACTTCTATTCCGATTATTCCCCTCCCTCTCCCCACCCCCTCCCCTAGATGGCAAGCAGTCCTATATATGTTAGATATGTTGCAGTATATCCTGGACACACTATATATTTGCAGAACCAAACAGTTCTCTTGTTGCACAGGGAAAATCAGATTCAGAAGGAGAAAATAACCGGGGAAGGAAAAACAAAAATGCAACTAGTTCACATTCGTTTCCCAGTGTTCTTTCTTTGGGTGCAGCTGCTTCTGTCCATCATTTATCAATTGAAACTGAGTTAGGTCTCTTTGTCAAAGAAATCCAATTCCATCAGAATAGATCCTCATACAATATCGTTGTCGAAGTGTATAATGATCTCCTGGTTCTGCTCATTTCACTTAGCATCAGTTCATGTAAGTCTCTCCAAGCCTCTCTGTATTCATCCTGCTGGTCATTTCTTACAGAACAATAATATTCCATAACATTTATATACCACAATTTACCCAGCCATTCTCCAATTGATAGGCATCCATTCAATTTCCAGTTTCTAGCCACTACAAACAGGGCTGCCACAAACATTTTGGCACATACAGGTCCCTTTCCCTTCTTTTTTTTTTTTTTTTTTTTTTTAATTTTTTATTTAATAATTACATTATATTGACACTCATTTCTGTTCCGATTTTTTTTTCCCCTCCCTCCCTCCACCCCCTCCCCTAGATGGCAAGCAGTCCTTTATATGTTGGATATGTTGCAGTATATCCTAGATACAATATATGTTTGCAGAACCGAACAGTTCTCTTGTTGCGTAGGGAGAATTGGATTCAGAAGGTATAAATAATCTGGGAAGATAAACAAAAATGCAGATAGTTCACATTCGTTTCCCAGTGTTCTTTCTTTGGGTGTAGCTGCTTTTGTCCATCATTTATCAATTGAAACTCAGGTCTCTTTGTCAAAGAAATCCACTTCCATCAAAATATGTCCTCATACAATATCGTTGTCGAAGTGTATAATGATCTCCTGGTTCTGCTCATTTCACTTAGCATCAGTTCATGTAGGTCTCTCCAAGCCTCTCTGTATTCATCCTGCTGGTCATTTCTTACAGAACAATAATATTCCATAACATTCATATACCACAATTTACCCAGCCATTCTCCAATTGATGGGCATCCATTCATTTTCCAGTTTCTAGCCACTACAAACAGGGCTGCTACAAACATTTTGGCACATACAGGTCCCTTTCCCTTCTTTAGTATTTCTTTGGGATATAAGCCCAATAGAAACACTGCTGGATCAAAGGATATGCACATTTTGATAATTTTTTGGGCATAATTCCAGATTGCTCTCCAGAATGGTTGGATTCGTTCACAACTCCACCAACAATGCATTAGTGTCCCAGTTTTCCCGCATCCCCTCCAACATTCATCATTATTTTTTCCTGTCATCTTAGCCAATCTGACAGGTGTGTAGTGGTATCTCAGAGTTGTCTTAATTTGCATTTCTCTGATCAATAATGATTTGGAACACTCTTTCATATGAGTGGTAATAGTTTCAATCTCATCCTCTGAAAATTGTCTGTTCATATCCTTTGACCATTTATCAATTGGAGAATGGCTTGATTTCTTATAAATTTGAGTCAGTTCTCTATATATTTTGGAAATGAGGCCTTTATCAGAACCTTTAACTGTGAAAATGTTTTCCCAGTTTGTTGCTTCCCTTCTAATCTTGTTTGCATTAGTTTTATTTGTACAAAGGCTTTTTAATTTGATGTAATCGAAATTTTCTATTCTGTGATCAGTAATGGTCTCTAGTTCATCTTTGGTCACAAATTTCTTTCTCCTCCACAAGTCTGAGAGATAAACTATTCTATGTTCCTCTAATTTATTTATAATCTCGTTCTTTATGCCTAGGTCATAGACCCATTTTGATCTTATCTTGGTATATGGTGTTAAGTGTGGGTCCATGCCTAATTTCTGCCATACTAATTTCCAATTGTCCCAGCAGTTTTTATCAAATAATGAATTCTTTTCCCAGAAGTTTCCCTTTCCCTTCTTTACTATCTCTTTGGGATATAAGCCCAGGAGTTGCACTGCTGGATCAAAGGGTATGCACAGTTTGATAACTTTTTGGGCATAATTCCATATTGCTCTCCAGAATGGTTGGATTCGTTCACAACTCCACCAACAATGTGTCTGTGTCCCAGTTTTCCCGCATCCCCTCCAACATTCATCATTATTTTTTCCTGTCATCTTAGCCAATCTGACAGGTGTGTAGTGGTATCTCAGAGTTGTCTTAATTTGTATTTCTCTGATCAATAGTGATTTGGAACACTTTTTCATATGAATGGTAATAGTTTCAATTTCATCATCTGAAAATTGTCTGTTCATATCCTTTGACCATTTATCAATTGGAGAATGGCCTGATTTCTTATAAATTCTCTCTATATTTTGGAAATGAGGCCTTTATCAGAACCTTTAACTGTGAAGATGTTTTCCCAGTTTTTTGCTTCCCTTCTAATCTTGTTTGCATTAGTTTTGTTTGTACAAAGGCTTTTTAATTTGATACAATCAAAATTTTCTATTTTGTGATCAGTAATGGTCTCTAGTTCATCTTTGGTCACAAATTTCTTTCTCCTCCACAAGTCTGAGAGATAAACTATCCTATGCTCCTCTAATTTATTTATAATCTCTTTCTTTATGTCTAAATCATGGATCCATTTTGATCTTATCTTGGTATATGGTGTTAAGTGTATGTCCATGCCTAATTTTTGCCATACTAATTTCCAGTTATCCCAGCAGTTTTTATCAAATAATGAATTCTTATCCCAAAAGTTAGGATCTTTGGATTTGTCAAACACTAGATTGCTATAGTTGACTATTCTGTCTTGTGAACCTAACCTTTTCCACTGATCAACTAATCTATTTCTTAGCCAATACCAAATGGTTTTGGAGACTACTGCTTTATAATATAATTTTAGATCAGGTACAGCTAGGCCACCTTCATTTGATTTTATTTTTCATCAATTCCCTTGAGATTCTCAACTTTTTATTGTTCCATATGAATTTTGTTGTTATTTTCCTAGATCATTAAAATATTTTCTTGGAAATCTGATTGGTATGGCACTAAATAAATAGATTAGTTTAGGGAGTATTGTCATCTTTATTATATTTGCTCGGCCTATCCAAGAGCACTTAATATTTTTCCAATTATTTAAGTCTGACTTTATTTGTGTGGAAACTTTTTTGTAATTTTGCTCATATAACTTCTGACTTTCCTTTGGTAGATAGATTCCCAAATATTTTATGCTATCAACAGTTATTTTGAATGGAATTTCTCTTTGTATCTCTTGCTGTTGGACTTTTTTGGTGATGTATAAAAATGCTGAGGATTTATGGGGATTTATTTTGTATCCTGCTACTTTGCTAAAATTATGACTTATTTCTAATAGCTTTTTAGTATACCTGGGGTTCTCTAGGTATAGCATCATATCATCTGCAAAGAGTGATAGTTTGGTTTCCTCATTTCCTTCTCTAATTCCTTTAATCTCTTTCTCCACTCTTATTGCAGAGGCTAGTGTTTCTAATACAATATTGAATAATAATGGTGATAGTGGGCAACCTTGCTTCACTCCAGATCTTACTGAGAAAGGTTCCAGTCTTTCCCCATGCATATGATGCTTACTGACAGTTTTAAGTAGATGCTCCTGACTATTTTAAGGAAAAGTCCATTTATTCCTATCCTCTCAAGTGTTTTTATTAGGAATGGATGTTGGATTTTATCAAATGCTTTTTCTGCATCTATTGAGATGATCATATGTTTTTTGTTTGTTTGGTTATTGATATAGTCGATTATGCTAGTTTTCCTAATATTGAACCATCCCTGCATTCCTGGTGTAAATCCTACTTGGTCATAGTGTTTTATCCTGGGGATGATTATCTGTAATCTTTTTGAAAATATTTTATTTAAGATTTTAGCATCAATATTCATTAGGAAGATTGGTCTACAATTTTCTTTCTCTGTTTTCAGCCTACCTGGTTTAGGTATCAGTGCCATGTCTGTGTTGTAAAAGGAGTTTGGTAGGACTGCTTCAATCCCTATTTTTTATAATAGTTTATTTAGCATTGGAGTTAATTGTTCTTTAAATGTTTGGTAGAATTCACATGTAAATCCATCTGGTCCTGGGGATTTTTTCTTAGGGAGTTGGTTGATAGTTTGTTCTATTTCTTTTTCTGAGATGGGACTGTTTAGGATATTTACTTCTTCCTCAGTTTGGGCAAGCTATATTTTTGGAAGTATTCTTCTATTTCATTTAAGTTGTCGAATTTATTGGCATAAAGTTGGGCAAAGTAACTCCTAATTATTGGTCTAATTTCCTCTTCATTAGTGGCGAGTTCTCCCTTTTCATTTTTAAGACTAACAATTTGATTTTCCTCTTCCCTTTTTTAAATCGGATTTACTAAGGGTTTGTCTATTTTGTTGTTTTTTCATAGAACCAACTCTTAGTTTTATTAATGAATTCAATAGTTTTTTTTTACTTTCAATTTTATTGATCTCTCCTTTTATTTTTAGAATTTCAAGTTTAGTGTTTAACTGGGGATTTTTAATTTGTTCCTTTTCTAGCATTTTTAGTTGCAAACCCAATTCATTGACCTTCTCTTTCTCTATTTTATACAAATAGGCCTCTAGAGATATGAAATTTCCCCTTATTACCGCTTTGGCTGCATCCCATACATTTTGGTATGATGTCTCATTATTATCGTTTTCTTGGGTGAAGTTGTTAATTATGTCTATGATTTGCTGTTTCACCCAATCATTCTTTAGTATGAGATTATTTAGTTTCCAATTATTTTTTGGTCTACTTCCCCCTGGTTTTTTGTTGAATGCAATTTTCATTGCATTGTGGTCTGAAAAGGATGCATTTACTATTTCTGCCTTACTGCATTTGAGTTTGAGGTTTTTATGTCCTAATATATGGTCAATTTTTGTATAGGTTCCATGAACTGCTGAAAAGAGAGTGTATTCCTTTCTGTCTCCATTACATTTTCTCCAGAGATCTATCATATCTAACTTTTCTAGTATTCTATTTACCTCTTTGACTTCTTTCTTATTTATTTTGTGGTTTTATTTATCTAATTCTGAGAGTGCAAGGTTAAGATCTCCCACTATTATAGTTTTACTGTCTATTTCTTCTTGCAGCTCTCTTAATTCCTCTTTTAAGAATTTAGATGCTACACCACTTGGTGCATAAAGGTTTAACATTGATATTACTTCATTATCCATGCTACCCTTTAGCAAGATATAGTGCCCTTCCTTATCTCTTTTAATTAGATCAATTTTTGCTTTAGCTTGATCTGAGATCAGGATGGCTACCCCTGCTTTTTTGACTTCACCTGAAGCATAGTAGGTTTTGCTCCAACCTTTTATCTTTAACCTGCATGTATCTCCCTGCTTCAGGTGTGTTTCCTGTAAACAACATATTGTAGGATTCTGGCTTTTAATCCATTCTGCTAACCACTTCCTCTTTATGGGGGAGTTTACCCCGTTCACATTTATGGTTAGAATAACCAATTCTGTATTACTTGCCATCTTGTTAACCCCGGTTTATGCTTTTCTCCCTTCTTTCCCCTTTCCCCCCTTTCCAGTATTAAGCTTGTGAGACCACTTGCTTCTCACAGCCTTCCCTTTTTAGTATCCTTCCCCCCGCTTTAGAGTTCCTCCTCCTATCTTACCCCTTTCCCTCCCAGTTTCCGTATTCCCTTCCGCTTAACTTATTCCTTCCCTTTTCACTTTTCCCTTCTCACTTTTCAATGAGGTGGGAGAAGTTTCATCATAGATTGAATATGTCTTAAGATTTTTCACTTAAAGCCAATTCTGAAGGCAGTAAGATACCCACTATATTCATCCCCCTCCATTCTTTCTCTCAGATATAATAGGTTTCCTATGCCTTTTCATGAGATGTATTACCCCCACTTTACCCTTTTTCTGGTACAATGTCCTTTCCACATCAATTTCTAGAACAAGGTATACATGTATTCTTTATACATCTATATAGTCAAAATATAGTTCCCAAGATTAATCTTTATCTTTTTAGATTTCTCTTGAGTTCTATATTTGTAGATCAAACTTTTTGTTAAGTTCTGGCTTTTTCATCAGAAATAGATGAAATCCGCTTACTTCGTTGAATGTCCATCTTCTTCCCTGGAAAAAGATGCTCATTCTTGCTGGGTAAGTTATTTTTGGTTGCATACCAAGTTCCTTAGCCTTTCGGAATATCATATTCCAGGCCCTTCGATCTTTTAATGTGGATGCTGCCAGATCCTGGGTGATCCTTATTGTGGCTCCTTGATACTTGAATTGGGTTTTTTCCGCTTGCAATATTTTTTCCTTCATCTGAGGGTTCTGGCATTTGGCCACTATATTCCTTGGTGTTTTGATTTTAGGATCCCTTTCAGTGGGTGATCGATGAATCCTTTCAATGTTTATTTTTTCCTCTGTTCCTATGACTTCTGGGCAGTTCTCTTTGATAATTTCCTGGAAAATAGTGTCCAGGCTCTTTTTTTTCATCATGTTTTTCTGGGAGTCCAATGATTCTCAGATTGTCTCTCCTGGATCTGTTTTCCAGGTCTGTTGTCTTCCCCAGAAGGTATTTCACATTCTTTTCCATTGTTTGATTTTTTTTGGATTTGCTTGACTGATTCTTCTTGTCTCCTCGAGTCATTCAATTCCACTTGTTCAATTCTGATTTTCAGTGAAGTATTTTCTTCACTCACTTTTTAAAAATCTTTTTCTAATTGTCCCATTGAGTTCTTTTATTCTGTGGAATTTTTTTCCATTTCGCCAATTTTGTTTTCCAGTTCACCAATCCTATTTTTCAAGGATTTTACTTCTTTATCCACTCTCTCTTTAACTGACTTCTCCAGGCTCTTTTGCCAAGCCTCCCTCTCCTTTTCCCAAGCTTCCCTCTCTTGCCAAGCCTCACTCTGCTTTTCCCATTTTTCTTCTAGCTCCCTTGTGAGAGCCTTTTTAATTACTTCTATGAGGTTCATCTGTGCTGAGGAACAGATGATCTCCTCCTTTGGGGATTCACCTGGGGACTGTCTGTTTTTAGTCTCCTCAGGATTTAGAGTCTGCTCTCCTTCTGTATAGAAACTATCAAGGGTTAAAGTCCTCTTCAGTTTCTTTCTCATTCTGTCTAATAATCAAAGACAAACTAGGAAAGAAAAACAGAAAAAACTGGAGTCTTTCTTTGGGGGAGGGGCTGGGTGGTGTTATCGAGCTTCCTCTCCAGACTGCGGGGGGCAGCAGTGAGGTATTAGCCCTACTGTGCTGCGCCTGCACTCTGAGGTCCCAGAGCGTGCTGAGTCACTGTGGGGAGGGGAAGGAGGGGGCGGCCAAGTCCCGAGAGACTCCAGCTTTTTGGGGTTGTATTCTTCACCCCTAGTGTTTTTAGCTTCTCTGCTGGGCTTCTGACTTGCTGCCGGAGCAAAGTATCCAATCCTGTAGCAAAGCTCTCTCCGCAGAGACAGCTGCGATCACTCCCCACCTCCTCTCCAATCTGCTCCCGTGCTCTCACTGCCGCTGCCCGCCGCCTGCGCCCGATCTAAAACCGTCCCAGCCCTCCAGTAAAGACAAACCTTTCTTGGCGAATCTCAAGGATGGCTTCTCTTCGTAAGTATTTGTGGGTTTTTTTTTCAGTCAAGCATTAATTCAGAGGCTTGTAATGAAATGGATAGTGAGAGAAACTATGGAGCTACACAGCTATGTGCCTCCTCTCCACCATCTTAACCGGAAGTCCTCCAATTGAATTTTTGAATGAGTTGTTTTGTTCTTTGGAATTTTATCCATTTCCCAAATATTTTTTGGAAAAATTTCCCAGATTTTAGGGAGTTATTTTCTTTTTCCATTTCACAAGTTTTGCTTTTTTAAGTTGTTTTCCTATATAGAAGGGAAAGGGACCTGTATGTGCATGAATGTTTGTGGCAGCCCTCTTTGTAGAAACTGGAAACTGACTAGATGCCCATCAATTGGAGAATGGTTGAATAAATTTTGGTATATGAATATTATGGAATATTATTTTTCAGTAAGAAATTACCAACAGGATGATTCCGGAAAGGCCTGGAAAGACTTACACAAACTGATGCTGAGTGAAACAAACAGGGCCAGGAGATCATTATATACTTCAACAACAATACCATATCATGGTCAATTCTGATGGACCTAACCATCTTCAGCAATGATCTGAACCAAATCAGTTCTAATAGAGCAGTAATGAAGTGAATCAGCTACACCCAGCAAAAGAACTCTGGGAGATGACTAAGAACCATTACATTGAATTCCCAATCCCTATATTTTTGCCTGCCTGCATTTTGAATTTCCTTCATGGGCTAATTGTACACTATTTCAGAGTCTGATTCTTTTTGTACAGCAAAATATTGGTTTGGTCATGTATACTTATTTTGTATTTAATTTATACTTTACTATATTTAATATCTACTGATCATCCTGCCATCTAGGGGAGGGGGTGGAGAGGAGAGGAAAAATTGGAACAAAAGGTTTGGATATTGTCAATGCTGTAAAATTACCCATGCACATAACTTGTAAATAAAAAGCTATTTAAAAAAAAGAAGCTATTTTCTTTTTCTGTTTCACAAATTCCATTTTTCTGGGAGTTGCTTTCTTTTTCCAGTTTATCACATTGTTATTATTATTATCCTTTAATGAGTTATATGCTTTTTACATATCACCATGTCTATTTTGTGTTTCCTTTTCTCTGTGCTCTTTTTTAACACACTTTCAAAGTTCTTCTAGGAGAGCCTTGTGTGATGGGAACCAGGTTATTTCACCCTTTGGAGCTTTATCTGGAGACAATCTACCTTTATTCTCCTCAGGGTTTGAAGTCTATTCTTCTCTTTTGCCATAAAAGCTGTCAATTGTTAAGAGTCCTCTTTACTTTTTTACTCATTTTTTAAAGTTAAGCTAAGATTTGCCTTTAGAATGGGAGATGTTTTCCAAGCAACTGACAGCTGTGCTGGATTAGTGTTGATTCACTCCTGGTGCTGGCTCTGCCACATAGAGTCATTAGCAATGCCCCAGGTCTCTCTGCTGTCTGCCCTGCTGTTTGTGGTAAGAGTCTGCTTAGGCACCCTGAGACTGTACTGCTATTGGACTCTGAGCTGTCTGGACTGACATTTGTGGTCAGTTGCCCTGGCCTCGCTGTCTCTCTCCCACTTCTGATTGAAGCAGACCTTCTCTGGTCCTCTTCCTCCTGCAAACTCTCTGCCCTGCGGAGACTGCTTTGCCCTCAGGCCCTGCTCTGTCTGCGCTGGCCTTTGTAATCAGCTTCATCTCTCCTGATGAAAACTTCTGATTAAAACATATCTTTTCTGTTCTATTTCCTCCCTCAAATTCTCTGCCCCAAGATACTGAGCTATCTACTCTGGCATTTGTACTGGTTGCCCTGGCTGCCTCCCTCCCATTTCAAATTGAAACAGACCTTTTTTTTGGTGACCTTGGAAATAATCTTGTGCTGATAATTTGTTTCACTCCCAATCTTTGTGGGTTCTGCCTGTTCAGAACTAATTCAGAGGCTGGATTTCATAATTATTATGAGGATTGTAAAGAACATCAGAGAGAAATGTGTGTCGTCTCCTCCATCTTGACTCTGCTCCCCTAAAAATATTATTAATATTTGTTGTATATGCCACCAAAATTGAAAATATTTTAAAGAAATCTTTAAAATTCACATTTACAATTTTAATCTCAGAAAATAAATTGAACTAGCTTCAAATTATAGCCAATTTTTTTTAAAAGTCCAATTTTCAGAGAATTAATATTTTTAAAAGAACTATTAGCCTTTATAACTAACTACTAGAAGTTTAATTAATAACCAAACATGGTTGAATAAAAAAATTCATGTATGTTGATACAAATATATTAATAAGAAATCATGCTAAAAGAATTCAAAAATCTTTTGAACAGATCATTTATTGTAATCAAGTTGGAGTTATGGGAAGGACATGCATGTGTCTAAACATTTGAAAAAATTAACATAATAAATTTTAAAACAAAAATGATCAAAACCACCTCTTTGTTACATCTGTAGATCAAGAGCCTTTGATGAAGTACTAGAATTATTTATGTTAAAAATAAAAACAAATATACCAAAATCATGCATTTTATACCTTTTCTGCTAAAGCCAAATCAAGAATTATATGCCATATGGAAATTCTAGAACCTCATCTAATAAATGCAGGATTAAAGCAAGAATGTCTCTTTTCCTTGAAAAAGAAATTAGTTGAAATAAATTTCCAGATTCTGTCAATAACAATAAGTCAAGATAAAAAAATTGAAGGATAACAGACAGAGCTCTATTTTCTGATGAAAGAATGATGAAAGAAAACACTCATGAATTAGCAAAACAAAAAAAAGTCTAAATAAAAACCATAATTTCAAAATAAATATAAAATTTTTGTTTATAAAGTAATTCTATAAATATTACATAGCATTTACATATAACAATAACAAATTCAAGAGGTGATCATAAAAAGAGAAACCTCATTCAAAATATCTGAGTCATTCTAATAGAACACACTGAATACCTTTGCAGAAAGTTATAAAATATCTTATATGGAAATATATGGAATATCAAAGAAAACAATATTTAAAAGTTGAAATTAAGGGGAAATACTACTTTAAGCTTTCAAACTATATTATTAGGCAATAATTGTAAAATAAATCATTTGGTATTAGTTAAAATATTAAAATAGAACAATAAAACTATCTACAAAAGAAAAAGGATCAGAAATAATGGAACTAAAGTATTCCATTAAAAATATAAGTTACCTAAGAATGATTCTTAAAAGCTATCGTATCACTTTCACTTTTGTGAAGAAAAGAATTGTTTCTTCATCACTTCCCCAAAAATGGGAAAGATTATAAAATAGAACATGATATAATGTTAGTTACAATAAATTGAAAAAAAAATTTACTTAGATAAAATTAATGTAATTAGAGAAAGAGTATAATTGGATATCTCGGTATTAAATTTTATCAAATAAATCTGATAAAGATTTGTCATATATAGATAACATAAAACAACTTTAAAATCAAAATAATAGATAATAGATAAAAGACCTAAAGAGTATGAACAAACATTTCTCAAAATAGTAGCTGCAAGTAAGCAACAACTTAGAAATTATTGGTTAACAAAATGAAGATAAATCTAAATAACTTTGGTATTTTATCTCATACCCTACCAAGTGTCAAAAATGACAAAATGTGTGAATAATCAGTAGTGGGTGGGACATGAAAAGCCGTATGAACCAATGTTTTAGTAGTGGTGCTATGAATTACTCCAACCATATAGAAAGTAAATTGGAATATTTAATAGAATGAATAAAATGATTAAGATTTTGTCCCATAGGTTCCACTGTTGAACCAAAGAAGTCAATTACAAAAAAGAAAAATATCATATATGCAAAAGTATTCACAATAGCACTTTTTTGGTCATAGTGAATAATGAGAGATAAAGTAGATGGCTTCAGAAATGTTATTGTTTTTGAGTCATTCCAGTTATGTTGGACTCTTTGTGACCAAAATCGAGGTTTCTTAGCAAAGATACTAGAGTAGTTTGCTATTTTTTAAAGTTCATTTTATAGGTGAGAAATTGAAGCATAATAGCTTAAATGAGTTACCTTGGGTCACATAGCTTGTAAGTGTCTGAGGTTAAATTTGAAGTCAGGAAGAAAAGTCATTTTTATTTCAGGCCCTACATGCTATCCACTGTCCCATCTGGCAGCTTCATGAATTGCAAATAGTTAAAACATGGTAGTTGAAAGTAGTAGAATATTACTGTTTTGTAGGATAAAAAGGGGGGGAAAAGCATTTAAAGAGACTACTATGTGCCAGCGTTTATGATAAGTATTTTAAAAATATTACTCATTTGTTAATTACAACAGTCTTAGAAAATAAATGCTATTATTACTTCCATTTTACAATTGAGGAAACTGAAGAAAATAGAAGTTAAATAACTTATTCAGGGACATGTATAGCAGAATTATAATATTAAATTCAAGTCTTTCCTTTTCTAAGCTTGGTGCTTTATCTGCTCGGCAACCTGGCTTCTTTTCTATCTATAGAAAATAAAACATGTGATGAATACAGGAAAGCATAGAAAATCTTAAACAAAATAAGATAATTGAGACCAGAAAATCCATGTATTTAATGACCACAATGATATAAATGAAAATAAGGAAACAAAATAAATGTTTTCAAATTATTAGTGAATACCTTGACTCCCAAAAATATATGTGCAAAGACATGTTCTTTTTTTTTTTCCTGAGAAAGTTAGGGATCATGGATCTGGAATGCTTTCTATAATATTAGACATTTTTGATATATTTCAAAGTTCTGCTAACTTTTCCCCCCTCTTTAGAAGACTTTATTATAAGGAATTAATTTTTAGAAGGAAGTGGAGAGCACACTGGGAAAGATAGGCGATTTAAGTCAAAAGTTATTGATAACAGGTTTTTCAAAGAATTCCACAAAATGATCATTGAAGAAAGGGTTTGATTTAAATACACATATATCTATATTAGAAAACAATCCTGTGGTTCATAAAGTCCACTGGGGGGCTCTAAAATTCTATCGCTGTTTTATCAAAAATTGATCAGGAAAAATCCCAATGAAATTTGTGATGCAAGCTTGCTTTCTCACATAAGAGAAGCATATCTTTTATATTCCTGTATGTTCACCAGATTTAGAAAAAGCAGTGAGTTCTTAAAGACCATCCTGAATCTTGAATCCCAACCTCTGCAAAGGTCCCACAGAGCTTAGAATTAGTGTGGAAAATAATTCTATTTACCTTGCTCAGCAGTTTTGACAGATCAAAATTCTGTTAAAATATAAAAATAATAATAATAAGTATTATCTATTTTCAGTGTCACAATACCTCATATTTCAATTAATATGAATTAATCTTCATTTACTTAAGATACATTACAATAGAATTAGAATATTATTTACATATCAGTATATCAAAGGAAGGATATTAAATGTATGCATAATCAGAGTTCATTGCTCATATACTCTTCAAATGATAAAGCAGTTTTTTTCTTTATATATGAGGAAATATAGTATCATATTTGTCATTTGCCAGAGTTAGTTATGGGTTTGAAAGATCCAAACTTTAAAATGAGGAAAGAGATTTATTAAGCCTATATATAGATAGCCTTAACCATGAACTTCTCTCACTTCTGCAGGCTAAGTGCTGCTTTTTCTTGGATCCTTCTATGACATTGCACCTAAAGGCAAACTTTATATCCATGACTTTTAACCCACAAAAGTAAATTAAAACTTGTCAATAAATAGAGCTATCTTTGAGGGCATGGTATTTTCCCAGGCCTTTGGCAATTCTTTTGCTGTGCAAACTCAATGAACATCAATGTTTCAGAAGCAAAAGACCATGGATTTCAATCTAGTAACAAGTACTCTATCACCCTTTATTTACATATAAAGACAAAAAGTAGAGAAGCAAAAGACTTCTCCAAGGTATCACAGTGGCAAAGCTCTTGTTTGAATAGTATTTATTGATTCCAAATCCCGCCTCTTTCCATTGGGTCCTACTGTTTCTCTTATCATTTTTATTGCCAAGAGTTTTTAATACAAGGGCCATCTAATTAGAAAGAAACATTTAGAGACGTCAAGAAAAAAAAAACTAAAAATATTTAGACAGAACAATATTCAGAAGAAGAAGAAAAGTCTCATACATTGTGACTTGAAGAGTTTATATGCTATATTTAGTACAATGATAATAATAATGGTTTAGGACCTACTTTAGCTAGACACCATACTAAGTTCTTAACAAATATTATATGATTTGAGAGATATAATTGTAACCTTTGAGAAATAGATGTTATTACACCTATTGAAATTGAGGTAAGCAGAATTTAAGAGACTTGCCCAAGGTCAGTCAGCTAGTAAATTTTTGAAGCTGGATTCGAATGCAAATATTCCTAACTCAAGGTCAAGCATATCATGTAACTGCTTTAGTGAAATTCAATCATTGTTTTTAAAAATGGAGTTATATATAAACATAAATACAAAACATTTCACAAAAGCAAACTGACATATAAATAATTGGAAATTATCAATTTTTCATAAATAAGCTGAACTAAATAAAAATGAAAATTCTACCAAAACTAATTTATTTATTCAGTGACATAGTAATCAAACTACTAAAAATTATTTTGCAGAGCTAGAAAAATAATAACAAAATTTATCTGGAAGATGAAAGGTCAAGAAAATCAAGGAATTAATTTTAAAAAATGCAAAAGAAGGTGGCCTAAGCATTTCATATCTAAAATTGTATTGTAAATGGGCAATCATCAAAACTAGTTGGTTTTGGCTATGAAATAGAGTGGTACATCAGGGCAATAAAGTAAGTACCCAAGATATAGGTAAATGACGGTAATGATTTAGTGTTTTATAAACACAGATTCCAGATTCTAGGATAAGAACACAAAGTGACAAAAACTGCTCGAACTACCAGAAAATCATATGACAGAAACTAGGCATTGACTGACATCTCACAAGATAAGGCTGAAATGGGTATGTGACTTAGCCATAAAGGGCAATATCATAAGCAGAAAAGTAAGAATAAGTTTATCTGTCAGAACTATGAAAAAAGGAATAATTTATCATCAAATAGGAGATACAGAAAATCGTAAAGTGCAAAACATAATTTTGATTACATTAAATTTAAAAATTTATGTAAACAAAGCCAAAGCAACCAATATTAGAAGGGAAGCAGAAAATTGGAAAACAGTTTTTGTAGCCAGTTTTTCTGATAAAGACTTCTTTTCTAAAATATATAGAGAAGTGAATCAAATTTCCACTATTTCTCTATTGATAAATAAAGGATAAGAACAAGCAATTTTCATATGAAGAAATCAAAGCTATATACATACATACATACATACATATATATGTATATATGTATATAATTACATAAAATGTTGTAAATCACTATTAATTAAAGAGATGGGAACAAAGACTCTGAGCTACTATTTCATATCTATCAGATTGGCTAAAATGGCAGAAAAGGAAAATGATAAATGAGGATGGGAAAACTGAGACATTAATGCATTATTAGTGGAAACTGGAGAGCATTTTGGAACTATGCCCAAATGCCTATCAAGCTATGCATAAACTTGAATCAGTAATACCCAGTTCCAAAGAGATCATTAAAAAAAAGTGAAAATGACCCACATGTACAAAAATGTTTGTAGCAGCTCTTTTTGTGGCGGCAAGGAAGTGGAAATTGAATGGACGCCCATCAATTGGGGAAGGGTAAACAAGTTGTAGTATATGAATGGAATGAGATACAATTTTTCTATAAAAAATGAGCAGGTAGATTTCAGAAAAACCTGAAAAAACATATGAACTGATGAGTCAAGTGAGCAGAACTAGGAAAACATTATATATAAGCAATATAGTGCAATTATCAGCTTTAATAGACTTAGTTCTATTAAATGACCTAAAGACCATCCCAAAACTTTCTGTAATGGAAAATGCTATCCACATTTAAAGAAAGAACTATAGATTCTGAATGTAGATTAAAGCAAATATTTTCTTTTTTTTTCTTTCACTTAATTTTCCCCTATAGTTCTGATTGTTATTTCATAACATGACTAATAGGAAAATAAATTTAATATGATTATACATATCTAATACATATAAGATTGTTTGCCACCTTGAGGAATAGGGATAAGAAGGAAGAAGAAAGGGAGAAAAAAGTGGAAATCAAAATCTTATAAATGTAAATTTTAAAATTATCTTTATAGGCAATTGTGGAATTACCTTTATAGGTAAATTGTGTAAAATACCTTTATGCCTTGGAGCTGACCAGAACTCAATAACATAATGAAATTATACTTCAACTTAGTAACATTGAAAAATTATCTTCCTCAATGTGGAAAAAATGTTTATGTATATAAATCAAATTACCTATCTATGTTTATAGATATATAAACATGCATATATAGAATTTTTTCTGTGATTTTTTCTTGTTCCTGTATCTTTGGGCATTTTGTTGGTATCTATACAGCACTAATCAATCATCCAATCCAATCATCCAAGACTCCTGACGTAATTAGACTATCTACTTTTCCCATAATAATTTTTCTAATTGTATGCCATTGTAGGGCATGTATGCCATATCTTGCTCAAAACTCATTACTGGTATAGCATATTTGGGGAAAATGTAACAAATAAAGGATACCATATATGCATAAACAAATGCATATATGCAAATATATACAAGTACATGTATATGTGTATATAAACATTCTTTCATGTACAGATATGTTTCAATATATGCATATATGTATCTGAACAGATGCATATATTTGTGTGTTATGTAGGTATGCACCCTTTTGTTCCTTTTTGTAGATCAAATGTTAAATTTTGTGGATGATTAAGTTTGCAATTAAAAGAAATTTAATTTTAAAAATTAACATGCTTCTACCACTTTATTACCAATCCACTATCCTCCCTTGCTTTTTGCATTTCCAAGTGTCATTTGGATCCTTTGGAGGTCTTGGTGCCCCATGAATTACAGGTATATACATTGCTTATATATTGCCAGTGTAACCTTGACCAAGTCACTTTAAATCGTTAAAACTGTTTTCTCTGTCTTAAAGTGAGGAGAGAGAACTTAATGGTTTCTAAGGTTCTGGCCATCTGTGAGTGTTTAATAATATGATCATAACCATAATTTTCAGAATTTATTACCATCACTGTTGGTACTTCTTCCTTTGACATAGATCTTGAATCATCAGTTAGTTAGATCTTAAAGACTTGCCTAACTCGACAATTAATTCCTCTTCAGACAAGTTACTGAGCCCCTCTGACCTTTTGCTTCCCTGGTCCTTGGATAAGTAAGATAGTCATTTATCACCAGATCCAGGAAAGCTTTCTGGTTCATTTAGGTGGTTAAAAATGTATACTTTCCTGGTTTAAGGATCCAGGTTCATATATATGCTATCATAAAGAATTAAAGTAAAGTTTCACTCCTATGAAATAAGGTATCGAGCCTTGTTACATGAGCTGCTGCTACCTTTTTTATAATTTTGTGCCTTATTTTCTCACCTATCACTGAAGTGTTTTTTTTCTTTTTCTTTTTTTTTTTTTTGCCACCCTCAACTAGGATATAAGTTCCTTAAGAATAAGGACTGTCTAGCCTTTTCTATTTGTATCCACAGCACTTAGCATCATATTTGGCAAGTAAAATATAAAAAGTCATTTTCATGTTTTCATCCAATTTATTATTAAAGATAGGGTTTTATTGTTGGTGGAATTGTGAACACCTTCAGCCATTCTGGAGAGCAATTTGGAACTATGCTCAAAAAGTTATCAAACTGTGCATACCCTTTGATCCAGCAGTGTTTCTACAGGGCTTATACCTCAAAGAAGAAAAGGGCCCTGTAGGTGCCAAAATGTTTGTGGCAGCCTTGTTTGTAGTGGCTAGAAGCTGGAAAATGAATGGATGCCCATCAATTGGAGAACGGTTGAGTAAATTGTGGTATATGAACATTATGGAATTTTATTGTTCTGTAAGAAATGACCAGCAGGATGAATAGCACTGGTGAGACTTACATGAACTGATGCTAAGTGAAATGAGCAGAACCAGGAGATCATTATATACTTCAACAATGATACTGTATGAGGATGTATTCTGATGGAAGTGGATCTCTTCGAGAAAGAGAGCTAATTCAGTTTCAATTGATCAAGGATGGACAGAAGCAGCTACACCCAAAGAAAGAACACTGGGAAATGAACATAAACTGCTTGCATTTTTGTTTTTCTTCCTGGGTTATTTATACCTTCTGAATCCAACTCTCCCTGTGCAACAAGAGAACTGTTCGGTTCTGCATACATATATTGTATCCAGAATATACTGTAACCTATTTAACATGTAAAGGACTGCTTGCCATCTGGGGGAGGGGGTGGAGGGAGGGAGGGGAAAAATCGGAACAGAAGCGAGTGCAAGAGATAATGTTGTAAAAAATCACCCTGGCATGGGTTTTGTCAAAAAAAAGTTATTTTTTTAAAAAGATAGGGTTTTGTATATGAGCATAGCTAAAATTATTGAATTTTCTTACCATAGTCTTAAACTTAACATATGGCAATTTCTTCTAATTTAGTTAAGTAATTGTCTAAAATAGTTACTGATGGAATTAAAGAAATGCTCGTGACAATACAAATATGCTATCTTACAAGATAACTTCTATTTCCACTTTCCATTATGATGATATACTGACTAAATAAAGCATTATATTACACAAGAAATTGAATTTATCTAAGGTGTCAAGTGCTCATAATTCTATCCAATTCTACAACTAGCTACTGAACAAACTATCCTTTAAGGGTTCGCAATTAGAAATATGAGTAAAACACAATCCCTGATTTCATTGAGTTTAGATTCTAGTATGGAGAGTTGTATACATATAACTAAAATGCATTATATAAAGCAATCATGGAAAAGATATCAGTAATCCAGTATGTGAATATGAGAGAGAGGCATTACTTATAGTGGGGAAAAGTGAGGTCACTATTGAAAATCTGATATTTGCTCTGAGTTTTGAAAAATATGGGAAAGGCACCTTGAGAAGTAGATAAAGAATTGTCAAGTCCAGGGATACTTGGATTCAAATCCTGCCTCTGAAACTTATTGCAATAGAATTAGAAAAGAAGACTAAAAATTGTCAAATGAGGTCAAAAAATAAGGAGACTCAAAATGATATGAGCTAATGTAGCTATTATCAATCATCATAAAAGCATTTATTAAGCACCTGTTATATGTCAGGCACAATGGTAAGCACTAAGAATACAAATAGAAAATCAAAAAATCATGTTAAGGAACATATAACTAGAAAAGCAACACATATAAATGTTCACAAAAAATAAATGCAAATTGCTTAGAAATAAATCTTAGAGGAGAAGCATTTATAGCTGTAGGAATGGAGGAATATCTCTTAGAGGAGGAAGGAGATACTTTGTTAGTGAGTTCAAATGTTGGAGTTCTTGTTCTTCTCAAAACACAGCCGGTTTAGCTTAGAGCCCTCCGAATATCTCCAAATCCAAAGGTTCTGTCCGTTAGCCTCTGCCTCTGCTTTCTTCAGCCTCCAACCAGCACAGAGATGGAATGAATCTCTTGTTTCCTTCTCTTGGGGCTCACCTAGCTTTCTGGTGAGTCTTTCAGACCAGCTTGGTCTCAGTGCGGGGTGTGCAGGAGCCTAGCCACCTACCACAGTGGTGTGAGATGAAGATGAATCTGGTTGTCCACTGAACTCTCACTCGTAGCTTTATCCTCTGAAAACTCTTCATCTGCCACCAGAGTCGCTCCTCTCCAGTCCAGCTGAACTCTCCTCTGCGACCAGCCAGCCAAGTGGAAAAATGTATTCTGGAATAGATCTCTCATCACTGGCCTTATATCTGACTCTTCTGAGAGAATGGGATTATGGGTTTTCTCCCATAGTGCTCTCTGGCCCAAAGAGCTTTAAGGGAGGTGTGAACTCCCTTGAAGTTAGAAAGTTTACTTTGTGAAGCTGGCATACTTGTGAACTCCAATGAGTAAAGGTGTGAACACAAACCTTGTATTAATTAGTTCTACTTAGTACCTTGTTTCAGGTTCTGGCCAAAATCTTCTTGTAAAATTAGATCAACTCTAATTAGTTAGCAGTTAGTAAGGATTCCAACAATACTTGGTTTGAATTTCAGTAAAATTTTAGGCATTCTAAAAAGTAAAAGTGAGGGTGGAGAGAGCATTCCAGGAGTGCAAAGACATGGAAAAAAGAAATCGAGTGTCTGCTTTATGTGAGAAAGAATGAGTAGGCCTGCATAGGTAGATGACTTATTATGAGGAGAGGCATCATCAACATCAACAACTTGAAAGACAGCAAGGGGCCAAGTTGTAAAGAGTTTTAAATACCAAAAAAGGATTTAGTATTTGATTCTGCAAGTAGAGGGGAGCTGTTGCTATTTAGTTATGTGTGGTTACATGAAGCACTTCTTTGATGATAATATGAAAGACGGGCAACAGTAGAGAGAACTAGAGCATATAGAACAATTAAAATACTATAGAAATAGCTGTCAAGAGATGATGAGAACTTGAATTGTTTAACAAATATGTTAATGAAAAGAATGAGGTACATCAGCAAGGTATTTTAGAAAAAGAAATTTCAAGATTTGTCAATTCATTGTGTAATTAGGATCTTTGCTTTGACCAGTATACTAAAGGAAAGCAGTCAACTATGAAAGAAGTTGTAAACTTACACAATTAGAAAGATAGTGGTACTCCTGACAGTGATAATACAGAAAGTAAAGAGTGAATCTGGGTAGATTTGGGAATAAGCATAAGTTGACTATCTTTGGACGATATTGAGTTAGAGGTAGGAAAGTCTTAGTGCCTCAGGAATAGAATTAAGGAGAAAGGTAAAGATCTAACATCTATATAGAATTAATTGGAGATGAGGGTTTTTAATATAACATCATATGAATAGTATGAATGGAGAAGAGAAAAGACCCAGGAAAAAGCTTAAACTTTGTATCCCTCCCTCCTTCCTTCCTCCTCCTTCTTCCTTCTTTCTTCTTCTTCTCCTTTTCCTCCTTCTCTTCATCTTCCTCTTCCTCTTCCTCCTCTTCCTCCTCTATGTGTATGTGTGTCTGATTAAAATATAGCAGAAGAGCCAACAAGAGAAGTAATAGAGTGAAATCATGAAAATCTAAAGAAGAAAAAGTATTCAAGAAAAGAAGGTCATCAAAATTATCAAATGTTCCTGAAAAAAATGTCAAGGGAGATGAAATTTTAAAAGAAGGCATTATATTAGAGAATAATGGTAACTTTGAAGGGAACAATTTCAGTTGAATGAAACTATATGTATGTATTTTCTCTTTTTTTCTTTTTGTACATTTCATAAGATTTTTTTTAACTCAGAAGTGGAGTAAAGATATATTGCTCATCACTATAATCTAGTTGAATTATTTGTAGATAGCAGAGAAAGTAATGAGTAGATGGGAGAGGGCAGACATTAAAGAAAAAGAGTGAGGATGGTGGTAAATGTAAATCTGCTGGAGAAATCAAAAAGAATTAAGATTTATATAGCAGTTGGTGTCAGCAAGCAGTAGGACCACTTTATTATCAGAGATAAAGTAGTCTAGGAAGTAGTCTAGAGGAGGGGACAATGTCAAAGAAGGAGGAGAAAAGAAGAATGAAGGACTAAGGGAGAGTTATTACTAATTATCTATTCATATCCATTTCTATTCATTTATTTTTTTTTTTATTTTTAGTACAGTATGAGGAAAGGTCCTCAGCAAAACAATATGCATCTTTCATATAGCCATTAAGGAAATAACTTTCCAATTAAGAATTGGCATTATAAGACAAGGAATACATCCAGGAAGCTCAATAAATTTTTCCTTTGTGATTCCTGGGCTTATAGGCCATGGAGTTAATATTAAACAAAAGAATGAGCATCATATCATTTCTGTTTTATCTTAGGGGACTTCAGACAAACCTCTATTCCAAACTGAAAACAGTTTCACAAACAATATTAAATTTGAAGAAATTGAGTGGTGCTGTACATGGAGCTTGGTATAAGTAAATGTTACTATTACCACAAGATAAAAAAACAAAACAAAACAAAAAGTTGTTGAGATGCATGAGTTTATTCTCAGTAACAATTAAATTATTGAATATGTAGTGCAAGAGGAGATCTATAACTCTCTCAGCTTCCTATAGTTGAGAAATACTAATTACAGAGTAATTAAAGAAAAGAAAATGGAAATATTTAGTTCGTGTTGGAAATAAAATTTTAAAACAAGCTTATCCTGACTTAACCACTTCTTTTATGGTGACAAGTCATTTCTAGCCTCTTAATTTGAACCTTTGAAAACATTCTAAAACCACCTAATAACATGGTTCACAGCAAAAACAACAACAACAACTCATGTTCATCACTCTAAAGCTCCAATTGAGAGACTCACTCAAAGAACAGGGATGGGGAATAATTAATGCCAACAATTTATATTCCCCCAAGATTACAAAATATTATGGAATTGTATATGCATTAAATCTGATTACTAATAAAATACAAATGTTTCCATTTAAATGATTGCAAGTCAACAACTTTTAAAACGTGCATCAGAAACCATATAGAATCAAATAATTCATCAAGTGCAAATGAAGACAAGAAAAATCTAGTGAACTCACATATTTCAGAATTCTGCAGTTGTTATTTGTATTAGATCAGCCATGATTAAATTGAAAAATCAATGTTTAATTTGAAAAAGGAAAAATTCAAGCCCAAACTCTGTAAAAGCAATGCAGAAAAGATGGCTTTTCACAATAATCATCAGAATATCATGAAGGAATTAACTCTTGGGAATGAAATTTGCATGGTGACTAATGAAACAAGCAAATTCAGAGTTGAAAGAAATCTCACCTAGAATGTGTAAGTTATAATTATAGTAATAACTTTAAAATTGCCATGTGTGGCAATGTGTGGGCCATCAAATATATGAAAACAATATTATTATAGGTGGTATAGATAAAAAAAATTTCAGGGAATAGTACCCATGACAACAGAGTATCCTAATAAATCATGATGAATGCAAAAAGTAAAACTAGTGACTAGCAACTCTGCTAATTTCATAAAAATATCAGTGTAGGAAAGCTTCCTCATTTACCAGTTTCACAGAAGAGAAATGTCATAAAATCTTGTGTTGAAAACCTGTAATAATAATAATTAAATAAAAGTCAGATAGAGCAACATTAATAATAAAGAACTATCTCTTCATCAGGAATATTTTGTCTCAAAAACAATTCCTAAAGTAACAACACTGTAAAGACAAATAATTTTAAATGTCATAAGAACTCTGATGCATTTATGACTAACCAACTCTTATTATGTTATTGTTAGGATCACTACTATTACAAATTGGCTAGCATTTATATTTCACTTTAAAGTTTCCAAAGTACTAGCAAATATTATCTGATTTTATTATCATAAAATCCAGGGAGGTAGGTAAATTACCTCTAGTTTAGAACTGAACTTCAAGAAAATCTTTTTGGAAGCTATATAGGAAAAAAAAAATTGAGATAAGGAAGCTAATTAGAAGACTTCTCAAACAAGACATGAGGAGACCCTAAATGAGGTGATAATTATGTAATCAGAGACAATAGTATAAATTCAAAATATGTTTTGGGAGTAGAAATGCTAAAATTTGCTAACTGATTTGATATACATAGTCACAGAAAGTGAGGAGATAAGGATGTGGTCTTTGCAAATATATTTGATTTGAAAAGTGCTCTTGTCATTTTTTTCTGGTCCTCCAATATTCCTCCTGTAGTTCCTACCCTTCAAAATTACCTTGTATTTCTTTTCCATATGTTGTTTTCTGTGTATTTCTGAGGGTGTGTGTGTATGTGTATTATATACTTTATTGCACATTATCCATTGTAGCTTCATTGAAGATAAGTTCTTTTATTCTTTAAATTTGTTTTCACAATGATTACTAATAGTGATTGGAATAGCTTGGCACTTAATATAAAGCTATTTATTCTTCAAACTAAGTATTTTTAGACTACATAGAGACAAATGGGTAATCTTATCAAATTCATTTGAATTTTGATAATTATATTATATTTGCATTTTTAAGAAATAAGTAATTGATACTGAATTATACTTTCTTGCTCCTTAGCATAAATTTTAAAGACAGTGTTTTGGGTACTTGCCATACTATTAAGAGATTTTGATGATAATTAAAATTATTATGAAATATTTTGCTTTTATTATATATTTATCATACTAAATTTCTCTAATCCTATTTGGCCTCAGTTTTTTCATCCATAAAAATGAGGATGATGCTTTGAATGGTCTCTAAATGGTCTCTTCCAGTTATAATAATTGATGAAAATATTTAAGTTAATGTGTGCAAAACAAGTTATATATCATGAAATATATCATTAGTTAATATCTTTATAGTATATTAATTATAATCATCACTGACTAATGAATATTGAAATAGTGATAAGTAGCATATTGAATCATCAAGCTCAAATATTAGACTCTAAAGGAGTGATGATCTGGACTCAGGGGATATACAGAGTCATAAATCTACTAATTCTACATATTTAAAAGCTAGTATTAACTAGAATTTTTCATGAATACAGTTGCCAATACATTCCTATTATGAGGGAAATTTTATAAAATAAACTTATTTCTTTTTTATTAAAGCTTTTTAATTTTCAAAAGATATGCATGGATAATTTTTCAACATTAATCCTTACAAAATCTTATGATCCAATTCCCCCTTTTCCCCATCACCTCCACTTGATAGCAAGGAATCCAATATATGTTTAACATGGTAAAATATATGTTAAATTCAATATATGCATACATATTTATCCAATTATTTTGCTGCATATGAAAAATCAACCGAAAAGGGAAAAATGAGAAAAAATGAAATTCAAGCAAACAAAAACAAAAAATGAAAATATTATGTTGTAGTCTACATTCAGTTCCCACTGTCCTCTCTCTGGGTGAAGATGGTTCTCTTCATCACAAAATCATCGGAAGTAGTTTGGCTCATCTCATTCCTGAAAAGAGCCATAATAATCAGAATTGATTATTGATAAACTTGTTGCTGCTATGTACAATGATCTCTTGGTTCTGCTCATTTCATTTAGCATGAGTTCATGTAAGACTCTCCAGGCCTCTCTGAAATCATACTGCTGATCATTTCTTATAGAAACAATATTCCATAGCATTCATATATTATAACTTATTCAACCTTTCTCCAACTGATAGGCATCCATTCAGTTTTCAGTTTCTTGCCACTATAAAAAGAGCTTCCATAAACGTTTTTGCACATGTGGGTTCCTATTCCTTCTTTAAGATCTCTTTGGGATATAAGCCAGGATTGACACTGCTGGAATAAGAGTATGCACAGTTTGATAACTCTTTGGACATAGTTCCAAATTGCTCTCCAGAATGGTTGGATCACTTCCCAACACCACCACCAATGTGTAAGTGTCCTAATTTTCCCACATTCCCTCCAACATTGATCATTATATTTTCCTGTCATCTTAGCCAATCTAAGAGGTGTATAGTGGTACCTCAGATTTGTTATAATTTGCATTTCTCTGATCAATAGTGATTTGGGAACACCCTTTTATATGAGTAGAAATAGTTTCAATTTCTTCATCAGAAAATTGTCTGTTCATATCCTTTGACCATTTATCAGTTGGAGAATGGCTTGAATTCTGATAAATTTGAGTCAATTCTCTATATATTTTAGAAATGAGGCCTTTATCAGAACCCATGAATTTAAAAATGTTTTCCCAGTTTATTGCTTCCTTTCTAATCTTGCCTGAATTGGTTCTGCTTGTACAAAACATATTTAACTTAATATAATCAAAATTATCTATTATTATCTATTCAATAATGAACTCCAGTTCTTTGGTCTCAAATCCCTTCCTCCTCCACAGATCTGAGAGGTAAACTATTCTTTGTTGTTCTAATTTGCTTATAATATAATACTTCATGTCTGAATCATGAAATCATTTTGATCTTACCTTGGTACACAGTGTTAGGTGTGTGTTAGTACCTAATTTCTGCCATACTGGTTTCCAATTTTCTCAACAGTTTTTGTCAAATAGCAAGTTCTTATCCCCAAAGATGGGTTTTTTGAGTTTGTCAAACAGTAGATTATCATAGCCATTGACGATTTTATCTTGTGAAACTAACCTATTCCACTAATTGACTACTCTATTTCTTAGCCAGTATCAAAAAGTTTTGATGACCACTGCTTTATAATATAGTTTTTGGTCTAGCACAGCTAGCCCACCTTCATTTGCATTGTTTTTCATTAATTCTCTTTAAATTTTTTGACATTTTGTCCTTCCAAATTAACTTTGTTACAATTTTTTCTAGATCTGTAAAACAATTTCTTGGGAGTTTGATTTATATGGCACTGAATAAGTAGATTAATTTGTGTATATGTTGTCATTTTTATTATATTCCCTCTACTAACTTATGAGTACTTGATGTTTTTTCCAGTTGCTTAGATCTGACTTTTGTGTGGAAAGTGTTATATAGTTGTGTTCATGTAGTTTATATTATTTACAGTTATTTTAAATAGAATTTCTTTTTGTATGTTTTGCTGGTGGACTTTGTTGGTAATGTATAAAAATGCTGATAATTTACAAGGATTTATTTTGTATCTTGCAAAGCTGCTAAAATTGTGAATTGTTTCTACTAGATTGTTATTTTATTCTCTAGAGTTCTCTTAAGTATACCATTATATCTGCAAAGAATGATAATTCTTTACTTATTCTACTCATTACCTGATTACCTATTCTAATTTCTTTAACCTCTTTTTCATCTTTTATTGCCAAAGCTAACATTTCTAATACACCATCTAATGATATTGTGATAGTGGGCAACCTTGTTTCACTTTTCATCTTACTGAGAATGGTTCTCATTTATTCCCATTACATATAATGCTTACTGATTGTTTTAAATAGATGCCACTGATCATATTAAGGAAAATTCCATTCATTCCTATACTCTCTAGTGTTTTTTAATAGGAATGGATGTTGGATTTTATTAAATACCTATTCTATACTTATTGAGATAATCATATGGTTTTTATTAGGTTGGTTATTGATATAGGCAATTAAGCTAATAGTTTTCCTAATATTGAATCAACCATGCATTGCTGTTATAAATCCTACTTGACCTTGATGTATTATGGAGGGGATAACTTTCTGCAATCTCTTTGCTAATGTTTTATTTAAGATTTTTGCATCAAGATTTATTTGGAAAATTGATCTATAATTTTCTTTTCTGTTTTCATTCTACCTGGTTTAGTTATCAGTACCATGTCTGTGTCATAAAAGGAATTTGGTAAGAATCCTTCTTTCCCTATTTTTTCAAATAGTTTGCATAATATTGGAGTTAATTATTCTTTAAATGTTTGGTAGAATTCACATGCAAATCCATCTGACTTGGGAGATTTTTTTCTTAGGGAGCTAATTAATAACTTTTTCTATTTTTTTTCTAAAATAGGATTATTTAAATAATTTATTTCCTCTTCTGTTAACCTGGAAAATCTATATGTTTATAGCTATTCCTCCATTTCACTTAGATTATCATATTTATTGACATATATTTGTGGAAAATAACTCCCAATTATTGCCCTAATTTCCTTTTCATTTGGTGGAAAGTCTCCCATTACATTTTTGAGATTAACAATTTGATTTTCCTCTTTCTTTTTTCAAATCAAATTAAATCAAGGTTTATCTATTTTGTTTTTGTTTTTGTTTTTTTTTTCAAAAAAAACTCTTAGTTTTATTTATTAATTCAACAGTTTTCTTACTTTAAATGTTATTAATCTCTCCTTTTACTTTTTGAATACAAGTATGGTAATTAATTGGGGTTTTTAATTTGTTCTTTTTCTAGCTTTTATAGTTGAAAGACCAATTCATTGATGTTCCCTTTGTATATTTTATGAAGTAAGCATCCAAAGATATAAAATTTCCCCTAATAACCTCTTTGGCTACATCCCACAAATTTTGGTATATGGTCCCATTATTTTCATGCTTTTGTATGAATTTATTGATTGTGTCTATGAGTTACTGTTTCATCCATTCATTCTTTAGGATTAAATTATTTAGTTTCCAGTGAATTTTTAGTTTATTTTCCCCTGGCCTTTTATTGAATGTAATTTTTATTTCATTGTGATTTGCCAAAAAAAAAATACATTTACTATTCCTGCCTTTCTACATTTGATTTTGAGGTCTTCATGCCCTTTATTTTTGTGAAACTATTTTGAGATTGTGTTTCTACAGTTTCTGACTTTCCCTTGGAGATTCCCAAATATTTTATATTATCAATATTTTGCTTTTTTATTATTATTGCTTTTTATTTACAAAATATATGCATGGATAAATTTTCAGCATTGAGCCTTGAAAAACTTTCTGTTCCAACTTTATTCCTCCTTCCCCCCACTCCCTCCCCTAGATGACAGGTAGATTAATATATGTTAAATATGTTAAAGTATATGTTAAATACAAGTATACACATTCACACAGTTATTTTGCTGCACAAGAAGAATCAGACTTGGAAATAATGTAAAATTAATCTGTGAAGGAAATAAAAAATGCAAGCAAGTTTTTACAGGGGGATTGGAAATGCTATGTAGTAGTTCACACTCATTTCCCACAGTGTGTTGTTGTTGTTGTTGTTGTTGTTGTTGTTGTTGTTGTTTGCTGGGTGTAGCTGTTTCATTATTGAACAAATGGAGCTGATTTGGCTCATCTCATTGTTGAAGAGAGCCAAGTCCATCAGAATTGATCATCCTATACTATTGTTGTTGAAGTATAAAATGATCTCCTGGTTCTGCTCATTTTACTCAGCATCACTTCATGTAAGTCTCTCCAGGAAATTCTGGAATTTCCAATTTTTCTAGCAGTTTTTGTCAAACATTAAATTCTTATTCCAAAATCTGAGGTCTTTGGATATGTCAAACACTAGTTTATTAAAGTTATTGACTATTTTGTCCTGTGAACCTAACCTATTCCACTGATCAACTAGTCTATTTCTTAGCTATCGACTTATTTTGAATGGAATTTTTTGTATCCTTTCCTGGTGATAATTTATATGGATTTATTTTGTATCCTGCAACTTTTCTAAAGTTGTGAATTATTTTTAGTAGTTTTTAATTGATTCTCTAGGGTTCTGTAAGTATACCATCATATCATCTACAAATAATAATAATTTGAGTTTCCTTATTACATAATTCATTTCCTTTCATCTCTTTCTTCACTTATTGCCAAAGCTAACATTTCTAATAAAATCTTGAATAGTAATAGTAATAATTGGTAAACTGATTTCATCTCTTATTTTATTGGGAATGAGTCCTTTGTCCCATTATATATGTTGCTTGCTGACTGTTTTAAATAGATACTACTGATCATTTCCAGCTAAACTCCATTTATTCCTATACTTGCTGGTGTTTTTAATAAGAATGAATGTGGGATTTCATCAAATGCTTTTTCTGCATCTATTGAGCTAATCATATGGTTTTTGTTAGTTTGGTTATTGATATAGTCAATTATGCTAATAGTTTCCTAGTATTGAATCACCCTGCATCCCTGGTATAAATCCTACTTGGTCATAGTGTATTATCTTGAAGATGACTTTTTGCAATCTCTTTGCTAATATTTTATTTGAGACTTCCACAGGTGGGGCCAAGATGGCGGAGAAGGCACATGACTTTCTAAGCTTTTCTCATTCCCCTCATAACCAACTATTTAATTCAGCGTCAAAAATAGCTCTTCACTGCTTAAATTCATCAAGATTAGAAGCACTACAACTTACTAGCGAAGTCAATCTGGAAGATCGCCAGGAAAAGTTTGTCCTGAGGGGCCAGGAGCAGACTAGCATAGGCAGCAAGAGACTAGCGTCCTGAGCAGACCAGGGGTGCGGGTGATCTCTGTGGCTAGAGAAATTATAGAGATGACTCTGTTATAGGCTAACTGCTCTGCCTTGACTACAAAGCAGTAAACTGGCAGAGAAATTAAAACTTAAAACAGAGGATACGCTAAAAAGCGCCAGATCTGGCTTTAACCACTCAAACCCGGAAGTGATTCAGGGAGACCTGTAACACAGCCCTGCAGCCACATCCTGCAGTTCAGGACTTTTGCAGGGGCAGTTACAAATCTGCATGGCAGGGGGGCACAGCCTGGGCAGCCTCTAATCAACACAGTGCAGGGCTCGGCCTGGGGCAATAGAACTTTCCCAGCAGGACTGTGCTTCCTGGGCAGACACTTCCAGTCCCTGCAAATCCATTCACTGCTCAACTGCTAATACCCACAGCCCGAGGGCTAGGCTTTGGCTTGGGGTAGTGAAGCTCTCACTGCTCAGCATCTAGCCCCGTGGCAGTCATTATCTCACACAGCAGGGCACTTTCCCAGCTCAGCCCTGCAGGCCTGAGTTACTCCCGGGTGGGGAACTCTTTCCCAGAGTACTCCAGTACCTCACTGCTTTTTGTAGCTGGCTAGAAGGACAGCTAACTGCCCATATACCTATCACTACTCTGCAGAGGAAGCTGGTGACCTCCTGGCTTTGAAGGAGATCCTACAGGCTTTAAAAAAGTGAGTAAAACCATCAAAAGGACGATTGATAGTTTCTATATAGAAAGAGAGCAGCTTTTCAACCCTAAAGAGACTAATAGCAGACAGTCTCCAGACAATTGTTGGTCCCCAATACAAAAGGCTCTCCTCGAAGAGACTATTAAAAACCTTAAAAGAGAACTAGAAGAAGAATGGGGAAAGTAAAGAGAAGCTATGCAAGAGAGCAACAACTTCCTGAAATGTGAATTGGAAAAGCTAAAAAACTCCCAAGAAGTGCAACAAAAGAAGTGTTCGGTTCTGCACACATATATTGTATCCAGGACCTATTTAACATGTATAGGACTGCTTGCCATCTGGGGAAGGGGGTGGAGGGAGGGAAGGGAAAAATTGGAACAGAAGAGAGTATAAGGGATAATGTTGTAAAAAATTACCCTGGCATGGGTTCTGTCAATAAAAAGTTATTTTAAAAAAAGGGAATAATAATAATAATAATATTTTATTTGAGATTTTTGCATCTATACTCATTAAGGAAATTGTTCTATAATTTTCTTTCTCTCTTTTCATCCTATCTGCTTTAGGTATCAGCACCATATCTGCATCATAAAAGGAATTTATGGAACTCACATTCACATACACATTCATCTATTTTTTTTCAAATTTTTTTCTAAATTTTCTAGAATTCTGTATTCCTCCTTAACTTCTTTCTTACTTATTTTGTGAATCAATTCATTTAATTCTGAGAGAGAAAGTTTGAGATCCCCCACTAGTCTAGTTTTGCTATCTTATTCTTCTTATAGCTGTCTCTAGGAACTTGAATGGTATACCACTTGGTGTATATATATGGTATTGCTCTTACTTCATTATCTATATTACCTTTATGTAGCATGTAGTTTCATTCCTTCCTTTTCCTTCTTTCCTTTTCATTAGATCTAATTTTTCTTTTGCTTGATCTGAGATTAGGATTGTTATCTGTTTTTTTTTTTAACTTTAACTGAAGCCTAATAGATTCTGCTTAATCCTTTTACCTTTACTCTAAATGTATCATTTTGCTTTTAATGAGTTTCTTGCAATCCAGTCTGCTATCCACTTCCATTTTATGGGAAAGTTCATTCCATTCACAATTCACAGATAAAAAAAAAAAAAAGTAGTTTATCTGTATGTCTGGCCCTCTTGTTTACCTTTAGTTATACTTTTCCCTTCCCTTTCTTCCTTTCCCTGCTCCCCACTAGTTTGTCACTGATCATGTGCTCCCTCAAACAGCCCTCCCCGTTTGAAGCTTCTTGTTTTTATACCTTTCCCCTTCTACTTCTGTCCTCCCTTTTATTAACTTCACCACTTCTTTTCCCCCCCTCCCTTTCTACTTCCCTAAAGGGTGAAACAAGGTTCTCTGTGAAGCTAGACATGTCTGATATTCTCTCTTTGAGACAAATATGTTGAAAGTAAGATTCACACAATGTTCATCCCTCTCTCTTTTCCCTCAATTGTAATAGATCTTTTTGCCTCCTCATGAGATGTAACAACACATTTTAACTTCATTTTTTTCTTCTTCCATTAGAATCACCACTCCTCCTCTAATTTTTTTTTAAATCATCCAAAAAAAAAATCAAATAGTGATTTTACTGGAAGAAGAGGAAATTATACCCATAACAAAGATACGGATCTCAAAAGTTGAACATATAATCTTTCCATATAGGGGAACTTTTAAAATTAACCTTTCAAAGAAAATTATTTTTTCTTTCCTTTTTACCTTTTTATACTTCTCATAAGTTTTCTATTTAAAGATCAAATTTTCTATTCAGTTATGATCTTTTCATCAGAAAAAGAGAAAATTGACCTGTTTCACAGAATGTCCTTCTTTTCCCCTGAAACACAATGCTCAATTTTGCACCCAGCAAAATTGATTTTTGGCTGCAATCCAAGTTTATTTGCCTTTCTGCATTTTTTAAAGTGGAATCTGGTAGGTCCTGATTGTTTCTCCTTGATATGTGAATTATTTCTTTCTGGTTGCTTGCAATATTTTCTCCTCAAATTAATAATCTGAAATTTAGCTATGATGGAGTAGCTAAATTGAAGATTTCCTTTGGGCTTCTCATTCAGGAGGTGATTGGTGAATTCTTTCAATGGTTATTTTACTCTCTGGTTCTAGGACATCTGGGTACATTCCCTTGATGATTTCCTGAAAGATCTCTAGGTTCCTTTGAATCTTGATTTTCAAGAAGTCTGATAATTCTTAGATGGCCTCTCCTAGATCTATTTTCTTTTCTTTTCTTTTCTTTTTTTAATATAGCTGGTTTGGCCAATTTATTAGTCCCATACATTCTCTTCCTTCTCTTTTTTAATTTATTATAGCTTTTTATTACAAGGTATATGCATGGTAATTTTTGAGCATTGACAATTGTTCCAATTTTTCCCCTTCTTCCCCCCACCTCCTCCCCAGATAGCAGTAGACCAATACATGTTAAATATGTTAAAGTATATGTTAAATACAATATATGTATACATATCCATATAGTTGTTTTGCTGCACAAGAAGAATCAAACTTTGAAATAATGTAAACTTGTGAAGGAAATAAAAAATGCAGGTGGACAAAAATGGAGGGATTGGACATGCAAGGTAATGGTTCAAATTCATTTCAGAGTTCTTTTGCTGGGCGTAGCTGGTTCTATTCATTATTGAACAAATCAAACTTATTTGGTTCATCTCATTGTTGAAGAGAGCCACATCTATCAGAATTAACCATCATATACTATTGTTGTTGAAGTATATAATGGTCTCCTGGTCCTGCTCATTTCACTCAGTATCACTTCATGTAAGTCTCTTCAGGACTTTCTGAAAGCATCCTTTTAGTCATTTCTTACAGAACAATATTCCATAACATTCATATACCACAATTTATTCAATCATTCTCCAATTGATGGACATCCATTCAGTTTCCACTAAATGAATAGATTAGTTTAGGGAGTATTGTGATCTTTATTATATTCACTCAGCCTATCCAAGAGCACTTAATATTTTTCCAATTATTTAAGTCTGAATTTATTTGTGTGGAAAGGTTTTTGTAATTTTGCTCATCTAATTCCTGACTTTCCTTTAGTAGATAGATTCCCAAATATTTTATGCTATCGACAGTTATTTTGAATGGGATTTCTCTTTGTATCTCTTGCTGTTGGATTTTGTTGGTGATGTATAAAAAATGCTGAGGATTTATGGGGATTTATTTTGCATCCTGCGACTTTGCTAAAGTTATGAATTATTTCTAATAGCTTTATAGTAGAATCTTTGGTGTTCTCTAAGTATACCATCATATCATCTGCAAAGAGTGATAGTTTGGTTTCCTCACTGCCTACTCTAATTCCTTTAATCTCTTTCTCGACTCATTGCTGAGGCTAGCAGTTCTAACACAATCCTGAATAACAATGATAATAGTGGGCAACCTTACATCTCTCCAGATCTTACTGGGAAAGGTTCCAGTTTTTCCTGATTGCATATGATGCTTACTGATGGTTTAAATATATGCTCCTGACTATTTTAAGGAAAAGTCCGTTTATTCCTATACTCTCAAGTGTTTCTTTTAGGAATGGATGTTGAATTTTATGAAATGCTTTTTCTGCATCTATTGAGATGATCATATGGCTTTTGTTAGTTTGGTTATTGATACAGTCAATTATGCTAATAGTTTTCCTAATATTGAAGCAGGCCTGCATTCCTGGTATAAATCCTACTTGGTCATAGTGTATTATCCTGGGGATGATTTTATGTAATCTTTTTGCTAATATTTGCTAATGTTTTATTTAAGATTTTAGCATCAATATTCATTAGGGAGACTGGTCTATAATTTTCTTTCTCTGTTTTCAGCCTACCTGGTTTAGGTATCAGGACCATATCTGTGTCATAAAAGGAGTTTGGTAGGACTCCTTTAATCCCTATTTTTTCAAATAGTTTATGTAGCATTGGAGTTAATTGTTCTTTAAATGTTTGGTAGAATTCACATGTAAATCTATCTGGTCCTGGGGATTTTTTTCTTAGGGAGTTGGTTAATAGCTTGTTCTATTTCTTTTTCTAAGATGGGACTGTTTAGGATATTTACTTCCTCTGTTAATCTGGACAAGCTATATTTTTGAAGGCATTCTTCCATTTCATTTAAGTTGTCGAATTTTTTGGCACAAAGTTGGGCAAAGTAACTCCTAATTATTGCTCTAATTTTCTCTTCATTATTGGTGAGTTCTTCCTTTTCATTTTTAAAACTAACAATCTGATTTTCCTCTTTCCTTTTTTTAATCAGATTTACTAAGAGTTTGTCTATTTTGTTGGTTTTTTCATAGAATGATTTCTTAGTTTTATTAATATTAATATTAATAATTTATTAATTAATTTTACTTTCAATTTTATTGATCTCTCCTTTTATTTTTAGAATTTCAAGTTTAGTGTTTGACTGGGGGGTTTTAATTTGTTCCTTTTCTAGCATTTTTAGTTGCAAGCCCAATTCATCGACCTTCTCTTTCTCTATTTTATGCAAGTAGGCCTCTAGAAATATGAAATTTCCCCTTATTACCTCTTTGGCTGCATCCCATACATTTTGTTATGATGTGTCATTATTGCTGTTTTCTTGGGTGAAGTTATTAATTATGTCTATGATTTACTGTTTCACCCAATCATTCTTTAGTATGAGATTATTTATTTTCCAATTATTTTTTGGTCTACTTTCCCTGGCTTTTTGTTGAATGTAATTTTCATTGCATCGTGGTCTGAAAAAGGATGCATTTACTATGTCTGCCTTACTGCATTTGAGTTTTGAGGTTTTTATGTCCTAATATATGGTCAATTTTTGTATAGGTTACATGAACTGCTGAAAAGGAAGTGTACTCCTTTCTGTATCCATTACATTTTCTCCAGAGATCTATCATATCTAACTTTTCTAGTATTCTATTTACCTCTTTGATTTCTTTCTTATTTCTTTATTTTCTGGTTTGATTTATCTAATTCTGAGAGTTCAAGGTTGAGATCTCCCATTATTATAGTTTTGCTGTCTATTTCTTCTTGCAGCTCTCGTAATTTCACTTTTAAAAATTTAGAAGTGACACCACTTGGTGCATATATGTTTAATATTGATAGTGCTTCATTATCTATGCTATCCTTTAGCAAGATATAGTGCCCTTCCTTATTTCTTTTAATTAGATCAATTTCTGCTTTTGCTTGATCTGAGATCAGGATGGCTACTCCTGCTTTTTTTTTTTTTTACTTCACCTGAAGCATAATAGATTCTGCTCCAAGCTTTTACCTTTACTCTGTATGTATCTCCCTACTTCACGTGGGATTCTGGCTTTTAATCCATTCTGCTAACCACTTCTTCTTTATGGGGGAGTTTACCCCATTCACACTTTTGGTTAAAATTACCAATTTTGTATTACTTGTCATCTTGTTAACCCCTGTTTATGCTTTTCTCCCTTCTTTCCACTTTACCCCCCTCCCCAGTATTAAGCTTGTGAGCACCACTTGCTTCTCACAGTCCTCCCTTTTTAGTATCCCTCCCCCTGTCTTAGAGTTCCTCCCCCTATCTTACTCCTTTTTCTCACAGTTTCTGTATTCCCTTCCGCTTAGCTTCTTCCTTCCTTTTTCATTTTTCTCTTCTCACTTTTCAATGAAGTATGAGACGTTTCACCATAAATTGAATATGTCTAAAATTTTTCTCTTAAAGCCAATTCTGATGGCAATAAGATACCCATTATATTCATCCCCCTCCATTTTTTTCTCTCAGATATAATAGGTTTCCTTTGCCTCTTCCTGAGATGTAGTATCCCCACTTTACCCTTTTTCTGGTACAATGTCCTTTCCACCTCTAGTTTATAGAACAAGGTATACATGTAATCTTTACATATCTTTATAGCAGAAATATAGTTCTCAACATTTCTTTTTACCTTTTTAGTTTTCTCTTGAGTTCTGTATTTGTAGATCAAACTTTTTATCACATTCTGTTTTTTTCATCAAAAATAGGTGAAATTTGCTTATTTTGTTGAATGTCCATCTTCTTCCCTGGAAAAAGATGCTCATTCTGGCTGGGTAAGTTATTTTACCAAGTTCCTTAGCCTTTTGTAATATCATATTCCAGGCCCTTTGAGCTTTTAATGTGGACGCTGCTAGATCCTGGGTAATCCTTATTGTGGCTCCTCTATATTTGAATTGGGTTTTTCTAGCTGCATGCAGTATTTTTTCCTTTGTCTGAGGGTTCTGGCATTTGGCCATTATATTTCTTGGTGTTTTGATTTTAGGATCCCTTTTAGTAGGTGATTGATGAATTCTTTCAATGTCTATTTTACCCTCTGTTTCTATGACTTCTGGGCAGTTCTCTTTGATAATTTCCTGGAATATAGTGTCCAGGCTCTTTTTTTCATCATATTTTTCTGGGAGTCCAAGTCTCTCCTGGATCTATTTTCCAGGTCTGTTGTTTTCTCAAGAAGGCATTTCACATCTTTTCCCATTGTTTGATTTTTTTGGTCTTGCTTGACTGATTCTTATTGTCTCTTCAAGTCATTCAATTCAATTTGTTCGATTCTGATTTTTAATGAAATATTTTCTTCACTCACTTTTTTCATATCTTTTTCTAATTGTCCAATTGAGTTTTTAAGTGAGTTGTTTTGTTCTATGGAATTTTTTTCCATTTCACCAATTTTATTTTTTAGAGAGCTACTTTCTATTTCCAGTTTGCTAATCCTATTTTTCAAGGATTTGATTTCTTTATCCACTCTATCTTTAAATGAGTGGGATGACTTTTCCAGACTCTCTTGCCAAGCCTCCCTCTCCTTTTCCCATTTTTCTTCTAACTCCCTTGTGAGAGCCTTTTTAATTTCCTTTATGAAATTTATCTGTGCTGAGGAACAAAAGATCTCCCCCTTTGGGGATTCACCTGGAGACAGTCTGTTTTTAGTCTCCTCAAGGTTTAAAGTCTGCTCTCTATCCATATAGAAGTTATCATTGGTTAAAGTCCACTTAAATTTTTTGCTCATATTGTCAGAGAAGAATCAAAGACAAACTAGCAAAGAAAAAAGAAAAAAGAAAAAAAAAAAAAAAAGAAGGACCTGCTTTCTTTTATGGGCTGGGTGGTGTTACCAAGCTTCCTCTACAGACTTTGAGGGGCAGCAGCGAGGCCCTAACAGGACAGTGATGGTTGTGCTGCACCTGCCCTCTGAGACTCTGAAAGTGTGCTGAGACACTGTGGGGGAGAGGCAGCCAGGTCCTGAGAGACTCTAGCTGTTTGGGGTTGTGTTCTTCATCCCCGGTGTTTTTAGCTTCTCTGCTTGTCTGCTGGCTTGCTGCTAGGACGAAGTATCCAATTCTGTAGCAAAGCTCTCCCCACAGAGATGGCTGAGATCACAACCCACCCCCCTAAAGTCTGCTTGGCTGTGAGCTGCCTGCTGTGCTCTCACTGCCACTGCCTGCCCTCAGCCTGTGCTCGATCTAAAACCTTCCCTGCCCTCAAGCAAAAACAGCCCTTTCCTGGTGAATTTCAAGGATGTCTTCTCTTGGTAAATATTTGTGAGGTTTTTTTCAGTCAAGCATTAATTCAGAGGCTTGTCATGACATGAATTCTGAAAGAAAACACAGAGCTTACGCAGCTGTGTGCCTCCTCTCCGCCATCTTGGCCGGAAGTCCTCTCATGGCTTAATTTCAAAGAAACAAGAAAAACACAGAAAAGGGACTGTTGTTATTCACTCTTATTTCCAACAATAAAGCATAGGAAGCAGAAGAACAGATTCTACTCCTGTAGTTACTTTTTACTTGCTTCTTATCCAACCTTCTGAGAGACAACTATATCCCATCAAATCAGGTAATATCTCCCTGAGTTTCAGTGTTAAGTGAAAGCTCAGGAAGAGGGAGCCTCCTCTCTATTCATATGTTATTTAAATTGAGTATAAAATACAGGTCTTCTTCCTTTTCCCTGAATATTTCCTATTGCTGGTATAAATTTTAGCTGTGTTCTTTTCCCCTTTGGTCTCATTTGTGTCTTAAAATCCCATTTGAAGGTGGACTTCCATCCATTGTGAATGTCCCTTCTTTGTCCAAGAATTAGTTCTAACTGAATGAGTGTCTAATTTCTTTTGGCTGCTGCTGTGATATCAAATATAAATTTTCCACAGGGTTTCCCAGTGCATAAGTCATATCTGTTATGAAGGATAGAAGGTAGGAGGTGCCAAGCCTGGATGTAATGATCTGCTAAGGATCCAAATTTCCTCCTGAGGATAATGGTATCAAGGCATGTAGAGCCAATTTATAACTTCTTCATAATTCTGAGAATGTATAACCAACTTGTCTCATATTGTATTCAAAAGTATCAGGTAGCCTATGTAAGGGCTCAAAATTGTATCTAAATTTTCATGCTTTTAATGTAACGTTCAATATATACTTTTCAGCACCTATAAAAGAGTGCTATTCATTTAAGGTTGGTAGGATTTTTATTGAATATTTATGATGCATTTGGACAAATATAGTGATAGTATTTCTCTTCAATAAAGGAAAAAAACATGTCTTTTAAGTTACCTGAGAATCACTAAATAGAACCAACTATTATTTTTGAATACAGTTTTATTATATTGGAAAGTGCATTAACATAATTAAATGCCTATATAGTTTGGTAAGCCACAGTATACATAATCTTGACATCTGAGAAGTTCCTAATTGTCAAAATGAGATTTTTTGTAAATATCCTTTGCTTTAGGCACATTCCTTATTTTCGTAAACACTTCATACCTTGATAGTCAAAAACCAAACAAAAACAAAACCAAAAAAAAAAAAAAAAAGAAAAAAAAAGAAAAAGAAAAGAAACTCTCCCAAAACACAAAACCGTAACTGAACCAAACCAAGGACAAAATAGCAAAAAAAAAAAAAAAAAATCACCTTTCATAAAATATGCACATATTTATATATATATATATATATATATATATGACTTATACATATACCCACATACATACATATACATAATGCATATATATGCATACACTCACACATATATATAAAGAGATAGTGTAGGCAGGAATTATGGGGGGTGTATACTAATATCAAATTGATTGGAACTAAAACTAATTAGACTTTTACTTCAAAAAATATTATTTAGAACTGAAGTTGCATAACATTACTTTATAACATTTTCTGCATCGTGGGATTATAAAATGATAGCCTTAGCAATTATTGGATTTTGAGCATTTATACGCAAATAAACTTTTTCTTCTATGTTGTCTAAATATATTTTCATTACTGCTATTTGCTCAATATTGATCCACAATATCAAATGTAGTGCTTCAATAATTTAACATAAACGTCTTTGTCTTTTCTTTCCATGACTCATCTTTAATATATCAAAATTAATCATGAACTAAAATATAGCATTTTCCTGTGCAGTACATCAGTGTACATCAGTGGAATGTGTTCCTAACATGAAAAAAGTGCATGTACTTAAAAAAAAATCACATTTTACATCTACATATTTTAAGATTATAGTTTGAATAATTTATTGAAAATCTTTGATTTTTAATTTTTTCAATCAGCAAAAATCTGCCTTCCTTTCCTCTACTCCAAACTTCCCCCAAAAGCTGAGAAAAGCAAAGCTGCAACTGTTTCAAAACTTTATACTAAAGCAAATTAAATTTCTACATTGACTATGTTCAAAATAACACATATCCATCTCATTCTAGACTGAGATTCCTTTCTAAATAGAGATGGGTAGCATAATTCATCCTTAGTTCTCTGAAATAATAATTGATCATTATGATAACCAGAGTTCTATTTTTTTTAAAAAAATTGTTTCTCTTTGCCATCTTATTATAACAGCATAAAGAGTATGCTAGTTCTGATCATTTTATTCTGAATCAGCACATTCCAGGTTTTTTTTCTGACACTTTCCCTTTATCATTATTTACAGTGCTATAATACTTTATCATATTTGCACAATATAACTTGTTCAGCCATTCCCCGATTTATAGAGACCTTTTTATTTCCTCATTTTTTGTTATCTCAAATAGGGTTATAAACCTTTCTAATATGTCCTAAGTAAGAAGTTATTTTACTTAGACCTAAACCCTATCTTAAACTGTCATTCTTCTATTCTTCTTTCTCCACCCTCCCCTTCCTAGTTCTTGGTTGAATAGAATATATTTCTGTATTCAGTTATATTTATGTAGTCTTCTCTGTATTGGTTGATTTAGAAAAGAGCTAGACTCAGGGAATAGTCACTTCTCCCATCTTCATTGTTTGTATAGATGTCTTCCTATGCATATTGATTAAGTGAGAAAAATTTCCCTAATATTCCTTTCTGTTTCCCTTCCCTCCTGTATGTTTTTCCCTCTCATTGTTCAGTTCTTATTTTCATATCACTAAAATATAACAGAATCAATCTAAGATCTTCTGCCAAAATACATTCTTATTTTTGATTTGACAGATGGAATAATTCAGAAAGGGCATATGATCATTCTTACATATTAAAAAGTGAGCAGTTTATTCTTGTTTAGCCTTTTATTATTATAGATGTTTAATTTTTTTTATATTTGAGTTTTATATTTGGATTTCAAAGTTTCTACAAAACCTTGGGTTTTGTTTATTTAAAAATGTTTTGGAATCCTCTTTCATTAAAGGTTCATTTTCCCCTTGTATATGTGGCCACTACTAGGGAATTTCTGGGAGTGGGGTGAAGGTAGAGGGAAATAGTGGAGTGGGGAATGGAAAAATGTGGTAAAAGTACATTCCCTAGCAAGCCACTATTTTACCTAATTATTCATGCTAATTAGAAGACTTTAGTCTGGGGGATAATTTGGTGTTAAAAGACTTCAAGTGGTATCAAAACCATTTCAATTAGTGCTCTGGGCCAAAGCCAGAAGTTACCTTTAGCTGTTTTAGGTTCTGGAAAAAACTAATGTGGACTGGGAGAAAGTTATATACTGCAGAAGTACATGCAGTTTTCCTGAACAGGTTATTGTTGTCAGTAAGCCTATATATTTTACTTTCTGGAATTTAATATTCCAAGATCTCTGTTCCTTTTTGGTGGTAACTGTTAGATCAACTGTGATCGTCACTTTGATTTCTTGGTAAAAAAAAAATCCTTTTCTTTTTTGGCCATTTGCTACATATACATGCACACACACACACACACACACAGAGAGAGAGAGAGAGAGAGAGAGAGAGAGAGAGAGAGAGAGAGAGAGAGAGAGAGAGAGAGATTCTAGAAATTCTGGATTTTGGCTATAATGTTTCTGGGAGTTTTCATTTTGAGGTTTCATTCAGGAGGTGAAAAAATTATTCTTTCTAGTTTCATTTTATTTTTCAGGTCTAAAAAATCTGGAAAGTTTTAAGATTACTTGAAATGTGATGTTTAGACTCATTTTTTATCATTTTATTCAGTTATCCCAAAGATTCTTATTTTTTAAAACTTTTTTTTCATATCTTTTGTTTTTGTAATGAGATATCTTACAACTTTTCATAAAAGGAAACAAAAGTACATGTGTGAATTTGTTTGCTTTCTTTTGTTTTTTCAAGGGAAGAATTAATTTCAATTATTATTTATCCCAGTCTTCTAATCCCCTCTTCCAATCCATATGGCTTAATTAGCAGATTTATGTATTAAACCTAACAGAAATCAATAGCAACATACACAGTTTCCAGAGTGCTTTTTTCCATATTTAAGTTTACTGAATAAGAATAACATCTTATAAAATAATAGGAATGAGGAAAATGTTTCTTAGAAATAAAGACAAATATAATATGTATCTTTATGCCCATTATTAAGTCTTAGACTACTCAAGAGTTAAAGAGTTAAAGCTGTTTGCAATTTGTCATTAAATATTACTTTATCCACCAGACCACTATTCCTTTTTTTCTTCAAGCTTAATTATCTCCTCTGCACCTTATTTAGTTAATTTTTTTTCTCCTTTTCTTCCCCATCCTCAAGCAAGCTACAGTTATACTGCATATAATAGATATATACATAAATACATACACTCATACATACACCCAGTCCACACACACACACACACACACACACACACACACACACACATTTTTCCTATTCCTGCTGACACTTTCATTAAATTCTGCTCTATAACTTGCCTTGCTACTACTTAATCTCCTTTCATCCCAGAATTCTCCCTTTTCTTCTTCCCTCACTCTTTGCTTCCCCATGTGCCCTTATCTCTTCATAGACTTTGGAGGGTCGTAAACACTTCATAATATATATGAAGTTTTATTTAACCCATTCCAATGAGTCGGTTTTCAAAACTACAGATTCCTCTTGTACCCTAATACCTCATTTTTCTTCTGCGTCTTATTGTATAACCTAAATGCTATTTTTACCTTGACTCAGCCAATCTTTCTTTTGAACTACCCTGTTATTGATGTGAATCTTAAATATATAGTATGCATTTTCCTATGTAAAAAAACATAAACAGTATGTCTATGTTTACACAGTTTTTTCAACATTAACTTTCTTAAAATTGATTTTTCATATTGGTTCTTATATGTTAATTTTTCTGTTAAGTTCAGGTTTGGGGAATAAAAAGTCCTGAAAATCTGCAAGTTTAATGAATGTCTCTTTTTTTTTCATTGAAAACTATAGATAATTTTGCTGGATATGATTTTTTGGCCTTGGGCCTACTTTTGATTTGTCAGCACATATGATTCCAGAATCTGTGGTCTTTTACTGTGACTGCTAATAAGTCTTGTACATTTCTAATTGTAGATCCAGCATATTTGAATTGGTTTTTGTTGTTATTTCTTGCAAAATTTTCTCTTTGATCTAGAGGTTTTGAAATTTGGTAATAATGTTCCTGTGTATTTCCACAAAGGATCTCTTTGAGCTGTTAATTAGTGGATTTTTTTTTCTATTTCTAATTAGCCCTTATTTCTATCACTCCAGAAGAATTTTCTTGGAATATTTCCTGCATTATAGTGTCAAGGCTCTTTTTTTGATCAAAACTTTCTGGCAGACCAATTATATTTATGTTTTCTCTTTTTGATCTATTCTCCAGATATGTCATTTTTCTGATAAGATGTTTCACATTCTGTCCAATTTTCTTATTCTAAATAATCTATTTGCTATTTTTTGGTCTCTCATAGCTTCACTGTCTTCCCTTTACACAATTCTAATTTTCAAAGAATTATTTTTATCTTTGAGACTGTGTATTTCCTTTTCTAGTTGATTAACTCTTTTTGCAAAAGCTTGCTTTTGTTGGATGATTTTTATTTAGTTAGTTTTTCTTCAGTGTCTCTTATTTGATATTTTAATTTTTTTGAGTTCTTCTATAAATTATCTCTGGGCAGGAAATCATTTCATATTAGTGAGATGCTTTTTTAATTTTTTTTTTAATTAAAAGTTCTCATCTGAAGCTGAACACTGGTCTTCCCCATTCCCATAATATGTTTAAATAGTGGGCTGTTGATTCTTCTTTGCTGATTCATTTTTTAATAAGAGGTATCAGTGTAAGTATTTTTAATTGTGAAATAGAGGTTGGAAACTCAAACTTCCTCTCCAACTCTACTCTGACCGGAAATCCCAAACCAAGAACTCCACCCCGCTGGTTCACAGCTAGCAGCATCCGTGCTCTACTGCCTCTGCAGTCAGAACTGCTGATTCCTTCTTGCCTCATCTAAGTCGTACACCTATGTCTTATATTCCCAGTCAACTGAGGCTCATTCAATCTGCCCTTTAGATAAGCTAACCCCCAGCCTGGAGCCTTTCTTTCTTTCTTTTTTTTTTTTTTAAATTATAACATTTTATTGACAGAACCCATGACAGTGTAATTTTTTACAACATTATCCCTTGCACTCACTTCTGTTCCGATTTTTACTCCCTCCCTACACCCCCTTCCCCAAATGGCAAGCAGTCCTATACATGTTAAATATGTCACAGTACATCCTAGATACAATATATGTGTACAGAACCAAGTAGTTCTCTTGTTGCACAGGAAGAATTGGATTCAGAAGATATAAATAACCCGGGAAGAAAAACAAAAATGCAAGCAGTTTATATTCATTTCCCAGTGTCCTTTTTTTGGGTGTAGCTGCTTCTGTCCATCTTTGATCAATTGAAACTGAGTTAGATCTTTTTGTCAAAGAAATCCACTTCCATCAAAATACATACTCATACAATGTTGTTGAGATATACAATGATCTCCTGGTTCTGCTCATTTCACTTAGCATCAGTTCATGTAACTCTCTCCAAGCCTCTATGTAGTCATCCTGCTGGTCATTTCTTACAGAACAATAATATTCCATAACGTTCATATACCACAATTTACGCAACCATTCTCCAATTGATGGTCATCCATTCTTTTTCCAGCTTCTAGCCACTACAAAGAGGGCTGCCATAAACATTTTGGCACATACAGGTCCCTTTCCCTTCTTTAGTATCTCTTTGGGATATAAGTCCAGTAGTAGCACTGCTGGATCTAAGGGTATGCACAATTTCATAACTTTTGGGGCATAATTCCAGACTGCTCTCCAGAATGGTTGGATTTGTCCACAACTCCACCAACAATGCATCAGTGTCCCAGTTTTCCCACATCCCCTCTAACATTCATCATTAGCCTGTCATCTTAGCCAATCTGACTGGTGTGTAGTGATATCTCAGAGTTGTCTTAATTTGCATTTCTCTGATCAATAGTGATTTGGAACACTCTTTCATAGGAGGGGAAATAGTTTCAATTTCATCATCCAAAAATTGTCTGTTCATATCTTTTGACCATTTATCAATTGGAGAGTGGTTTGATTTCTTATAAATTAGAGTCATTTCTCTCTATATATTTGGAAATGAGGGCCTTATCAGAACCTTTAATGGTGAAGATGCTTTCCCAGTTTGTTGCTTCCCTTCTAATCTTGTTTGTATTAGTTTTGTTTGTACAAAGGCTTTTTAATTTGATGTAATCAAAATTTTCTATTTTATGATCAGTTCATCTCCAGTTCATCTTTGGTCACAAATTTCTTCCTCCTCCACAAGTTTGAGAGATAAACTATTCTATGTTCCTCTAATTTATTTATAATCTCTTTCTTTATGCCTAAATCATAGACCCATTTTGATCTTATCTTGGTATACAGTGTTAAGTGTGGGTCCATGTCTAATTTCTGCCATACTAATTTCCAGTTATCCCAGCAGTTTTTTGTCAAATAATGAATTCTTATCCCAAAAGTTAGGATCTTTGGGTTTGTCAAACAGTAGATTGCTATAGTTGACTATTTTGTCTTGTGAACCTAACCTATTCCACTGATCAACTAATCTATTCCTTAGCCAATATCAAATGGTTTTGGTGACTGCTGCTTTATAATATAATTTTAGATCAGGTACAGCTAGGCCACCTTCATTTGATTTTTTTTCATTAATTCCCTTGAGATTCTCGACCTTTTGTTCTTCCATATAAATTTTGTTGTTATTTTTTCTAGAGCATTAAAGTATTTTCTTGGAAGTCTGATTGGTATAGCACTAAATAAATAGATTATTTTAGGGAGTATTGTCATCTTTATTATATTTGCTTGGCCTATCCAAGGTCACTCAATATTTTTCCAATTATTTAAATCTGACTTTATTTGTGTGGAAAGTTTTTTTGTAATTTTACTCATATAATTCCTGACTTTCCTTTGGTAGATAGAGTCCCAAATATTTTATGCTATTGGCAGTTATTTTGAATGGAATTTCTCTTTGTATCTTTGCTGTTGGATTTTGTTGGTGATGTATAAAAATGCTAAGGATTTATGGGGATTTATTTTGTATCCTGCAACTTTGTTAAAGTTATGAATTATTTCTAATAGCTTTTTAGTAGAATTTTTGGGGTTCTCTAAGTATACCATCATATCATCTGTAAAGAGTGATAGTTTAGTTTCCTCATTGCCTACTCTTATTCCTTTAATCTCTTTCTTGACTTTTATTGCTGAGGGTAGCATTTCTAATACAATATTGAATAATAATGGTGATAGTGGGCAACCTTGCTTCGCTCCAGATCTTACTGGGAAAGGTTTCAGTTTTTTCCCATTGCATATGATGCTTACTGATGGTTTTAAATAGATGCTACTGATTATTTTAAGGAAAAGTCCATTTATTCCCATACTCTCAAGTGTTTTTAATAGGAATGGATGTTGGATTTTATCAAATGCTTTTGCTGTATCTATTGAGATGATCATATGGTTTTTGTTTGGTTGATTATTGCTATAGTTGATTATGCTAATAATTTTCCTAATATTGAACCAGCCCTGTATTCCTGGTATAAATATTACTTGGTATATTATATTGGTGTATTATCCTGGGGATGATTTTCTGTAATCTTTTTGCTAATATTTTATTTAAGATTTTAGCATCAACATTCATTAGGGAGATCGGTCTATAATTTTCTTTCTCTGTTTTCAACCTACCTGATTTAGGTATCAGTACCATCTCTATGTCATAAAAGGAATTTGGTAGGACTCCTTTAATTGGAATTAATTGTTTTTTAAATGTTTGTAGTATTCACATGTAAATCCCTCTGGTCCTGGGGATTTTATCTTAGGGAGTTGGTTAATAGCTTATTCTATTTCTTTTTCTAAAATGGGACTGTTTAGGATATTTACTTCTTCCTGTAAGTTGTCGAATTTATTGGCATAAAGTTGGCCAAAGTAATTTCTAATTATTGCTCTAATTTTCTCTTCGTTAGTGGCGAGTTCTCCCTTTTTCATTTTTAAGACTAACAATTTGATTTTCCTCTTTCCTTTTTTAAATCAGATTTACTAAGGGTTTGTTTATTTTGTTGGTTTTTTCATAGAACCAACTCTTAGTTTTGTTAATTAATTCAATAGGTTTTTTTTTTTACTTTCAATTTTATTGATCTCCCTGCAGCCTTTCTTCAGATTTTCTTAAGTTTAATCAGGAGGACCACTGTACATTTCCCAAATCTTCTGAACTTTTCATTAATCTAAGTTCTCCTGTGTGAAATGGAGAGATGAAGAACTTACAGTAATGTGTGAATTCTTTTTCTTTATTTTCATTATTCCTGTATTTTCCTATGACCTGCATAAGTACAATATATGCAGGCCTATATTTACATAAATCTTAGTTTGTTACAGGAATATTTACTTAACCTAAGTTGGTGACATTTATCAGTGTTTGACATTTATTGATATTTAGTCCATTAGCTTGTCCACGGTCGGCTCGATTATCTAAAGACTCTCAGCCTAAGCTTCCATTCCAATCTCTCTGGATAGCAACAACCAATTAGATGCCCCTCCCCCCCACCATGCTCTCTTACTTGGGATGTAGTCTCTTGTAACAAAATCTATAAACGCTGTATCTATTCACTGATTCTTCAGCCCTCCTGCTGTAAGTACTTTATCTCATAGTTGGACTGCCCACCTCTCATGAGATCCTATAATAAACAATCTTTCTGTTTTCTACTTTGAATGACCTCTGAGTAGTCATTTTGGGTAGGGGTCTTCCGTGTCCCACACATCCCTAAATCACAAATTCTACTCTGCCATCTTTGTAGAGCACTGCACATTTTTAAAAATTCAATCCAACCTATATATTATCAACAAAGTCCAGCAGGATGATGTTAAAAGATCTTTTAAATAACAGTAGACAGCATAAATAATTGAGATTATACCTGCAAAAACAAAACAAAACAAACAAAAAAAAACTATAGGAACGCAATTACAGAATACTTTTCTATTGTTTAAAAGCTTTTTATTTTCAAAATATATGCACAGATAGTTTTCAACAGTCACTCTTTTCAGAACTGTGTGTTCCATTATTTTTTCTTCCTCCTTTCCCTGACTGTTGGAATCTTTACAAACTGTTAAGTCATTAGAGTTGATAGACAATAATTATCTAATTTAGCATGGTTCAGTATGATTGATCTTATCCTATAAGGACATGTTATGGGTCAGAACCTGGAACAAGGTACTAAGTAGGATTAATTGATACAATGCTGTTGTTCACACCAGTACTCATTGGAGTTCACAAGTATGGGAGATTCACAATGTAAACTTTGTAATTTTGTGAATTCACACCTCCCTTAGGTGTGCCTCCAGAAGGAGAAGTCAACCTTTGGGAAATCATATATAAAGAAGCTCTTAGTTTCGAGTTAGTTAGTTACTTTGGGTTAGAGTTCAGCTGAATTTAGATTGAGAGGGGAGCGTCAAGTAAGTTTAGCGAAGCCCTCTCTGAGTGAGGAGTTTTACTTCAGAACATTGACTGGGGTCAGAGAGGAACACTCTGGGAGGTTGAGAGCCAGAAGCCCTCTTTCAGAGGCAAGACAGATTCACCTTTGTGCTGGCAGGGCTGAAGGACAAACCTTTGGATTTGGAGACATTCGGTGGGATCTCTTAGAACCAAGCAGAGAGATAGGCCTCTAAGCTAACTGGGCTCTATTGGAGGCAATAAAAAAAAATCTGAACTTTTATCCCTAGCTGCATTTTGAGGTGATTATTACTTTCAACTGCAACTAAGGCTGCCTCCAGAAAACCTCCCCTGAGAAAGCTGTTTTCTCCCAGTGAGAACTACCATTATTTTCTTTTAAAAGAAGAAAATCACCACATTTTGGTGCCCTGAATGTGGGACTGATTTCAGTGGAAAAGCTCCAATCCCGATCTCAGTGGAAAAGCCTCTGATCCTGATTCCAGTGGAAAAGACTCTTCAACCCAGAAATTAGGGTGAGTACAACAAGGAAATTTTGTTAAAAGAGTTAAAGTAGAATTTCATCTAAGATGGGACAGATGTTTAGAAAATAGCCTTCTGTTTTTGTTCAAGGAAAATGTTTAGAGAGCATTGTCAAAGTTATGGAAAGCCAAGGTTTGGTTATAATTTTGGAGCAGATCACTGAACTTTTAGAAACTGTTAAGTACATATGTCCTTGGTTCTCTACAGAAAAGGAATTGGATTTCGATGAGAGTGGAAATTAATAGGAGAAAAACTGGGTGAATACTACAGATCTAATTCAAACTCAATGTAGTGGACATTAGAAAGAAAGGATCTTTTTTTATAATAGAAATGGACCTGATTCAATTTCCAAAGACATAATTAATACATACACTTTAATACAATTGGCTATAAGAAATTATTTAAGTGTTATAATGAAGAAAAAAAAAGTGCAGGAAGGAGAAGTGCCAACTTTACTAGGTGAAAAGGGGGGCAAATCAGATGAGAATGGAGTTAATTACAATTCTGAGTGTGATACTTCACAGCAGGAGGAATTAGATCATTCCACATGTCATGACCCTCCCTGCTCAATTAACCCTTCATGGGTGGAGGAAGAAGAGGGAGGGAGAGAGGCAGAAACACAGTCAGCTTCTCCTGTAAAGCAGAATATGACAAGATTAGAAAAAACATTAATTAAGGCAAAAGATGAAGGAGAAAATATATCTGATTTTATAAATGCATATCCTGTGATTGAAAAGCTTGACTCTTCAGGTCAAAAAAAAGAGAAAATATACTCCTTTTAATTTGGAAAAAAATAGAGATTTGAAAAAAGGGTTGCACTCTTTATGGGGCTACATCATTTTACGTGAAGATGTCACTAGATAATTTGTCTTATGAAATCTTAACCTCAAATGACTGGAAATCCATAGCTAGAACATGTCTAGAACCAGTACAAAATTTATTATGGCTTTTGGAGTATCATGAATTATGTAGGATTCAAGCCCAATGCAACAGGCAAACAGGAGCTATTGGACAAATCACTTCACCAACTAGCTGGTGAAGGTCAGTATGCAGAGAATTCAGAACAGATTCATTACCCCATAACAGTGAATGAGCAAATTTCTAAGGCTGCAATAAAAGGTTGGAATTCTATCCCTGGACAGAAAGATGGAAATAAAGCTTTTACAAAACTAGAGCAAGATCCCAATGAACCTTTTGCAGAATTTGTGGGACGTTTGCAAACAGCTGTAATAAGAACCATTGGAGACAATGCAGCAACAGAAATAATGACTAGACATTTGGCTAAGGAAAATGCCAATGAAGTTTGCAATAGAATTATATGGGGACTAGACAAAGATGCTTCTTTAGAGGAGATCATAAAACGTTGTGCCACAGTGGGCACAAATGGTTATTATACCCAAACTATGATAAACATGGAAAGACAAGGTCCCTCTTGGCAAGGAACTTCTAGAGAAACTCGTTGATGTTTTCAGTGTGGAAAAATAGGACACTTTAGAGCTTAGTGTAAATATGGAGATAGAATGAGAGGACAGGGTGAGAGCATAAAACCCCAAACCCCATGTCCAAAATGCACCCGAGGCTTTCACTGGGCCTCAGAATGCAGATTGACCCAAGGAAATGAGAGTCAGGGCCCAGCTCCAATGTATCAATCAAAAGACAGATGGGGCATGATAGCAGCTGAGGTTATATACCCAGAGAGACTTTAGAAATTCAGGATGATGTCATCAACTAACAGAAAATCAATCAGGATTAAAGTTGGGTAGAATACAGATTTTTTAACCCAACAAGGCAGTATCCAGTGCAAACAGCTCCAATGTAATTACCAGATGATGAGGAAAAATCCCAAAAGTGCTAAATAGAAGGGAATTAGATAGGTTAACTGCTTGGGGAAGAGTGTTTGTATTTCCACAGGCAGAGAAGGAATCAGATGGGTGCCAATGAGCTGTATTCACTTTGTCCATCAGAGAGAAACAGAAAAAGAGAAAAACCTCAAAACAAAGGAGAAGATTTAAGAAACATCTGACACTGAAAGAGCATAGCTGACAATGAGACTGTTAAAAGAACTTTAAAACCTTCAGCTTTCAGTTCCTGAAAAACCAGCAACAATCATTGGATTCCCTGAGATGAAACAGAAAAAGAGAAAAACTTCAAAAGAAAGGATATTTAAGAAACATCTGACACTGAAAGAGAATGGCTGACAATGAGACTGTTAAAATACCTTTTAAAATCTTCAGGAATCATTGGATTTCCTAATACAAGATGAGACTGTTTTAGTTCTTGAAAAACCAGCAAGAAGCATTGGATTCCTTGAGATGAAAAATTGTTGATGAGACTATTGCAGTACTTCAGAGCTTACAGGAACTATTGGATTCCTGGCACATGAACTAATGGACAATGGATTCCTTTTGGACTATTCTAGGACTTATAGACATGTGTAAATTCTCAGGTTGATTCATTGTATTTGTTAAAATTACTACTAGCCTGTGTTATATTGCTATGTGCTTATGCCATTATGTGTAATGCCTCCCATATTGATGAATTTATGTATACCATGTATATCTGTTTCACCTGACTTCCTTCTTTAGATGACAAGTAATTCAATGTATATTAAATATGTGCAATTCTTCTATACATATTTCCACAATTATCATGCTGCACAAGAAAAATTATATCAAAAAGGAAAAAAAATGAAAAAAATGCAAGCAAAGAAAAACAACAACAACAAATTAAAATATTATGTTATGATCCAAACTCAGTCTCCACAGTCCTTTTACTGGGTGCAGATGGCTCTCTTCATCACAAGTTCATTGGAACTGGCCTGGATCACCTCACTGTTGAAAAGAGCCCCATTTATCAGAATTGATCATATAATTTTGTTGCTATTGTGTACTATGCTCTCTTAGTTCTACAAACTTTACTTAACATTAGTTCATGTAAGTCTCTCCAGGCCTTTCTTAAATCATGCTGCTGATCAACTTATAATGCTGATCATTATAATATTCTATAATGTTTATTCATAACTTATTCCCCAACTGATGAGCATCCATTCAGTTTCCTTGCCATGACAAAAAGGGATGTTACAAACAATTTTTGCACATATGGGTCCTTTTCCCTTTTTTCAACAATCTTTTTGGGATACATATATAGTAAAGACACTGCTGAATTAAAGGGTACACACACTTCAATGGCCCTTTGGGCATAGTTATTGGATCCAGAATGGTTGGAACGTTCACAACTTCACTTGTAAAGGGCAGAACTTAAGGCTCAGTGTGATTTATTTAGTCCTTCAACAAGGTGTTAACTAGTGGAATTGATAATACAATGGTTATCTAGTTTAGCATGTGAGTTCTCTAGTTCAGTATGATTGCGCTAGTGATATGATTGGTTTATACTCAGTATACTGTAATGATGTAATTGTAATATAGCATATAAACTAGGACAAACTCAGCCAGAGACAGACTCAGAGAACTGGAGGCTGGAGCTCCAGCTTTCAGACTCAGAGAGACATTCCATCTTCATCAACCTCGTAGTGGCTGGCCTGTTTTCCTGCTTCCCCCACTGAGACGAAGGCCCATCTAAAGGGCCTCCAGAAAGGTAGCCGAGCCCCAGACTGTGAAGGATACAATACTGTGAAGGAGACAATAATGTCTTTTGGACTTTATCATCTAGCTGTTCTCATGGTGATTACTCTGCTGAAATGAAGGCTGGTCCCAAGACCTCCAGAAAGCTAATCAGAACATTACATTCACCAACAAAGTATTAGTATCCCAGTTTCCCCAAATACTTTCCAACATTCATTATTATTTTTACTGTCATTGAAGTCAATTGGAGAGGTGTAGAGTGGTAGCTCATAGTTATTTTAATTTGCGTTTCTCTGATCAATTGTGATTTAGGACATTATTTTTTCATATGACAAGAAAAGGTTTTAATTTCTTCATCTGAAAATTGTTTGTTCATATCCTTTGACCATTTATCAATTGGAGAATGGCTTGCATTCGTATAAATTTAAGTCAACTCTCTATATGTTTTAGAGAGGAGGCCTTTATCACATCTCCTGAATACATTTTTGCTCAGTTTTCTGTTTTCTTTCTAATATTGTCTGCATTGGTTTTGTTTATATAAAACCTTTTTAACTTTATATAATAAAAAATACCCATTTTGCATCCTATAATGTACTCTAGTTTTTCTTTGGCTACAAATCCCTTTCTTCTCCACAGAATTGAGAGGTAATCTATACTTTATTGTTCTAATTTGCAAATAGTATAACTCATTATGTCTATATCACAAACCCATTTGAACTTCTCCTGGGATAGGATTTTAGGTGTAGGACAGTTCCTAGTTTCTGCCATATTAATTTCCAATTTTCCCAACAATTTTACCAAATAGTGAGTTTTTATCCCAGAAGCTAGGGTCTTTGGGTTTGTTAAACACTAGATTACTATAGTTATTGACTATTGTGTCTTATGAACCTAACCTATTCTACTGATCAACTACTCTATTTCTTCACCAGTACCAAGTGGTTTTAATAACCACTGCTTTATAATGTAGTTTTAGGTTTGGTACAGGTAGGCTATCTTCATTTGCTTTGCTTTTCATAAATTCTCTTGATATTTTTGACCTTTTATTCATCCAAATTAATTTTATTTTCTAATTCTATAAAATAATATTTTGGCAGTTTGATTGGCAGGGCACTGAACAAGTAGACAAATTTAGGCAGAATTGGAATATTTTTAGTATATTAGCTTGGTCTAGTCATGAACAACTGACTTGGTAGTACATGGCACCTACATAAAAACTGATCATGTATTAGGGCCTAAAAACCTCACAAACAAATGCAGAAAGGCAAAATTAACAGATGCTCTCTTTTCAGACCACAGCACGATAAAAGGTATGTTCTTTTCTGTCCCTATTCAAATTTCTCTACAGATTTATCATATCTAGGTTTTCTAGGATCCTATTAACCTCTTTATTTTCTTTTTTGTGTATTTGTTTGATTTTGAGAAGGTTGAGGTCCCCCACTAATATAGTTTACTGTCTATTTCTTCTTGTAACTTGCTTAATGTATTCTCTAAGAATTTGTATGCTTTACCATTTGGTGCATATACAATTAATATTGTAACTTCTTCCTTGTTTATGGTACCCTTTATCAAGATGCACTTTCCTTCCTTGTCTCTTGTATTGAGATCAATTTTTACTTTTGCTTCACCTAAGATCAGAATTGTTATCCCTATTTTTTACTTCAGCTGAAGCATAATGAATTTTTTTCAACCTTTTATCTTTATTCTGTATACATCTCTCTGTATCAAACAAGTTTCTGTAAACAACCTATTGCTGGATGCTGCTTTTTAATCAACTGTTATTCATTTCCATTTTATGGGAAAGCTAATAACATTCACATTAATGGTTATGAATGTATAGTATGTATAGCTCTGTATTTCACTCCATCCTATGTTCTTCCCTTTTTATACTTTTGTTCTTTCTTTCCAACATGTCCTTATCATGTTTTTTACCCCCACCCACTATTTTATCTCCTATGAGCTCTCACCCTTCTTTTAGTAATCTTTTTTTTTAAACCTACTCCACCTTATTACCTTATATTCTATCACCCTTTCCCCCCCTTCTCTTACCTTTTCTCCTAGTGTTTCTGCTCTCCCTTCTATCCTGCATCTTCTTTTTCTTTCCTTTTTCTCCTCCTACTTCTTTATAGGGTTAGATGAACCTATAATAATTTATGTTCTTCCATTTTAGAGCCAAAACTTATGAGATTGTCTTCAGACAATACTCATCCCCCTCCATTTTTCCTCTGTGGAGTAATAGGTCTTTTGAGCCTCTTAGTGTAAACTATTTTTCCCATTATACCTTCCTTTTCCCCTTTTCCCAGTACAGACCTTACTGTCTTGTAATGCATAGTATTACATTACCCAATCTTTATTGCCTTTTTCTTTGATTTCATCACATCACAGTCCATTCAGAATCATCCTTTGAGTCCATGTAATGGCCCCCTCTGTCTGGTCCAGTGACTGATACAGTTTTCAAGAGTTATAGATATCATTTTCTGACATGTGGATGCAAACAGTTTAATTTTTAAATAATATACATTCCCCCCTATTTATCCTTCTATGTTTCTCTTCAGTCCTGTGTTGGTACATTAAATTTTCTCTTTAGTTCTGGTTTTTCAATGGAAATGATTTAAAGTCTCTTATTTAATTGAAGGTACATCACTTCCCCTGAAAGATGATGCTGAATATAGCTGAGTAGTTAATTCTTGGTTGTAACCCTAGGTCCTTTGCCTTCTGGAATATGAAATTCCAGGCCCTCTGAAACTTTATTGTAGAAATTGTCAGAGCTTGGGTAATCCTGACTATTGGTCATTGATATTTGAATTGTTTTTGTCAGGCAGCTTGCAGTATTTGTTTCCTTGAGATTATAGTTTTGGAGTTTCACAACGATGTTCCCCGGGTTTTTTCTTGTGAGATCTCTTTTCAGAGGTTATCAATGGATTCTTTCAATAAGTATTTTCTCCTCTGTTTCTACAATATTGGAGCAGTTTTCCTTAATGACCATTGACAGAAAGCTATCCAGACTCTATTTCTTTGGTCTTGGCCTTCAGATAGACCAATATTTTTTAACTGTCTCTTCTGGACTTATTTTCCAAGTCAGCTATTTTTCCAATGAAATATTTCACATTTTCTCCCTTTTTTTTTCAATTTATCTCATTGTTTGAGATTTCTTTTATGAACTTTCTATCCTCATCTGAATTTTTGTGTTGTTCTGCCCTGCTACCATAATAGCTTTCTATGGTCAAGGTTCTTTTCTATTTCTTGCTCATTTTCTTTCCTTTTTTTTTTTTTTTTTTTTTTGTATTTCCTCTTTTTTAACTTTTAAGGTGGAGCTCTCCTGGAGTGATAGTGACACTGTCCTAAGTTTCTTGTGCTGCTCTGAGCCTTGGCTTTGAGTACAGGGACTCCTTGTATTATAGGAAGTAGTTTTTCCTACTCTGTTCAAGAGACAGCCTGTTTCCCAGAGTTTGCCTTCTGAGCTGGGACTGGAAGCAGACCCATTGATTTGCGCCCCATGGACATATGACCCACGGTTTCATGAAGAATCAAATATGTCTGAAAGCTTGTATAACAACAACAACTGAATAAGTAAAATCATCTTACTAAAAACTATCATTTTTATTACATTGTCTTTTATTACATTTTATTACATTGGCATACCAGTGAGCAATAAATATTTCACCAGTTTAGATCTGTCTCTGTATGAAAAGTGTTTTAAAATTGTGTTCATAAAGTGTTTTATCTTGTCAGGTATTCCTCCTAATATTTCATTTTATCTACCATTATTTTAAATATTTTTTTTCTGTCTATCTCTTGCTGCTAGGTTTTGTCGGTAGTATATATAAGTGCTGATGATTTGTCTGAATTTATTTTATATTTTGCAATTCTTCTAAAGTTGTTACTTATTTCAACTAGTTTTTCAATTAAAGCTTTGTTTCCTTGTCTACTTTTACTTTGTTAATGTCAATTTCTTGTTTTACTGTTATATAATTAGTAATTCTAGTACAAAACTGAATATTTTTAATAATAGTGAATATCCATGATTTACTCCTGATGTTGTTGGGACAGATTCAAGTTTATAGCCCTTACAGAAACTCTGATTCTTGGTTTTGATATATACTACTTAATATTTTAAGAAGTTAATTCTGATGATTTGTAAGTTTTTTTTTTTTTAAAGTAATGGATAGTGTTTATTGTCAAAACATTTTCTGCATTTATTGATATAAACATTTGATTTTGGTAAATTTTGCTAATAGTTTTCCTAATAGGAGAAGCAATCCAGCATTCCTGGTATAAAACCTATCATCATAGCATATGATCATTGTAATTAACTGTTATAGTCTCTTTGATAGTATTTTATTTAATTTTTTGCATCAATATTCCTTAAGTAAATTGATTCAAAGTTTTCTTTTTTTGTTGTTTTTTGTTCTCTCTTCTTTAAACCTAAAAACCCTGTTTGTGTCCAAAAAAGTAATTTTTCTGTTGTTTTTTCAGACATATTTTTTCAAGTAGTTTATATACTATTAGAATTAATTGTTCCTTAAATATTAGCTAGATTTCACTTGTGAATTCATCTGGTCCTTGGGATTTTTTCTCAGGGTACTGATTAATGGCTTGTAAAACTTATTTTACTAAGATATTAAAATACTCTATTTCTTCTATTATTCTAATCATTCTAAATTTATGTAAATATTCATTTAATTTAATTTAATTTTAATTTTCAACTTTGCTGACATGTATTTGGGAAAATAACTTGTTAATTATTTTAATTTCATATCCTTTGGTAGTATAGCCATCCTTTTTATTTTTGATAATGATAATTTATTTTTTAGATAAAATTATTTACTGTTTTATTAACTTTATCATTTTTTCATAAAATAAATTCCTAGTTTTGTGTAATAGCTCTTTTTATTTTTAATTTTATTAATCACTCCTTTGATGTTTTTCAGGATTTCCATTTTGATTTTAAATTGGGAATTTTTGGTTTATTCTTTTTTTTTAATGTTCTTTTTAGTACCATTGCTAATCAATTGATCTATTCTTCCCCTTTTTTATCGATGTATACATTAAGAAATACAACTTTTCCCCTAAATATTATATTGGCTGCATCCACAAATTTTGAAATGTTATCTAATTATTTTAATTCCCTTTAATTAATTTATGGATTGTTTCTATGATTTCTTCTTTGATTTCTTCATTATTTATTTCTAAATGTTTACTTATTTAAAACTAAATACAAAATAAGAAAAAAAATATAAAAGAGAGAGATGAGAAAAAATCAAAACAAAATATTGTTGTATGCCCAGAAAAATATCAAGGCAGATTAAAAATATGTAACAATGATTTTCCATTTCAAGAAAGCATTTATAACAATAGAAAACATTATAGTCATGACTATTTTTTTTGCTTCCTTTTAAATTATTCTCTTATTCTTTACTGTGTACTTTTTAATTTATTATTTTCTTTTTTTTTTCCTTTCATATATCCCACCTCTCCCAAGCAGGCTACAATTAAACACAGATATATTTATTCACACACTCACAGATATGCATTTACACAAATGTAAACATGAATTTAAAATATTATTAACATGGCTAACATATAACTAGATTTCTTTCTTGATTAGATATTTAAGTTTTATTCTGAGATTAACTTTTTTTGTTCTAGTAAATTTTATTCCTGATCCTTGTTATTGTGTTTGTTTGTATCTCTTATTTCCTATCCCTGGTAGCTCTTCTATTTTAATTCTAGTCCTCAATTTGCCTTGCTATTACTTAAACTTCCCCCAACCCATAAATCCCTCCCTTATCTTCTCCTCCCAAGCTCTCCCTCCCTTACCTCAATCTCATTAATCTACATCCTTTTCCCTTAATAGAAAATCACTTTTGTATCCCACTTTATCCTGTCACTCTTTCCCTCACTTTTTAGTCCTTGTCCATTAATCTACACACTTTGTCCCCCTGCCATAAATATATATACCTTTCTATAATCTATCTTATACTATTTCCTGTCCCATTATCTCTTTATAGAATTTAGAGGGTGCTATATAGAATTCATAGTAGAATCTCCTATACTATTGATCAGAGAGATGCAAATTAAGACAACTCTGAGATATCACTACACACCTGTCAGATTGGCTAAGATGACAGGAAAAAATAATGATGAATGTTGGAGGGGATGTGAACGAACCCAACCATTCTGGAGAGCAATCTGGAATTATGCCCAAAAAGTTATCAAAATGTGCATACCCTTTGATCCAGCAGTGTTTCTATTGGGCTTATACCCCAAAGAGATACTAAAAAAGGGAAAGGGCCCTGTATGTGCCAAAATGTTTGTAGCAGCCCTGTTTGTAGTGGCTAGAAACTGGAAAATGAATGGATGCCCACCAATTGAAGAATGGCTGGGTAAATTGTGGTTATGGAATATTATTGCTCTCTAAGGAATGACCAGCAGGATAAATACAGAGAGGCTTGGAGAGACCTACATGGACTGATGCTAAGTGAGATGAGCAGAACCAGGAGATCATTATACACTTCGACAATGATATTGTATGAGGATGTATTCTGATGGAAGTTGATTTCTATGACAAAGAGACCTAACTGAGTTTCAATGGATAAATGATGGACAGAAACAGCTACACCCAAAGAAGGAACACTGGGAAACAAATGTGAACTATTTGCATTTTTGATTTTCTTCCTGAGTTATTTTTACCTTCTGAATCCAATTCTCCCTGTTAACAGGAGAACTATTTGGTTCTGCAAATATGTATTGAATCTAGGATATACTGCAACATATTTAACATATATAGGACTGCTTGCCATCTGGGGGGGGGGAATTGAAATATAAGCGAGTGCAAGGGATAATGTTATAAAAAATTACCCTGGCATGGATTTTGTCAATACAAAGTTATTATTAAATAAAATTAAATTAAAATTAAAAAAAAAAGAACTGTATACCACTGGGACTACTGAGATATCCCCTGGAGAGCAGAAACCTGTCCCTGTCCAGCCTATAGACCCTTTGCCTCCACACACAGTTGGCTTGACCATTTCACCTCCTGAGAGTACTTACAAAACACTATCTATTCATAGACTGATTTGGGAAAGTGGAGAATGTGTAACTAATGTTCCAGTCACTAATATAGGTAGAAAATGTGTGATATTTTACCCAGGAGATGTAGTGGCATCAGGCGTCCTGATACACACTCCTGATATGCAATTTGGTGACATTTACCAAATTTTGACTCCTAACAACAGAATATAGGAATATTCTGGACTGCAGCTATTACAGCTGATCATCCTATGCTCACTATCTATGTAAATGATATACCATTGAAAGAGTTGGTAGACACGGGTGCAGATCATACAGTCATTAGACGTGTCAGTTGTTCAAGTTCACTGGCCAAAGATTACAGCAAACATCCATATGTCTTGCATAAGAGGAGCAATAGTAGCTGAACTTAATGCTACCCCTTTGAGAAGGAAATTTGAAGACAGAAGAGGAGTCTTCTCTCCTTTTGTAGTTAAAAAAAATCCCCATCAGTTTATGGGGAAGAGACTGTTTCTATTATACCTCTCTGTATAAGGAGGATATGAAAAGATTTGCCTTTTCAGTGCCCAGTGTTAATTTAGCTGAGCCTTATAAAAGATTTGAATGAACAGTTTTGCTACAGGGAATGAAAAATAGTCCTACTATGTGGCTGCTCCTATTATTCCTGCAAGAAAAGCATTTCCAAAAGTTATGTTATTATATTACATGGATGATATCTTGGGACAGATCCTGAGGAGCTAAATGTGGAACAGGACACAAGGGTGGGACTTGGGAGCTGAGAGTTAGAGGCACAGGCGAGTGCTATGATGCAGCGGGGCTTACCCCTTAGAGCTGGCACTTGCCACTGCGAGTGCCACTCCTCCCTCCTTAGTGCTCAGAAAGTCTTGCACACCTCCTTATTCTTCATGGACCATTCTTTAGATGACCCAACCCCTCTGGCTCCTAGAAAACTTTTCTACCCCAAACTCACAGGGATATAAGTAAGACTGTGCTAAAAATAAGTTTCTTCTGCACTCACCTCTACTTCCTGATTGGTCTGTCTCTATGGGATCTGGGTTGGAGCCCAAAGGCAAGTGAGCTGGCCTAATTGTGGCCACTAATGGGTAGGCATATCGATCAGGCAGTGGGCTGGGATAAATGGTGCCCAAAGAGGGACCATGCAACTAGCACCTCGTCATGTAGCAGTTCTCCAGGGTGAGAAGGGAGACAGATCTCTGCTCTAGAGAGTGGAAATGATAGAGTACAGTAGGATATCAGATGGCTTCTTATGGAAAGAAAACCCCTGGGGAAATTCCTACACCTCATTTAATATATCAATGGGTACAAAGTATTGCTTTATATCCCTTAGAGGGCATTAAGTTAAATCCCCTCAAAGTGCAAACAGAAAGGGAAGATAAAGATAGAGACAAGGATTCCTACAAGGTGCTAACTCAGTGGAATTAATAAAGATAATGTACTTAGTACATGTACTTAATACTTACTATAGTTTCACAAGATTCACACCTATGATGAGAGAGCATGTAAGCTCAGACAAATTCAGGGAGAGACAGAACTAGGGAAGACAGAGACTGTGGTGGACAGAGACTCCTGTCTTTCCCACAGAAACCAAGACATATTCTGGAGGATCTCAAGAAAGCTGGCCCAGCAGAGGCATTGGCCCATACATAACACCATACACCAAGATAAGGTCAAAATGGGTTCATGGCCTAGGCATAAAGAATGAGATTATAAATAAATTGGAAGAGCATAGGATAGTTTACCTCTCAGACCTGTGGAAGAGGGAGGAATTTATGACCAAAGAACTAGAGATCACTATTGACCACAAAATAGAAAATTTTGATTATATTAAATTGAAAAGTTTTTGTGCAAGCAAAACTAATGCAGACAAGATTAGAAGGGAAACAATAAACTGGGAAAACATTTTTACAGTCAAAGGTTCTGATAAAGGCCTCATTTCCAAAATATATAAAGAATTGGCTCTAATTTATAAGAAATCAAGCCATTCTCCAATTCATCAATGGTCAAAGGATATGAACAGACAATTCTCAGATGAAGAAATTAAAACTATTTATAGACATATGAAAATATGCTCCAAATCATTATTAATCAGAGAAATGCAAATTAAGACAACTCTGAGATACCACTACACACCTGTCAGATTGGCTAGAATGACAGGGAAAGATAATGTGGAATGTTGGAGGGGATGCAGGAAAACAGGAACACCGATACACTGTTGGTGGAATTGTGAACACATCCAGCCATTCTGGAGAGCAATTTGGAACTATGCTCAAAAAGTTATCAAACTGTGCATACCCTTTGATCCAGCAGTGTTTCTACTGGGCTTATACCCCAAAGAGATACTAAAGAAGGTAAAGGAACCTGTATGTGCCAAAAACAGGCAGCCCTGTTTGTAGTGGGTATAAGCTGGAAAATGAATGGATGCCCATTAATTGGAAAATGGTTGAGTAAATTGTGGTATATGAACGTTATGGAATATTATTGTTCTGTAAGGAATGACCAGCAGGATGAATACAGAGAGGACTGGCAAGACTTACATGAACTGATGCTAAGTGAAATGAGCAGAACCAGGAGATCATTATATACCTTAACAACAATACTGTTTGAGGATGTATTCTGATGGAAGTGGATCTCTTCGATAAAAAGAGCTAATGCAGTTTCAATTGATCAAGGATGGACAGAAGCAGCTACACCCAAAGAAAGAACACTGGGAAAAGAATATAAACTGCTTGCATTTTTGTTTTTCTTCCCAGGTTATTTATACCTTCTGAATCCAATTCTCCCTATGCAACAAGAAAACTGTTTGGTTCTGCACATATATATTGTATCTATGATATACTGTAACCTATTTAACATGTAAAGGACTGCTTGCCATCTGGGGGAGGGGGTGGAGGGAGGGAGAGGAAAAATCGGAACAGAAGTGAGCGCAAGGGATAATGTTGTAAAAAATTACCTTGGCATGGGTTCTGTCAATAAAAAGTTATTTAAAAAAAAAAAAAAGAAAGAAAGAAAGCTGGCCCAGGCTCTAGGCAAAGAGATAATAAAGGATTTGGACTTTAATCCCTGGCTACTCTTGTGGTAATTACTGAAATGAAAGGAAGGTGCTTCCAAAAACTCCAACAAAAGCTCAACAGAGGTTACACTTAGAGAGAACATTACAGAGAAAACCCAAGAAACATCAGGTAGTTCCATCTCTGCCTACATGTGCCACTAAAAGAGCATGGCTATTAGCATGGTTATGAGTATGGCAATTGTCTCATGAACATCAAAAATTGTTAATGAGATTGTTGCAGGATTTCAAAACCTGCAGGAATCATTGGATTCCCTGATACATGAAGTGATGGATAATAGATTGGTTTTGGACTATCTTTTTGATGCTGAAGGAGGTGTTATGTGTGATTGTTATTTATATGCCCTCCTTCTAGTACTAGGGAACCTAGGAACAAGAATGCAAGGGAACAGAATAACAAGAGTTTGCATTAATCTTGAGACCCTTCATCGTGTACCTTGCACACAATGCCCCATTTGCATGGGCAACATGTCTGTGCAAAAACAAGTCTTTTGAAAACCTGACCCTTGTGGTCTTTGGCTGGTTGCATCTTGATCAGCTCATTCTTGGGAATGGATGTTGAGACCTTGAGTGTAAGTTCTGCCTCACTGGCTAAAGGTCCAGGGTACACACTCTGTAGACACGTCAGGACAGGCATTGAGCATGCATCAAATCAAGATTGTTCCCACCGGCTCAGGAGTTGGGCTCCTGGATACACAAGCTATACACATACTTGTTGTTGGGACATGTTGGCAAGGGAGAGGAGAGGGCTATAAGGACAGAACAGCAGAGGGAAAGAAAGGAATCAGAAGAAGAGACAAGATGATGTAACCAAGCAATAAAGCTTCTCTACTGCATAAGTGGTGTCAGACTGCTCTGTTGTATCCAGAGACACCTGAAGATCATAGAGGCAAAGATAATTGAGTAAGTGCTCAGACTTCAGCTGGTGTCAACTGGTCTGCACTAGCTGAGGACCCCAACATTCTAAGACTCATGGATATTTTTTTATATCGTGCTGATTCATATTGTTTGTTACATCACTACTTGCATGTATGATTTATCATGTTGATTTATGTTATTTGTTACATCACTATTTGCCTATATTATATTACTACTTGCTTATAATCTCATGCTGATGGATTTATATAAACCTGTTTTAACTAAAATAAAAGAAAACAGAAGATGTAGAAGGCCACAAATGGGGGGGAACTCTGGGTAAGATGTTATGTCCAGGCTAGCTATCTGTAGGTTCTTGGGACAACCTTGGTCTCAGCAGGATAGACAGCATTAGAATAGTCAGGAAGAGAGCCTTTATTCTGGCCCAGTCTTGATCTTAGTGGAGGAATGCAGGAAGTAGGAGGGCCACCAGGAGTATGGTCCTTCTCATTTCCAGTCCTTCTCAGCCCTTAAATATCTTATTACAATTACATCATTACAGCATATTGATTATGTGTGAAGTAACTATTACATCACCATGCTAAATATTAAATATATGTATACTACAGAACCATCAACTCATCAATTCCACTGAGTTAACACTTTGTTGTAAGTGTCCTTGTTTCAAGTATATTTCTCCAAAGTTCTGGTCCTCTACATCTCCCTTTTTCTTTTGTTTTAGAGCACAGGAAGTCATGCCCTATCTGACTTCTCAGGAAGGAAGATGAAAACACCAAAAAAGAGGTGATCACACCCTCCCTCACTTCTTGGGGAGATGAGAACACCAAATCAACACCTTTCCTGAATGGAAATGTCTTATTTGAAACAGTTATACATAAATCCATCAGCATGGAAGTTATTACACAAGCACATAGTAATATAACACAGATTAGTCATGTTGCAACAAACATGAATCAACATGATGAATTATACATGTCCTTAAGTTCTAGAAGGAGGGTATATAAATAACTTTCATACATACATCTCCTTTAGCAGCCAAGAGATAGTCCAAAACCAGTCTATTGTACATTACTTCATGCGTCAGGGAATCCAATGATTCCTGTGAGTTCTGAAGTCCTGTATCAGTCTCATCAACAATTTTTGATGTTAATGAGTCAATTACTATACCCATAGGGTTACCAGTCATGCTTTTTTTAGTGGCACATGTAGTCAGAGATGAAACCATCTGATATTTCTTGGTCTTTTTCTTTGTTTCAAGGGTCTTTTTCATCTCTCTCCAGTTGTCAAGGCAAATACAGCTTGTTGGCACCTATCTGATTCCTTCTCCATCTGTAGAGATACAAGCAAACCCTCTCCCCTAAACAGTTAACCTATCTGGCCCCTTCCATTCACCACATTCTGGATCACTCCACATCACCTGGTGATTATCTAAAGAGAGTGGAGCTGCACATTCTGCCAGAGCCAGTGCATCTTTATCAAAAATCAAAAAATTAATAATATAAAGAGCTAAATTTAGAAGTTCTCTAAGGTTACCTGTGGCTCCAACTTTCTTTTGTTTTTGGAGAAGTGACTTGATGTCTCTGATTCTCCTCTCTATTATTGCCTGTTCTTGAGGATTAAAAGATGTGCCCGTGGTGTGTAAAATCTGATACTGTGCACAAAAGTGTGCAAAATGTTTAGAAGTATATGCAGGTCCATTATCTGTTTTTATTGATTGTGGCACACCCATAATGAAAAAAGCTTTTCTAAGGAATGCAGTTTGCTGCTGATATTGCAAAAAGTAAATCCTGAAAAGATGTCTACTATGACAGGGATAAAAGACAGACAACCAGAAGTTTTATAATGGGTCACATCCATTTGCCTAATTTCATTGGTTCTCAAACCATGAGAATTCTTTCCTGAAGGGAACAGATGAGTGTGGAAAAGAAATCAAACTGTACAGGCTTTTACTATGCTCCTAGCTTCCTCTTTTGTTATACCAAATTGCAAATGTAAAGCTCAAGCAGCCTGATGATATTTAGAATGAGATTCTTGGGCTGCCTGAAATAAAGGAGTATTAGCTAACATGGTCAGAAGGCGATCTGCCTTTGAATTTCCATGAACAATAGGAGCTGGAAGTCCACTGTGAGAGTGGACACACAAAATATAAATCTTCCCTGGACGCTTTCTCACTTGTTCTTGAAATTCTTTAAAGAGCTGATATATATTAGAAGCTACAAATTTTATTTGGGCTGTGGCAATTCTTTGTTTCACACTTACTGAATAGGCTGAATCAGCTACTATATTTACATCTCTTGGATGATAAGTAAGAGCTAGCATGATTGCATACAATTGATTCTGCTAAGTGTACTGGAAAGGAGTTCTGACTACTCTATAGTTAAGTCATGAGAGCATACAGCACAAATGTTATATATGGATGCATCTGTAAAGATAGTTGGTACTTAGAAACCTTTTCTTCAAGAAATCTTTTCTTCCATTGCTAATTATGTAATAGCTGGGTTATCTTTAATGGAGACCCATGTTAGAATCCTTACAAAGTGTTAAGTCACTTATCTAATTTTGCATAGTAATTAGCAAGTTCTCTATCTCACTAATGTATTTAAGTACTCACTGGAGTTCACACTTTTGGGAGATTCACAAGTCAGGATTTAGTATGAGATTCACAAGTTACACCTTCCACAATCCCACTCTCAGAGGAGGAGTCAACCTTTTAGTTCACACCTCTAAAAGAGCATAAAAGGACAAGCCTCAGTCAGGAGTCAGTAGAACCAAGATTCAGAGAGAGCTGGAGGCAGAGGCAAAGGACAAGTTGCAAGAGCTCTTGCAACCAAGCAGAGAGATAGGCCTCTAAGAAAACTAACTGGGCTATTTTGGAAGAGAAAATAAAGGACTGCACTTTAACAGCTGGCTGTATTTGAGGTGATTATTAATCAGAACTGAAACTAAGCCTGCCTCCAGAAGCCCCCCAAGAAACCTGCTCCCAGAGAACAATCATATTTTAGAAAAGAAGGGAATACTACAGACCTGTGTGTAAAATTTGGAGCTGTGGCCAATAAAATTTGGCACTCTGGGATGGTTTCCCTGAATGTATATTCATTTTTGCATTGGTATAAAAGGTGTATATCTTCTCAGGTCTTATCCTAGGTAATTGTACTACTTGCTTAACAGCCTTTAATAAAAATCTAGCCACAAGCACTGGGTAAGGAGTAAGGCTTTGGTCTGGTTGTGCTGGAAAGGTCACCCACTCAATCACACTGTCTCCTTGATGAAGGACTGCTGTGGCTGCCTCTTTTGTAGCAAAAACGGATATTTCCAAAGGTTTTTGAGTGACTCTTTCAACAACATTGGATAAAGCCAGTTCAACTTCTCTTAAAACCTCTTGAGCTTCTTTTGTAAGCTGATGTGGTGAGTTTAAAGCACTGCCTCCCCTTAAAAATGTCATTGATATAGTTAATCCTAACACTGGACAAATCCATTGAATATCTCTTATCAGTTTCTGAAAGTCATTTAAGGTGTTCACCTTCTCTGTTCTTAAAGAAAGTTTTTGTACTATAAACACCTTAGGATATACTTCAAATCCTAAATATTGAAAAGGAGCATGTCTTTAAGTTTTTTTCTGGAGCTATATTTTTATAGGAGCTATTCCAATTTGTAGTTCCTAGCGCTTCTATTTTTTTTTTTTTTGTACACATGCTTCTAACATTTGCTCCTCAGATGCACACCACAAGATATCACCCATGTAATGTAACAACATAACTTTTGGAAATGCTTTTCTTACTGGAATACGAGCAACAGCCACATACATTTAACACATAGTAGAGCTATTTTTCATTCACTATGGCAAAATTGTCCATTCATATGTTTTATAAGGCTCAGCTAAATTAATGCTGGCTACTGAAAAGGTAAATCTTTTCATATCTTCCTTATCCAGAGGGATAGAATAAAAATAATCCTTATTGTCTATAACCCAAATAGGCCATTCTCTAGGCAACTGAGTAGGAGATGAAAGTCTAGGCTGAAGAATTCCCATCGTTTTCATCTGTTCATTTGCTTTTCTCAAATCAATCAACACCCTCCATTTTCAAGATTTTAAAAATGATTTACAGGAGAATTCCAAGAACTTAGAAAGGTTGTAAGTGTCCTTCGTCAAGTTGCTCCAATACAATATCTAATAAGGCCTGACTTTTTTCACTTGCTAAGGTCCACTGTTCATCCCACACCCATACCAAATGGTATGAGTTTTCCATTGAATGGGAACAGGTGAAAATGCAGGCAGGCCTTCAACAGCAGCCTCGCCTAAAAAGCCGAAGTACTCAATTATAGTCCTGTGGTAAGATGTAGAGGGCCACATTTTTCTACTACAAATGGGGATTTTTCTACTACAAAAGGAATAAAAACTCCTATTTCACCTTCAAATATCCATCTCAAAGGGGTTAACTTTAACTGCTATTGATCCTCCTATGCCAGACATCTGGATATCTATCAGTCAGTCAGCTGTAACACCTGCAGTCCAAAATATTCATGGATTCTGTTGCTGGGAGTCAAAATCTGGATAAATATCATCAAATTGCCTATTAGGAGTATGTATCAGTAAACCTGATGCTACTACTTCTCCTGCTTGATAAGTCACATATTGTCTATTTGTATTAGTGAGTGGAATATTAGCTACACATTCTCCAGTAGCCAAAATCAGTGTATGGATATACACTGTTTTGTAAGCACTTGAATTCAAGAGATGAAATGGTCAAACCTACTGTGCCTGGAGGCAAAGAAACAATAGCTCAGACAGGGACAAATTTCACCTCTACAAGTGATATCTCAGTAGTCCCAGCTGCATATAACTCTATTCTCCCCAACTGTAATCTCTTTCCCCCATCAGGTTCCTTGTCTGCTGATTGATCATGTTGGAGTACTGAAATTTTAAAGCCTCTCCAGGTGTAACATTCTATGCCATCATGCTCCAATTGTTTTTTGCCTGGCCCCTGGAGCTGAGCCCTAATCCCTTTCTCCCATCAGGTTGCTTCTTATCTCATTGATTATGTCAGAGTACTTCTAAAGCCTCTCTGGGTGTAACATTGCTGCAATCATGCTCCAAGAGTTTATTGTCTGGGGTTCTGGAGATGTTTCCTACTTCCCATTTCCCTGAGTCATTCTACATCCTGCTACTCAATGGAAGCCTTTGTTGCATTTTGAACATAGGGCTTTGGGTCTTGTTCTCCCACCCTGTTTTCTCACTCTATCTTTATGCCAACACTAAGCTTTCAAATGCCCTACTTCAAATGCCTATGTGGACTAAGGACCTGCACGCAGCTCAACTTATGCAATTGTAAGTTCAGTGAAGTCCTTGTGACCCAGAAATAAGGTGAATATTAAAATAGACAAGCAGGAATCTTTTGTTAAGGGCTAAACTAGTAATTTTCATTTCTTAGCTGAAATGGGGCAAATACAAAAAAAAAATAGTCTCCTCCACCCCAAAGGAAATGTGAAATACTGATAGAATTATATAGTTATAAGGTTTGTTGATAACTTGGGATCAGATTCTTGGACTTTTACAAAAATTAGAGTGCACATCTGCTTGGTTCTCAAAGGAAGAAGGATTAGAATCAGACAAATGGAAATTAATGGGAGAGGAACTATTTGAATATTATGAAAACAATGGTCCTGATTTAATTTCTGAAGAAATATTCTACATATACAATATAATCCAATTGGCTTTAAGGAACTACATAAGTTTTAGAATAAGAAAAAAAGAAGAAAGAGCAGGAAGTGGAGGGGGTACTGATGAAGCAGCTGAAAGATATGGAGAATTAGATTTGAGTACTATTAAGCACAGCAGTGTGAGGAGAAAGAGAAAGAGGGTGATGGGACTGACAACACAGCTGGAGGGCATGGCCAGTCAAGTCGAGTACCATGCCCTGTCCCTGCCTCTCATTTTAGCTCTGCCTATACCTGAGTAGGTGCTCTTAGTGCCTTCCTCATCTTCTGACCCTCCTCCATCAATGTCACCTTCCTGTGTGGAGGGAGGAGGAGAAGTGGGAAGGGCAATGAAGCCATCACCATTTCCCATACAGAAGTCCTGTGCAACCCCTATGACTCAATTACAAAAGGCACTACTTAAAGCCCAAGAAAAATGGCAGGATACAGCTGATTTGAGAATAGAAATTTACCCTGTGATTGAAGAGTTTAACTTTTCAGGTCAAGAAAAAAGAAGTTACACTCCTTTTAATCTAGAAATTATCAAAGATTGGAAAAAGACTTGCACTCTTTATGGGTCTACATCATTTTATGTCAAGATGTTATTAGAGAAATTAGCTTTTGAAATTTTAACCTCTACACTGATACATTGTTGGTGGAATTGTGAACACATCCAGCCATTCTGGAGAGCAATTTGGAACTATGCTCAAAAAGTTATCAAACTGTGCATACCCTTTGATCCAGCAGTGTTTCTACTGGGCTTATATCCCAAAGAGATACTAAAGAAAGGAAAGGGACCTCTATGTGCCAAAATGTTTGTGGGAGCCCTGTTTGTAGTGGCTAGAAGCTGGAAAATGAAAGGATGTCCATCAATTGGAGAATGGTTGAGTAAATTGTAGTATATGAATGTTATGGAATATTATTGTTCTGTAAGCAATGACCAGCAGGATGAATACAGAGAGGACTGGCGAGACTTACATGAACTGATGCTAAGTGAAATGAGGAATTCTAAGGAATCAGACAAGCTTTTTCTATTATGGATGTGCCACAATCAATAAAAACAGATAATGGACCTGCATATACTTCTAAACATTTTGCACACTTTCATGTACAGTATCAGATTTTACACACCACGGACACATCTTTTAATCCTCAAGGACAGGCAATAATAGAGAGGAGAATCAGAGACATCAAGTCACTTCTCTAAAAACAAAAGAAAGTTGGAGCCGCAGGTAACCCTAGAGAACTTCTAAATTTAGCTCTTTATATTATTATTTTTTTGATTTTTGATAAAGATGCACTTGCTCCAACAGACAGGTTTTATAACCCACCAGAAGGGCAGGGTCTAGTGTGAGCAGCTTCACTATCTTTAGATAATCACCAGGTGATGTGGAGAGATCCAGAAAGTGGTGAATGGAAAGGACCAGATAAGTTAACTGCTTGGGAGAGAGAGTTTCTACAGATGGAGAAGGAATCATATGGGTACCAATAAGCCATATTTGCCTTATCCTTTGGAGAGATGGAGAAGACCCTTGCAACAAAGGAGAAGACCCAAGAAACAATAAGTATGCCCATCACTGAAAGAGCTTGGCAGTTATGGCAGTTGACTCATGAATATCATGGACATTAAAAAATGTTAATGAGACTGATGCAGGACTTCAAAACCCTCAGAAATCATCGGAATTCCTGAGACAGGCTGTGGGGAGAGTCATCACTACTAGCCTGTGCTATATTGCTATGTGCTTGTGTAATACCTCCAATACTGATGTATTTATGTATATTTGTTTTTAGTAAAAACCCTTCAGCCTAGAAATCACTAACAATATCTGATTTGACTCCCCACTTCCCTTTGGTGGTTTTCATCTCTCTTCCTCAAGTCAGGGAGGGTGTTATCATCTTCTTTTTAGTGTTTTCACCTCCCTTTCTGAGAAGTCAGGGAGGGCATGATCACAAAAGAAAGTGGAGATGCAGAGGGCTTGAAAGGTGTATTTAAATCTAAAACAGTAGAGAACTTAAGGCTAAGTACCTACTCAGTGTGAGATAATGGTTCTATAAACATATACTTAGATGATATGGTGATGTGATAGCTCTTCTCATGATTTGGTGCCTGCTGAAATTGTTGTGGTGAGGTAATCATAGGGAAAGAGTGGATGATTAAGGGAGAGAGTCATGGTCTCTCTGCCACAGCTTACTTCAGGCTTCAGACTCTAGAGTCCAGAATTTATCTTTGAAGAACCACATGGCAGTTTGCCTGCCTCCTTCATTTTTCTTCCTAAAGACCAAGAACTTTGACTGATCCTGACTCTGACTGATCTTGAGGCCCTCCAGAGAGCTAACCTGGACATTATATAGGTGCAGTTATAACAATAACTAGTATTCATATAGTGCCTTTAGGTATTTTGCCCATGTAGTCTTATTTGGTTTTCATAACCCTGAGAGGTAGATATTATTCTTTCCTACATTTTACAAATGAAGATACTGAGGCAAAAAAATAATTTGCCTGGGATCAAGATCAAAAAAGTACTAACTTATAGAAGCACTATTCAAATTTAAGTCATTCTGACTTCTAGTTCCAGTATTATAGAATCATTGTATCTTCTAGAAGTCACAGTCATTTTAGTTTCTAACCTATCACTTAATATAATATTTGGCACATGTTAGATGCCTAATTCAGGCTTTAGTGAATAAACAACTGTCACAGTGAATAGCATTGATCTGATGTCAGAGAAGATTCATTTTCCTGAGTTCAAATCAGACATCAAACACTTGTTATCTGTGTGATCCTGAGTTTGTAACTCAGTTTCATATCTGCCTCAGTTTCAATATCTGCAAAATAAGCTGGAGAAAGCAATGGCAAATGATTGCCATAGCTTTGTTAAGAAAATGCAAAATGTGGTCATGAAGAGTAGGACAAGATGAAATGACTGAACAACAAATAATTACTTAATAAAAGTTTGTTGATTTGACTTGAATTAGCAGTATCTTATGAATAGAAGGCATAGCATATCTAACCTGGATAAATGAAATAGTTTTCTAAAAAGCCTCTGTGACTCATGGTTCCCTTCTTAAATCCATTCTTTACTTACCTCCCAAAGTAATATGCCTAAAGACCAGGTTTTACATGCCACTCCCTGTTCAGTAATCTACAGCAGGGTCCTACTACCTCAAGGACAAAAAAACAAACAAAATACAAAACAAAACAAAACAAAATAATAAAATAAATTGCCATTTAATGCTCTTTTCTCTACCCTTATTAAATATTACTCTCCTTGTCACATTATATGGTCAAATCAAATTTGTCTTCTTGTTCTTCATACATCTCACATTTCCATGACTTGATACAGAATTTCCCCCAGGTTTGGAATACAGACCATTGTTTACCTTCTTCCAAAGTTCAGCTCAAGTATTACCTTCTACAGTAACCCTTTTGTAATTCTTCCAGCTTTTCATACTTCCTCATTAAAATTGACTTTCATTTTGTAGTTATTTTTATGTGTATGTGTGTGTGTATATATATACATATACCACGCACATATATTCATATATATGCATGGGTGTATACAAATATACATTACTGTGTTATTTCTCTCAATAAAATATAACCTCATTAAGCCCACAAGTTTTTTTCATTCTTTATTCATTTATCTTGTAATAGAGTCCCTTGTCCATAATAAACATTTAATGGTTATCTGTTGATTGAGTCATTACATAGATTTATACTGAATTCAATAGACCTAGACATTTACTGATGAGCAAAAAAAAGTATTTGAATCATACATAGATCTTAGTTACTATAAAATCAGGTCAGGAAGAAAAATCAATGATAATGATCGAAAAAGCACTTTAGAATCTAAACTCTAAGTGAATTATGATTAAAAGTTCATGTTCCCCCTGCCTATGCACACAGTAGGGGTTTTATATGTTGGCTGAATTGGATTAGGTTGATTACATTTTATTGAATTCCTGAAAGTGAAAAGTTGCATTGAAATCTTTAAAGTTCTCAAATCCATCAGAATCCATTCCAGTGTAACCAAACAAAAAATATTTGATTGCTTTAATTAATCAAAAATATTTATTAATAACTAATCATAAGCTAGGCATTATTCTAACTTCTAGAGACACAAGTACAATGATTAAATCAATTGTTACAAACAGTAACTTTATACTCTTAATAGTTGAAAAAAGTACATATATAAGTGGGGCAGCTAGATAGTGCAATGGATAGAGCATGAAATTGAAATCAGGAAGACTCATCTTCATAAGTTCATATATAGTGTCAGAGACTTATTAGCTGTGTGACCCTGGGCAAGTCATTTAACTCTGTCTCATCTGTTCCTGTGTAAAATGAGTTAGAGAAGGAAATGGCAAACCATTCATATATTTCCTATCCCCAAATAAACAAACAAAATAGGTCATGAAGTGGACATAATTGAATTAACTAAATAACAAGAAACATAATATAAATCAAATAAATACAATTGAATATCAAGTATTAAATCTAGAATAGTTGGGAAGAATGGGTGTCAGAAGCTGAAGGATGGGGAATCATAAAGAGCATCACTTAGAAAGTATTATAACTACATCTTAAAAGAAGAGAGGAAAATGTAAGAAGTAAGAAAATAAGAAAGGAGTAATATTCAGATGTTGGATGGTACTGACTGAAAATACAAGTATCTGAGATGAAATGTGGAGTAATGGTTATATGGAACAGAAAAACAAAGAAAAGACCACATTTGATTAGATTGAAGAATGAAGGGAGAGAATAATGTCTAATGATCCTAGAAAGATAGATTGGGACCAGATATTGTAAACATATAACACATGCACACTCACATCTAAATATATATGTGTATATATACATATATGTATCTTGCATACTAACATATATATTAATCTGTGACTCATATGCATTGAAATGATTGACAAGCTTATGGGAGCTGAAGAGGGTGGTAAGAAAGAATGTCTAGTAGGAAAAGAGAAAAGGACATAGGAATTATCTTATGATAATGCCCAGATTTAGGAGACATGTCCAAGAAGTAATTAGACAGATAGGAGGTAAATCAAGAAAGAGAGTTTTATTCGATTCTTATATGCCATAATGTCCCTATCTCAATGATAGATAAACCCATATAGGTTACATGATTTGTTAATAATCACACAGCTGATATAGAACTAGATTTAAAATTCAGTCTTCTGATTTTCTATCCTTACTATTTTAAAATGTCTTCTTTTCCTTCCAAATGAACAAAAATTAAACTTAAGAATTAAGATTTTATTCTATTTTGAGATTTTCTTCCTATTTTGTCTAGATTACAATTTTACTAGCTATTTAGAGGCCAGATTTCATTCAGAGTTTGATTCCTCTAGATTCCAATATCAGCCACCTTCATTAGACATCTTGGTGGCCCTGAGCTCCCAGAGGTTCACCATAATAGTGCCAAATAGTAGACCACTCTCTCTGCTTATCACCCCAAACCTCAGAATTGTTGAGCTCAAGTAAACCACCAATCTTAGTCTCTTCAGAATCAGGAATTTTAGGTTATACTCTGATATCTAGCCAAATATTTTAATGATTGAATAATGCAATGTTATTTGTTATTATAGAATATTTCATTTGCTTAACTGATAAATTGTACATCATGCTGTAAAGTAATTTTAGGAGATAAGAAAATATTTAATTGATGTAGAAAAAACCTTTTTCATTTCATTTATAAGATTAATTGTGGAAGATTGATTGTTGTTTAAATATGGAAGCTCAGTGATTTGGCCATGTGATTGGAAAATTCTGTCTGGAGCAAATGATTTTATTTAAGAAAAGGAAGGTCTCCTTCATTATGGCCTCCTGGAAAGAAATATGGATTGCTTAATATCTTCAGCTTTTAACTAAGAGACATATTTTCAGCAACATCTCAGGAGGAACTCATTTCATCTATTTGACAATACATTAATGAATTAATAATCATTATGGGTTAATTTTACATCTTTTGTAAAGTAACATTTTTCTTTAATGGACATAATAGATTACCTCATTAGAATCAGACATGCAATTGGAATCAGACTTAGAAAATGCTTTTTTTTTTATCCACTCTCCTCACTCACTAATGGTTTCCTCACTCATAAGTTATGTGCCTGATCCCTCCCCAGGAAGATGTTTGTGTAACATTATCACACCAACCACTATGACATATTTCCCAATACCCAGCACCCAGGAGAGGATAGAATATGAAAATGAATTTCTTAGGAATATGTTGTTGCTTAAAACCAATTTAATCTTATCAAGAAATCTTAGTTTCTAAATAAAGAAGCAAAAAAAAAATTCAATTAAGAACAGAGTCCTAACATATGAATGTCATTTACATGATTAAGCAGAGATAACACAGTTCTGCATTTAATTCTCCCATAGTTTTGAACCAAATGTGAAATTGATACGTTGATGACATTAAAGATCCATAGCTTTGTAATATTGTACTACTATTTAATTACTACCAAAGCTATGAGCTTCAGAGCTCTCTGTTCTTCCATCCTAAGGTCTTTTAATATAGAGTTGTGGTGACAAGGGTAATGAAACAAAGCAGTAAAAACAATGCCTCAATTATAAATGCCAGGAATAGTAATGGAAAGCATGCCTGGAAATCATGAGGCCTAGTGGAATGAGCATTGGATTCAGAGTTAGGATGCCTGAGTTCTAGATCTTGTTCTACCAGTAACTCTCTATCTTTCAATGGGTCAATCGTTTAGTCTGTTGAGTCCAGATTTTCTTATTTCTAAAATGAAAGGAATGGCAGCTAAGACTTTTTCTAGTTCTAAAATTCTATGATTTGATAATCCCAATAGAAAGAGAAATTAATTCTGTGCCTATCTATACAATCATTGCCCCAAATGTAAGCTCAAAATTTTATTATTAGATGTATTACATATTTTAAATCATTGAAGGGAAAGGACTTGTATCTGATATTTCACCAATGAGAAACCTATGAATTTAAGTCATCATTTTCTCTGCAACTTATATAATTTTAGTTTTGCTTAAAAGAAAGAGGAAGGAGAGGCAGGACTTTTAATTCTTAGCATCTTGAATCCAAAACTCTCTGTGCACTCTAATACACTATTTCTCATACTCAGTAGTCATGGAATAAAATATTTTTCAATACTTGCATTTTTCAATCTATCTACTGTTTATCTATTTTCTGCATTTCTTTTTCTTGAACTGAGACACATTCTTGATTTGGCTATATTTTATAAATATTCCCAGAGTTTGGAGAGGAATATGATACATATTGCTCTGATGACACTGGGCAAGTCATTTAACTTTTCAGTGCCCCCAGGCAAAGTTTTAAGATTCTAAATTTTTGAGTGATGGCTGGTTTATATCATAAGAGATTTTTTCTACTTCACTTTCCATTACCAGTATAATTATAAGTCTGGCCTCAAAGTAAAACAGAATCCCGTTGACTAGTTTTCAAACTAAAATACATTTATAATCACCTATGACTCTTGGACCCATATTTTCTAATTTTTAAAAAATCATTGACCTAGCCAAAGAGCTAGAATTAGATTGTGAACAGGAGACCCAAGTTGGCAAAACCCTTTCTCAGTTCAGCTGCCAAATTTATTATCCTAAAGTGTACTTCAGACCCCACCACCACTCTCCTCAGTAAAATATAGTGGCCCTTAGTTACATCCAGGACCAAATATAAAATACTTTTTGGCCCTTAAAGATTGCCAAAATCAGACTTCCAAGAAAATATTTTAATGATCTAGAAAAAATAACAACAAAATTCATATGGAACAATAAAAAGTCGAGAATCTCAAGGGAATTAATGAAAAAAAAATCAAATGAAGGTGGCCTAGCTGTACCTGATCTAAAATTATATTATAAAGCAGCAGTCACCAAAACCATTTGGTATTGGCTAAGAAATAGATTAGTGGATCAGTGGAAAAGGTTAGGTTCACAAGACAGAATAGTCAACTATAGCAATCTAGTGTTTGACAAACCCAAAGCCCCTAACTTCTGGAAAAGAATTCATTATTTGATAAAAACTGCTGGGATAATTGGAAATTAGTATGGCAGAAATTAGGCATGGACCCACACCTAACACCATATACCAAGATAAGATCAAAATGGGTCCATGACCTAGGCATAAAGAACGAGATTATAAATAAATTAGAGGAAAATAGAATAGTTTATCTCTCAGACTTGTGGAGGAGAAAGAAATTTGTGACCAAAGATGAACTAGAGACCATTACTGATCACAAAATAGAAAATTTTGATTACATCAAATTAAAAAGCCTTTGTACAAACAAAACTAATGCAAACAAGATTAGAAGGGAAGCAACAAACTGGGAAAACATCTTCACAGTTAAAGGTTCTGATAAAGGCCTCATTTCTAAAATATATAGAGAACTGACTCAAATTTATAAGAAATCAAGCCATTCTTCAATTGATAAATGGTCAAAGGATATGAACAGACAATTTTCAGAGGATGAAATTGAAACTATTACCACTCATATGAAAGAGTGTTCCAAATCATTATTGATCAGAGAAATGCAAATTAAGACAACTCTGAGATACCACTACACACCTGTCAGATTGGCTAAGATGACAGGAAAAAATAATGATGAATGTTGGAGGGGATGCAGGAAAACTGGGACACTAATGCATTGTTGGTGGAGTTGTGAACGAATCCAACCATTCTGGAGAGCAATCTGGAATTATGCCCAAAAAAATTATCAAATTGTGCATACCCTTTGATCTAGCAGTGTTTCTATTGGGCTTATATCCCAAAGAAATACTAAAGAAGGGAAAAGGACCTGTATGTGCCAAATTGTTTGTAGCAGCCCTATTTGTAGTGGCTAGAAACTGGAAAATGAATGGATGCCCATCAATTGGAGAATGGCTGGGTAAATTGTGGTATATGAATGTTATGGAATATTATTGTTCTGTAAGAAATGACCAGCAGGATGAATACAGAGAGGACTGGCGAGACTTACATGAACTGATGCTAAGTGAAATGAGCAGAACCAGGAGATCATTATACACTTCGATAACGATATTGTATGAGGAAATATTTTGATGGAAGTGGATTTCTTTGACAAAGAGACCTAACTAAGTTTCAATTGATAAATGATGGACAAAAGCAGCTACACCCAAAGAACGAACACTGGGAAACGAATGTGAACTATCTGCATTTTAGTTTTTCTTCCCGGGTTATTTATACCTTCTAAATCCAATTCTCCCTATGCAACAAGAGAACTGTTCGGTTCTGCAAACATATATTGTATCTAGGATATACTGCAACATATCCAACATATAAAGGACTGCTTGCCATCTAGGGGAGGGGGTGGAGGGAGGGAGGGGGAAAAAATCGGAAAAGAAACGAGTGCAAGGAATAATGTTGTCATTATAAAGTAATCATTAAATTAAAAAAAAAAAAAAAAAAAAGCTTGCCAAAACTCAGCCCCTCCCTAACTTTAGAGACTTAGGCCTCCTCCATTCTTACTCATTCTTTTCCCTTTAACCTCTGCTTCCAACTTCCCTCAAGTTTCAACTAAACTAACTAAAATCCTACCTTCTGCTGGAGATTTTCCAGCTTTTACCCCCGACCCATGACTAGTACCTTGCCTCCCACATTTATTATCCACATTTTAGATAAGCTCTGTTGTTTGTAGGTCTGTCTCTCTTTTAGAAAGTGTTTTCCTTGAGCATAATTTTTGCCCTTTTTGTATTCAGAATACTTCACACAATGCCTGGCATATCCTAAGCAACTGAATAATTGAATATTTTAGTGTATATGTTATTCTTTCTGCCTTTGACCTACTTCAGATACACATTGTGTATGTAGTACTATATTTCTGTGGGAATAGAGAAAAGTTATTATACTCAGTTTACATAGGCAAAAGCTAAGGCTAAGAAGTCAATTGATTTGTCCAAAATCATACAGATAATGTTTCAGAAGGATTACTTCAATCTATGTCTTCTGAATGTAAGCCTAGTGCTTTTTGCTCTATGATGCTTCCTCTAATATAAGTATTAATACCTTAGGTCAAGACATTCAGTGAATTCAGATTTAGTCTAACTGCACTCTAGGCAAGAGTGCCTACATTGCCTAACCTACATTTCTCCATCACTTTTACAAAAATTAATAGCATGATAGACTTTATCAGTCTTTCCTAAATAACTATCATAACCTAGTCCAGTAATTTTGCTTGGAAAGGACTTTGTAGGGGGGTGGAGCCAAGAAAGCAGAGAAGGCACACACGAGTTTCTAGGCTCTCTGATACCCTCAAGACCAACATTAAATTCAGCCTCAAAATTAGTGCTTGACTGGTAAAACCCACAAAGACTAGAAATACAACAACTCACCAGCCAAAGATAATCTGGAATTTCGTCAGAAAAGGTTTGTCCTGAGGAGCCAGGGAGAAGATCAGTGCAAGCAGGGAGAGAACTAGAGGGGAGCATATTGTGCAGACTGAGCGAGAGTGGTCTCTGTGGTTAGAAAATTACAGAGATGACACTGGCATAGATTGATTGCTCTGCAAAACAGCAGAAAAATCAAAGCCACTCAACAAAACAACAACAACAACCAGAAACAAACAAAAAACATCAGAGCCTAACAGGGTATGGCTGTACCCATCCAAAACCAACAAGAAGTGATAGCACAGATCACAACACAACCACAACCTTGCAGGCCCAACCCGCAGTACTGGGTTTTTCCTTGAGGCAGTTGTGAACCTGTGCATCAGGGGGACACAACCAGGGGCAGCTTCTAATCTGCATAGTGGGGGGGCTCGGCCTGGGGCAATAGAAATTTTGCAAGGCTATTTGCTTTCAGGCAGAGACACTTCTGGTCTCAGCGGACTATTCACTGGTGAGTCTCTAATACCCACAGCCCACAGAGGGCTTTGGCCTCTGGTAGTGACACTTTTACTGCTTAGTCTCGAGCCTTAAGGCAGTTCCTAAAGCACACAGCAGGGTTCTCCACTGGGCACTTCCATAGCTCAGGTGTGCTGAATCACTTGGGGGAGGGGGAACATTTTTTTTTTTAATTTTTATTTAATGATTACTTTATATTGACAACATTATCCCTTGCACTTGTTTCTTTTCCGATTTTTTTCCCCTCCCTCCCTCCACCCCCTCCCCTAGATGGCAAGCAGTCCTTTATATGTTGGATATGTTGCAGTATATCCTAGATACAATATATGTTTGCAGAACCAAACAGTTCTCTTGTTGCAAAGGGAGAATTGGATTCAGAAGGTATAAATAGCCCGGGAAGAAAAACAAAAATGCGGATAGTTCACATTCGTTTCCCAGTGTTTCTTTGCGTGTAGCTGCTTTTGTCTGTCATTTATCAATTGAAACTGAGGTCTCTTTGTCAAAGAAATCCACTTCCATCAAAATATGTCCTCATACAATATCGTTATCGAAGTGTATAATGATCTCCTGGTTCTGCTCATTTCACTTAGCATCAGTTCATGTAAGTCTCGCCAGTCCTCTCTGTATTCATCCTGCTGGTCATTTCTTACAGAACAATAATATTCCATAACATTCATATACCACAATTTACCCAGCCATTCTCCAATTGATGGGCATCCATTCATTTTCCAGTTTCTAGCCACTACAAATAGGGCTGCTACAAACATTTTGGCACATACAGGTCCCTTTCCCTTCTTTAGTATTTCTTTGGGATATAAGCCCAATAGAAACACTGCTGGATCAAAGGGTATGCACAATTTGATAATTTTTTGGGCATAATTCCAGATTGCTCTCCAGAATGGTTGGATTCGTTCACAACTCCACCAACAATGCATTAGTGTCCCAGTTTTCCTGCATCCCCTCCAACATTCATCATTATTTTTTCCTGTCATCTTAGCCAATCTGACAGGTGTGTAGTGGTATCTCAGAGTTGTCTTAATTTGCATTTCTCTGATCAATAATGATTTGGAACACTCTTTCATATGAGTGGTAATAGTTTCAATTTCGTCCTCTGAAAATTGTCTGTTCATATCCTTTGACCATTTATCAATTGGAAAATGGCTTGATTTCTTATAAATTTGAGTCAGTTCTCTATATATTTTAGAAATGAGGCCTTTATCAGAACCTTTAACCGTGAAGATGTTTTCCCAGTTTGTTGCTTCCCTTCTAATCTTGTTTGCATTAGTTTTGTTTGTACAAAGGCTTTTTAATTTGATGTAATCAAAATTTTCTATTTTGTGATCAGTAATGGTCTCTAGTTCATCTTTGGTCACAAATTTGTTTCTCCTCCACAAGTCTGAGAGATAAACTATCCTATGTTCCTCTAATTTATTTATAATCTCGTTCTTTATGCCTAGGTCATGGACCCATTTTGATCTTATCTTGGTATATGGTGTTAAGTGTGGGTCCATGCCTAATTTCTGCCATACTAATTTCCAATTATCCCAGTAGTTTTTATCAAATAATGAATTCTTTTCCCAGAAGTTAGGGGCTTTGGGTTTGTCAAACACTAGATTGCTATAGTTGACTATTCTGTCTTGTGAACCTAACCTTTTCCACTGATCCACTAATCTATTTCTTAGCCAATACCAAATGGTTTTGGTGACTGCTGCTTTATAATATAATTTTAGATCGGGTACAGCTAGGCCACCTTCATTTGATTTTTTTTTTTCATTAATTCCCTTGAGATTCTCGACTTTTTATTGTTCCATATGAATTTTGTTGTTATTTTTTCTAGATCATTAAAATATTTTCTTGGAAGTCTGATTGGTATAGCACTAAATAAATAGATTAGTTTAGGGAGTATTGTCATCTTTATTATGTTCGCTCGGCCGATCCAAGAGCACTTAATATTTTTCCAATTATTTAAGTCTGACTTTATTTGTGTGGAGACTTTTTTATAAATTTGCTCATGTAATTCCTGACTTTCCTTTGGTAGATAGATTCCCAAATATTTTGTGGTATCAACAGTTATTCTGAATGGAATTTCTCTTTGTATCTCTTGCTGTTGGGTTTTGTTGGAGATGTATAAAAATGCTGAGGATTTATGGGGATTTATTTTGTAGCCAGTTACTTTGCTAAAATTATGAATTATTTCTAATAGCTTTTTAAGAGAATCTCTGGGGTTCTCTAGGTATACCATCATATCATCTGCAAAGAGTCATAGTTTGCTTTCTTCATTGCCTACTCTAATTCCTTTAATATCTTTCTCGACTCTTATTGCCGAGGCTAGTGTTTCTAATACGATATTAAATAATAATGGTGATAGAGGGCAACCTTGCTTCACTCCAAATCTTACTGGGAAAGGTTCCAGTTTTTCCCCATTGCATATGATGCTTACTGATGGTTTTAAATATATGCTCCTGACTATTTTAAGGAAAAGTCCATTTATTCCTATGCTCTCAAGTGTTTTTATTAGGAATGGATGTTGGATTTTATCAAATGCTTTTTCTGCATCTATTGAGATGATCATATGGTTTTTGTTTGTTTGGTTATTGATATAGTCAATTATGCTAATAGTTTTCCTAATATTGAACCAGCCCTGCATTCCTGGTATAAATCCTACTTGGTCATAGTGTATTATCCTGGGGATGATTTTCTGTAATCTTTTTGCTAATATTTTATTTAAGATTTTAGCATCAATATTCATTAGGGAGATTGGTCTATAATTTTCTTTCTCTGTTTTCAGCCTACCTGGTTTAGGTATCAGTACCATGTCTGTGTCATAAAAGGAGTTTGGTAGGACTCCTTCAATCCCTATTTTTTCAAATAGTTTATACAGCATTGGAGTTAATTGTTCTTTAAATGTTTGATAGAATTCACATGTAAATCCATCTGGTCCTGGGGATTTTTTCTTAGGGAGTTGATTGATAGTTTGATCTATTTCTTTTTCTGAGATGGGACTGTTTAGGATATTTACTTCTTCCTCTGTTAGTTTGGGCAAGCTATATTTTTGGAGGTATTCTTCTATTTCATTTAAGTTGTCAAATTTATTGGCATGAAGTTGGGCAAAGTAACTCCTAATTATTGCTCCAATTTACTCTTCGTTAGTGGCGAGTTCTCCCTTTTCATTTTTAAGACTAACACTTTGATTTTCCTCTTTCCTTTTTTTAATCAGATTTACTAAGGGTTTGTCTATTTTGTTGGTTTTTTCATAGAACCAACTCTTAGTTTTATTAATCAATTCAATAGTTTTTTTTTTTACTTTCAATTTTATTGATCTCTCCTTTTATTTTTAGAATTTCAAGTTTAGTGTTTGACTGGGGGTTTTTAATTTGTTCCTTTTCTAGCATTTTTAGTTGCAAACCCAATTCATTGACCTTCTCTTTCTCTATTTTATACAAATAGGCCTCTAGAGATATGAAATTTCCCCTTATTACCGCTTTGGCTGCATCCCATACATTTTGGTATGATGTCTCATTATTATCGTTTTCTTGGGTGAAGTTATTAATTATGTCTATGATTTGTTGTTTCACCCAATCATTCTTTAGTATGAGATTATTTAGTTTCCAATTATTTTTTGGTCTACTTCCCCCTGGTTTTTTGTTGAATGTAATTTTCATTGCATCGTGGTCTGAAAAGGATGCATTTACTATTTCTGCCTTAATGCATTTGAGTTTGAGGTTTTTATGTCCTAACATATGGTCAATTTTTGTATAGGTTCCATGAACTGCTGAAAAGAAAGTGTATTCCTTTCTGTCTCCATTACATTTTCTCCAGAGATCTACCATATCTAACTTTTCTAGTATTCTATTTACCTCTTTGACTTCTTTCTTATTTATTTTGTGGTTTGATTTATCTAATTCTGAGAGTGCAAGGTTAAGGTCTCCCACTATTATAGTTTTACTGTCTATTTCTTCTTGCAGCTCTCTTATTTCTCTTTTAAGAATTTAGATGCTACCCCACTTGGTGCATATATGTTTAATATAGATAGTGCTTCATTATCCATGCTATCCTTTAGCAAGATATAGTGCCCTTCCTTATCTCTTTTAATTAGATCAATTTTTGCTTTAGCTTGATCTGAGATCAGGATGGCTACCCCTGCTTTTTTGACTTCACCTGAAGCATAGTAGATTTTGCTCCAACCTTTTACCATTAACCTGCATGTATCTCCCCACTTCAGGTGTGTTTCCTGTAAACAACATATTGTAGGATTCTGGCTTTTAATCCATTCTGCTAACCGCTTCCTCTTTATGGGGGAGTTTACCCCGTTCACATTTATGGTTAGAATGACCAATTCTGTATTACTTGCCATCTTGTTAACCCCGGTTTATGCTTTTCTCCCTTCTTTCCCCTTTCCCCCCTTTCCAGTATTAAGCTTGTGAGCACCACTTGCTTCTCACAGTCTTCCCTTTTTAGTATCCCTCCCCCCACCTTAAGAGTTCCTCCTCCTATCTTTCCCCTTTCCCTCCCAGTTTCCGTATTCCCTTCCGCTTAGCTTATTCCTTCCCTTTTCACGTTTCCTTTCTCACTTTTCAATGAGGTGGGAGAAGTTTCACCATAGATTGAATATGTCTTAAGATTTTTCACTTAAAGCCAATTCTGAAGGCAATAAGATACCCACTATATTCATCCCCCTCCATTCTTTCTCTCAGATATAATAGGTTTCCTATGCCTCTTCCTGAGATGTACTACCCCCACTTTACCCTTTTCCTGGTACAATGTTCTTTCCACATCAATTTCTAGAACAAGGTATACATGTATTCTTTATACATCTATATAGTCGAAATATAGTTCCCAAGATTAATCTTTACCTTTTTAGATTTCTCTTGAGTTCTATATTTGTAGATCAAACTTTTTGTTAAGTTCTGGCTTTTTCATCAGAAATAGATGAAATTCGCTTACTTCGTTGAATGTCCATCTTCTTCCCTGGAAAAAGATGCTCATTCTCGCTGGGTAAGTTATTTTTGGTTGCATACCAAGTTCCTTAGCCTTTCGGAATATCATATTCCAGGCCCTTCGATCTTTTAATGTGGATGCTGCCAGATCCTGGGTGATCCTTATTGTGGCTCCTTGATACTTGAATTGGGTTTTTCTAGCCGCTTGCAATATTTTTTCCTTCATCTGAGGGTTCTGGCATTTGGTCACTCTATTCCTTGGTGTTTTGATTTTAGGATCCCTTTCAGTGGGTGATCGATGAATCCTTTCAATGTTTATTTTTTCCTCTGTTCCTATGACTTCTGGGCAGTTCTCTTTGATAATTTCCTGGAAAATAGTGTCCAGGCTCTTTTTTTCATCATTCTTTTCTGGGAGTCCAATGATTCTCAGACTGTCTCTCCTGGATCTGTTTTCCAGGTCTGTTGTCTTCCCCAGAAGGTATTTCACATTCTTTTCCATTGTTTGATCTTTTTGGATTTGCTTGACTGATTCTTCTTGTCTCCTCGAGTCATTCAATTCCAATTGTTCAATTCTGATTTTCAGTGAAGTGTTTTCTTCACTCACTTTTTAAAAATCTTTTTCTAATTGTCCCATTGAGTTCTTTTGTTCTGTGGAATTTTTTTCCATTTCGCCAATTTTGTTTTTTAGAGAGTTTTTTTCTGTTTCCAGTTCACCAATCCTATTTTTCAAGGATTTTACTTCTTTATCCACTTTCTCCTTAACTGACTTCTCCAGGCTCTTTTGCCAAGCCTCACTCTGCTTTTCCCATTTTTCTTCTAGCTCCCTTGTGAGAGCCTTTTTAATTACTTCTATGAGGTTCATCTGTGCTGAGGAACAGATGATCTCGGGAGGGGGAACTTTTGACCAGAGCACTCCCATACCTCGCTAACTAAAGCCTGTTTACATCTTTTCCTGTTTTGCAGAAGAAGCTGGTAACCCCCTCGCCCTGAAGGCAGACCCTAAATGCTTTAAAAATGAATAAAAAAATCAAAAGGATGATCAATATCTTGTATACAGAAAAAGAGCAGGTTTGCAAACCCCAGGAGAACAATAGCAAACAGTCTCCAGACAATACCCCAAAGGGGAATGTTACCTGTCTCCATTTACATAACACTCTCCTAAAAGAGACCACTAAAAATCTCAAAGAGAGTTAGAAGAAAAACCTGGGAAAGGAAAGAGTAGCTTTGAAATATGAATTGGAAAAGGTAAAAAAGTCCCAGGAAGTGCAGGGAAATGGAATTTGTGAATTGGAAAAAGTAAAAAAAATCTGAGGAAAGTAAGATTTGTGAATTGGAAAAGATAATGAATTCACTAGAAAGTAGGATTTGTGAATTGGAAAAAAGAAAATAATTCACTAAAAAAAATTACTGAAATGGAAAAAAATTCCATAGACCAAAACAACTTATTTAAAAACTCAATTGCACATATACAAAAAGAAGTAAAAAAAAAAGCTAATGAAGAAAATAACTCATTAAAAATCAGAACTGAACAAATAGAAACCAATGATTCATTGAGAAAGTAAGAATTAGTCAAGCAAAACCAAAAAAATGATTTTCATGGTTTGGAAAAAACCATGAAATATCTACTTGGAAAAATGACAGACCAGGAAAATAGATCTAGGAGAGATAATCGGAGAATTATTGGACTTTCTGAAAATTATGATGAAAAAAAGAGCTTAGATGCTATTTTACAGGAAATCATCAAAGGGAACTGTCCAGAGGTAATAGAATCAGAAGGTAAAATAGGCATTGAAAGAACACCTTCTGAAAAAGACCCTAAAATAAAAACTCCAAGGAATATTGTCGCCAAAATGCAGAACTATCAGATTAAGGGAAAAAAATATTACAAGCAGCTAGAGAAAAACAATTAAAATCCTGAGGTGCCACAATAAGGATCATCCAAGATCTGGCTGCCTCCACATTAAAGGATCGAAGGGCCTGGAATGTGATATTACAAAAGGGAAAAGAACTTGGAATGCAACCAAGAATAAACTACCCAGCCAACCTGAGCATTTTCTTCCAGGGAAGGAGATGGTCATTTAATGAAACAGATGAATTCCATTTGTTTCTAAGGAAAAAATCAGAACTAAACAAAAAATTTGATCTCCAACCATAATACTCAAGAGAAGCAGAAAAGGTAAAAGGAACTCTTGAGAATTGTGTTTCAGTTGTGGATATACAAAAAGACTACATGTATAATTTGATTTTACTGATATAACATAAAAAAGGGCAGTAGATATGGAAAAGGGATAATGTTAGAAAAGGGAGAAAAGGGGATAAAAAGAGGGAAACCACATCCCATGAAGAGGCAAAGGAAACTAATCATATCTGTGGGAATTTAGAGAGGGGAAAGAACATTGTGTGAATCTTACATTAGAGTTGACTCAAAGAGAAAATAATTGACATACTTGTTTTACAGAAATTCTTCCTTCACCTCATTAAAAAGGGAAAAAGAAAAGAGTAATAAGGGAAGGGAAGGAAAGTATACAAGAAAGGGGAAGAGACTCAAAATGGGGAGGAAGGGTTCCTAAAGAGGGTGAGTGGCGTGATACAAGTGGGGCACATAAGTTCAAAACTGGGAAAGAGGATTGGGGGGGGTCAAGTAAAAGAAAAGCATAATCTGGGGATAATAAGATGGCAGAAAATACAGAATTAGTCATTTTAATCATAAATGTGAATGGGATGAACTCTCCCATTAAGCAGAGGCAGATAGCAGACTGGATCAAAAGTCAGAACCCTACAATACGTTGTTTACAGGAAACACATTGAAAGCAGGAAGATACATATAAAATAAAGGTAAAAGGCTGGAGCAGAGTCTATTATGCTTCAGGTAAAGCCAAAAAAGCAGGGGTAGCCATCCTTATCTCAGATCAAGCAAAAGCAAAATTGATCTAATTAAAAGAGATAAGGAAGGAAACTATATCTTGCTAAAGGGTAGCATCAACAATGAAGCAATATCAATACTAAACATATATGCACCAAATGGTATAGCATCTAACTTCCTAAAGGAGAAGTTAAGAGAGTTCAAGAAGAAACAGACAGCAAAATAGTGGGAGATCTCAACCTTGCACTCTCAGAATTAGATAAATCAAACCACAAAACAAATAAAAAAGAAATTAAAGAGGTAAATAGAATATTAGAAAAAATAGGTATGATAGATCTCTGGAAAAAACTGAATGGTGACAGAAAGGAGTATACTTTCTTCTCAGCAGTTCATGGAACCTACACAAAAAACTGGCCATGTATTAGGATATTAAGACCCCAAAATTAAATGCAGGAAGGCAGAAATAGTAAATGCTTTCTTTTCAGATCACAATGCAATGAAAATTACATTCAACAAAAAGTTAGGTGTAAATAGATCAAAAAGTAATTGGAAACTAAATAATCTCATCTTAAAGAACAATTGGGTGAAATAGCAAATTATAGACGCAATTAATAATTTCACTCAAGATAATGACAACGGTGAGGCATCATACTAAAATTTGTGGGATGAGACAACATATCAAAAGTTATGGGATGCAGCCAAAGCACTAATAAGGGGAAATTGTATATCCTTACAGGCTTACTTGAATAAAATAGAGAAAGAGAAGATCAATGAATTGGGCCTGCAACTTAAAAAGCTAGAAAAAGACCAAATTAAAAACCCCCAATCAATTACTAAACTTGAAATTCTAAAATTAAAAGGAGAAATTAATAATATTGTAAGTAAAAAAATTATTGAATTAATAAATAAAACTAAGATTTAGTTTTATGAAAAAAACAATAAAATTGATAAACCTTTAGTAAATCTGATTAGAAAAAGGTTCTCCAATCAAATTGGTAGTCTTAAAAATGAAAAAGGGAGAACTTTCCACCAATGAAGAGGAAATTAGAGAAATAATGAGTTACTTTGCCCAACTTTATGTCAATAAATTTGATAACCTAAGTGAAATGGAGAAATATCTACAAAATATAGATTGGCCAGGTTAACAGAAAAGGATCTAATTTAATTTGTCCCATTTTAGAAAAAGAAATAAAACAAGCTATTAATCAACTCCCTAAGAAAAAAATCTCCAGGGCCAGATGGATTTACATGTGAATTCTACCAAACATTTAAAGAACAATTAATACCAATACTACATAAATTATTTGAAAAAAAATAGGGAAAGAAGAAGTTCTATCAAATTCCTTTTATGACACAGATATGGTGCTGATACCTAAACTAGGTAGGGCAAAAACAGAAAGAAAATTATAGGCCAATTTCCCTAATGAATATTGATACAAAAACCTTTTCTTTTTTTTTTTTATTTTTGCACACTTACTGTATCCTTTTATTTTTTCTTTATTAAAGCTTTTTATTTTTCAAAACATATATACAATTTCTCAACATTAGTCTCTGTAAAATCTTGTGTTCCAATTTCTTCCCACTTCCCCTATGCCCTCCTGTAGATGGCAAGTAGTCCAATATATGTTAAACATAATAGAAATATATGTTAAGTCCAATATATACATACATATTTATATAATTACCTTGTCGCACAAGAAAAATCTATCAAACCGGAGGAAAAAAGAGAGACGAGAGATAAAATTCAAGACAACAACAACAAAAAGAGTAAAAATGCTATGTTATGAACCACACTCAGTCCCCACAGTCCTCTCTTTGGGTATAGAGGATTCTGTTCCTAATTAAACAAATGGAGCTTGTTTAAATTGTGTCATTGTTGAAGAGAGACATGTCCATGAGAATTGATCTTGTGTAATCTTGTTATTGCATGTATAATGAACTCTTTCTGCTCATTTCACATAGATGCAAAAGTCTTAAATAAAATATTAAAAAAGAGATTACAGAAAGTCATCCTCAGGATAATACACTATGATCAAGTAGGATATGTACCGGGAATGCGAGTCTGGTTCAATATTAGGAAAAATCATTAGTATAATTGACGATTTTAATAACCAAACTAACAAAAATCATATGACCGTTTATTATAGCTTTTTAGTTACAAGACATATGCATGGGTAATTTTTCAGCATCCAATTTTTCCCCTCCTTTCCCCCCTCCCTTAGATGGCAGATAGACCAAGACATGTTAGTATATTAAAGTATAAGTTTTGTTTTGTTTTGTTTTGTTTAAATAACTTTTTATTGATAGTACATATGCATGGGTAATTTTTTTTTACAACATTATGTTTGCACTCACTTCTGTTCCAACTTTTCCCTTCCCACTCTCCACCTCCTCCCCTAGTGGCAAGCAATTTTATACATGTTAAATATGTTATAGTATATCCTAGCTACAATATATGTGTGCAGAACCTAATAGTTCTCTTATTGCACAGGAAGATTTGGATTCAGAAGGTAAAAATAACCTGGGAAGAAAAAACAAAAATGCAAACAGTTTGCATTCATTTTCCTGTGTTCCTTCTCTGGGAGTAGCTGCTTCTGTCCATCATTGATCAATTTGAACTGAATTAGATCTTCTCTTTGTTGAAGATATCCATTTCCATTCCACTGTCATTTCTTACAGAACAATAATATTCCATAACATTCATATGACACAATTTACCCAACCATTCGCCAATTGATGATCCTCCATTCATTTTCCAGTTTCTAGCCACTACAAAAAGGGATGCTACAAGCATTGTGGCTCATACAGGTTCCTCTCTCTTCTTTAGTATCTCTTTGGGATATAAGCCCAGTAGTAACACAGCTGTATCAAAGGGTATGCACAGTTTGATAACTTTTTGAGCAAAGTTCCAAATTGTTCTCCAGAATGGCTGGAACCATTCACAACTCCACCAAGAATGCATCTGTGTCCCAGTTTTCCCACATCCCCTCCAACATTTGTCATTTTCTTTTCTTGTCATCTTAGCCAATCTGACAAGTATAGTGGTATTTCAGAATTGTCTTAATTTGCATATCTCTCATCAATAGTGATTTGGAACACCCTTTCATATGAGTAGAAATAGTTTCAATTTCATCATCTGAAAATTGTCAATTGGAATATGGCTTGATTTCTTATAAATTAGAGGGAAATATTTTGGAAATGAGACCTTTATCAGAACCTTTAAATATAAAAATATTTTCCCAGTTTGTTGCTTCCCTTCTAATCTTGTTTGCATTATTTTTGTTTGTATAAAAGCTTTTTAATTTGATATAGTCAAAATAATAATGGTCTCTAGTTCTTCTTTGGTTACAAATTTCTTTCTCCTCTACAAGTCTGAGAGGTAAACTATCCTATGTTCCTCTAATTTATTTATAATCTCGTTGTTTATGCCTAAATCAAATTCTTATCCCAAAAGTAAGGATCTGTGGATTTGTAGAACACTAGATAATTGCTATAGTTATTGACTATTTTGTCCTGTGAACCTACCTATTCCACTGATCAAGTAATCTATTTCTTAGCCAATACAAAATAGTTTTGGTGACTGCTGCTTTATAATACAGTTTTAGATCAGGTACAGCTAGACCACCTTCATTTGATTTTTTTTTTCATTAATTCCCTTGAAATTCTTGATCTTTTATTCTTCCATATGAATTTTGTTGTTATTTTTCTAGGTCATTAAAATAGGTTCTTGGTGATCTGATTGGCATAGCATTAAATAAACAGATTAGTTTAGGGAGTGTTGCCATCTTTATTATATTTGCTTGGCCTATCCAAGACCATTTAATATTTTTCCAATTATTTAAATCCGACTTTATTTGTGTGGACAGTGTTTTGTAATTTTTCTGATATAATTCCTGACTTTCCATTGTTACATATGTTCCAAATATTTTATGCTATTAACAGTTATTTAGAATGGAATTTCTCTTTGCATCTCTTGCTGTTGGATTTTGTTGGTGATGCATAAAAAATGCTGAGGATTTATGTGCATTTATTTTATTTCCTACAACTTTGCTAAAGTTGTGGATTATTTCTAATAGCTTTTTGGTAGAATCACCGGGGTTCTCTAAGTATATCATCATAACATTCTCAAAGGGTGATAATTTAATTTCCTCATTTCCTACTCTAATTCCTTTAATGTCTTTCTCAACTCTTATTGCTGAGGCTAGCGTTTCTAGTACAACATTGAATAATAATAGTGATAATGGGGAACCTTGTTTCACTCCTGATCTTACTGGAAATGGTTCCAGTTTATGCCCATTACATATGATGCTTCCTGATAGTTTTAAATAGATGCTCCTGACTATTTTAAGGAAAAGTCCATTTATTCCTATACTCTCAAGTGTTTTTATTAGGAATGGATGCTGGATTTTATCAAATGCTTTTTCTGCATCTATTGAGATGATCATATTGTTTTTTGTTAATTTTGTTATTGATATAGTCAATTATGCTAATAGTTTTCCTAATATTGAACCAGCCCTGCATTCCTGTATAAATCCTACTTGGTCATGGTTATTATCCTGTAATCTTTTTGTGAATATTTTATTTAAGATTTATGCATCAATATTAATTGGGAGATGGTCTGTAATTTTTTATCTCTGTTTTCAATCTACCTGGTTTAGGTATCAGCCCTGTCTGTGTCATAAAAAGAATTTGGTATGACTCCTTCAATCACTATTTTTTCTTTTTTTCTTCTTCTTTTTTTTTTTTTTTTTTTTTTTTTTTTTTTTTTTTTTTTTGCTGAGGCAATTGGGGTTAAGTGACTTGCCCAGGGTCACACAGCTAGACAGTGTCTGAGACCAGATTTGAACTCAGGTCCTCCTGACTTCAGGGCTGGTGCTCTATCCACTGTGCCACCTAGCTGCCCCAATCACTATTTTTTCAAATAGTTTATATAGCAATGGAGTTAATTATTCTTTAAATGTTTGGTAGAATTCACATGTAAATTCATCTTGTCCTGCAGATTTTTTCTTAGGGAGTTGATTAATTGCTTGTTCTATTTCTTTTTCTAAAATGGGACTTTTTAATCAATTCACTTCTTCCTCTGTTAACCTGGGCAACCTCTATTTTTGAAGGTAGTCATCCATTTCACTTAGGTTATCAAATTTATTGGCATAAAGTTGGGCAAAATAACCCCTAATTATTGCTATAATTTCCTCTTCATTTTTGGAGAGTTCTCCATTTTCATTTTTAAGACTATTTGATTTTCTTCTTTCCTTTTTCTAATCAAATTTACCAAAGGTTTGTCTATTTTGTTGATTTTTTAATGGAACCAACTCTTAATTTTATTTATTAATTTAATAGGTTTTTTTTTTACTTTCAATTTTATTAATCTCTCTTTTAAGATTTCAAGTTTAGTGTTTGACTGGGGGTTTTTAATATGTTCTTTTTCTAGCATTTTTAGTTGAAACCCTAATTCGTTGATTTTCTCTTTCTTTATTTTATGCAAGTAGGCCTGTAGAGATATAAAATTTCCCCTTATTACCACTTTGGCTGCATCCCACACATTTTGGTGTCATTTTCTTGAGTGAAGTTATTAATTATGTCTATGATTTGCTGTTTCACCCAATCATTCTTTAGTATGAGATTATTTAGTTTCCAATTATTTTTGGTCTATTTTCCCCTGGCTTTTTATTGAATGTAATTTTCACTGCATTGTGGTCTGAAAAGGAGGCCTTTATTATTTCTGCCTTGCTGCATTTGAGTTTGAGGTTTTTATGTCCTACTATATGGTCAATTTTTGTAGAGATTCCACGAACTGCTGAGAAGAACGTGTACTCCTTTCTGTCTCCATTTAGTTTTCCCCAAAGATCTATTATACTTAACTTTTCTTGTAGTCTATTTACCTATTTGACTTCTTTCTTATTTATTTTGTGGTTTGATTTATCTAATTCTGAGAGTGCAAGGTTAAGATCTCCCACTATTATAGTTTTACTGTCTATTTCTTTTTGCAGCTCTCTTAATTTCTCTTTTACGAATTTAGATGTTATACCACTTGGTGTATATATGTTTAATATTGATATTGCTTCATTATCTATGCTACCCTTTAGCAAGATATAGTTTCTTACCTTATCTCTTTTAATTAGATCAATTTTTACTTTTGCTTGGTCTGAAATCAGAATGGCTATCCCTGCTTTTTTGACTTCACCTGAAGCATAGTAAATTCTGCTCCAACCTTTTACTTTTACTCTGTATGTATCATCCTGCTTCCAGTGTGTTTCCTGTAAACAATACATTGTAGGATTCTGGGTTTTAATCCTTTCTGCTAACCTCTTCTTCTTTATGGGGGAATTTACCCCCTTCAGATTTAGGGCTAAAATTACCGATTCTGTATTACTTGCCATCTTGTTAACCCCTGTTTATGCTTTTCTCCCTTTGTTTCCTCTTACCCCCCTCCCCATTTATAAAACTTATGAGTACCACTTGCTTCTCACAGCCCCCCTTTTTAGTATCCCTCCCCCTACCTTAGAGTTCCTCCCCCTATCTTATTCCTTTTCCTCACAATTTCTCTATTCCCTTTTGTTTAGCTTACTCCTTCCCTTTTCACTTTTCCCCTCCCACTTTTCAATGAGTTGAGAGAAATTTCCCCATAAATCAAATATGTCTAATATTTTTCTCTTTAAGCCAGTTCTGATGGCAGTAAAGCTACACACTATGTTCATCTCCCCTACATTATTTCTCTCAGATATAATAGGTTTCCTTTGCTTCTTCATGAGATGTAATACCCCCACTTTACCCTTTTCCTGGTACAATTGCCTTTCCACCTTTTGTTTCTAGAACAAAGTATCCATGTGTTCTTTATATATCTTTATAGCAGAAATATAGTTCCCCTATGCTCAAAAAGTTATCAAACTGTGCATACCCTTTGATCCAGCAGTATTTCTACTGGGTTTATACCCCAAAGAGATACTAAAGAAAGGAAAGGGACCTGTATGTGCCAAAATGTTTGTGGCAGCCCTGTTTGTAGTGGCTAGAAGCTGGAAAATGAAAGGATGTCCATCAATTGGAGAATGGTTGAGTAAATTGTGGTATATGAATGTTATGGAATATTATTGTTCTGTAAGGAATGACCAGCAGGATGAATACAGAGAGGACTGGCGAGACTTACATGAACTGATGCTGAGTGAAATGAGCAAGACCAGGAGATTCTGATGGAAGTGAATCTCTTCGATAAAGAGAGCCTTAATTGATCAAAGATGGACAGAAGCAGCTACACCCAGAGAAAGAACACTGGGAAATGAATATAAACTGCTTGCATTTTTGTTTTTCTTCCCGGGTTATTTATACCTTCTGAATTCAATTCTCCCTGTGCAACAAGAAAACTGTTCGGTTCTGCACACATATATTGTATCCAGGATATACTGTAACCTATTCAACATGTAAAGGACTGCTTGCCATCTTGGGGAAGGGGTGGAGGGGGGAAGAAGTGAAGGGAGGAGGGGGAAAAATCGGAACAGAAATGAATGCAAGGAATAATGCTGTAAAAAAATTACCCTGGCATGCGTTCTATCAATAAAAAGATATTATAATAATAAAAAAAAGAGAATGTGATTAGATTTAAAAAAACTATTCTAGAATGTTTTTGAAGCCACAAAAATAGTTCAGTGAATTTTTTTCATTCCATTGTTTAAATAGTGTGATAAAAATATATTTGTGCCATTTTCCATTTTGTAATCAAAAGAAGAATAGTAAACGGAGAAAATTCAATGAACAAATATTTATTAAACACCTACTATATGCTGGGCATTGTGTTAAGTATTATAGATCATATAGACACAGATTACAGGTTCTTGTACAGAGATCATCATTGCTTCTCCAATGACTAATGATTTCATTATTGAGATACTGAACACAAGGTTTTTTTTAAATTAAATATTTACAATGTGTGTGTAAAGTGTGAGTTTTTTCACAGGGTAAAAAAAGCTATATAAGAATATTTTCACACAAAAAAAATTTAGGCATAATTGTTTCACATTACAAAAAGTTCTTGCTTGATCAAAAATAAAGTTCTTTTTAAAGTAAAAAAAAAAAAGAAAGAAAGAAAAGAAAAAGAAATATAGTTCCCAAGATTTCTTTTTACCTTTTTAGGTTTCTCTTGAGTGTCTATATTTGTAGATCAAACTTTTTGTTTAGTTTTGGTGTTTTCATCAAAAATAGATGAAATTCACTTATTTCACTGAATGTCCATCTTCTTCCCTAGAAAAAGATGCTCATTTTGGTTGAGTGAGTTATTTTTGGCTGCATACCAAGTTCCCTTAGCTTTTCGGAATATCATATTGCAGGCCCTTCTATTTTTTAATGTGGATACTGCTAGATCCTGAGTAATCCTATTTTGGCTCCTCTATATTGTGAATTGACTTTTTTCTAGCAACTTGCAATATTTTTTCCTTCGTCTAGTAATTCTGGAACTTGGCCACTATATTTCTTGGGGTTTTGATTTTAGGGTCCCTTTCAGTAGGTGATTGATGAATTCTTTCAATGTCTATTTTACTCTCTGTTTCTATAACATCTGGGCAGTTCTCTTTTTTTTTCTGATCTTAAGATCACTATTCTTTTTTTTTTATAATAACTTTTTATTGACAGAATCCATGCCAGGGTAATTTTTTACAACATTATCCCTTGCACTCATTTCTATTCAGACTTTTCCCCTCCCTCCCTCCACCCCCTCCCCCAGATGGAAAGCAATCCTTTACATATTAAATAGGTTACAGTATATCCTAGATACAATATATGTGTGCAGAACCAAACAGTTCTCTTGTTGCACAGGGAGAATTGAATTCAGAAGGTAGAAATAATCTGGGAAGAAAAACAAAAATGCAAGCAGTTTATTTTCATTTCCCAGTGTTCTTTCTTTGGGTGTAGCTGATTCTGTCCATCCTTGATCAATTGAAACTGAGTGAGATCTCTTTGTCACAGAAATCCACTTCCATCAGAACACATTCTCACACAGTATTGTTGCTGAGGTATATAATGATCTCCTGGTTCTGCTCATTTCACTTAGCATCAGTTCATGTAAGTCTCTCCAGTTCTATCTGTATTCATCTTGCTGGTCATTTCTTACAGAACAATAATATTCCATAATGTTCATATACCACAATTTACTCAACCATTCTCCAATTGATAGGCATCCATTTATTTTCCAGCTTCTAATCACTACAAACAGGGCTGCCACAAACATTTTGGCACATACAGGTCCCTTTCCCTTCTTTAGTATCTCTTTGGGGTATAAGCCCAGTAGAGACACTGCTGGATCAAAGGGTATGCACAGTTTGATAACTTTTTGAGCATAGTTCCAAATTGCTCTCCAGAATGTCTGGATGTGTTCACAATTCCACCACCAATGTATCAGTGTCCCTGTTTTCCCACATCCCCTCCAACATTCCACATTATCTTTCCCTGTCATTCTAGCCTATCTGACAGGTGTGTAGTGGTATCTCAGAGTTGTCTTAATTTGCATTTCTCTGATTAATAATGATTTGGAGCTTATTTTCACATGACTAGAAATAGTTTTATTTTCTTCATCTGAGAATTGTCTGTTCATATCCTTTGACCATTTTGTTAAATTGGAGAATGGCTTGATTTCTTATAAATTAGAGTCAATTCTTTATATATTTTGGAAATGAGGCCTTTATCAGAACCTTTGACTGTAAAAATGTTTCCCATTTAATTGTTTCCCTTCTAATCTTGTCTGCATTAATTTTGTTTGTATAAAAACTTTTCAATTTGATATAATCAAAATTTTCTATTTTGTAGTCAATAGTGATCTCTAGTTCTTCTTTGGTCATAAATTCCTTCCTCTTCCACAGGTCTGAGAGGTAAACTATCCTATGTTCTTCCAATTTTTTTATAATTTCATTCTTTATGCCTAGGTCTTGAACCCATTTTGACCTTATCTTGGTGTACGGTGTTAAGTGTGGGTCAATGCCCAGTTTCTGCCATACTGATTTCCAATTTTCCCAGCAATTTTTGTCAAATAAAGGGTTCTTATCCCAAAAAACTGGGGTATTTGGGTTTGTCAAACACTAGATTATTAAAGTTATTGGCTGTTTTATCCTTTGAACCTAACCTATTCCATTAATCAATTAGTCTATTTCTTAGCCAATACCAGATAGATTTAGTAACCACTGCTTTATAATATAATTTTAGATCTGGTACAGCTAGGCCACCCTCATTTGATTTTTTTTTTTCATTAATTCTCTTGAAATTCTTGACCTTTTGTTTTTCCATATGAATTTTGTTGTTATTTTTTGTAGGTCTTAAAAATAATTTTTTGGGAATCTGATTGGTATAGCGCTAAATAAATAGATTAGTTTAGGTAGTATTGTCATCTTTCTTATATTTGCCCACCCAATACAAGAGCATTTAATATTTTTACAGTTGGTTAGATCAGATTTAATTTGTGTGGAAAGTGTTTTGTAGTTTTGCTCATAAAGTTTCTGATTTTCCCTTGGCAGATAGATTCCTAAATATTTTATACAATTAGTAGTTACTTTAAATGGAATGTCTTTTTGTAACTCTAACTGTTGGGTTTTGTTAGTGATATATAAGAATGCTGATGACTATGTGGGTTTATTTTGTATCCTGCAACTTTGCTAAAAGTGTGGAATGTTTCTAATAACTTTTTAGTAGAGTCTCTGGGGTTCTCTAAGTATACCATCAGATCATCAGCAAAGAGTGATAATTTGGTTTCCTTATTGCCTATCTTATTACTTTAATCTCTTTATCAACTCTTATTTGGGCAGTTCTCTTTGATAATTTCCTGGAAAATAATGTCCAGGCTATTCTTTTCATCATATTTTTCAGGGAGTCCAATAATTCTCAGATTATCTCTCTTAGATATGTTTTCCAGGTCTGTTCTTTTCCCAAGAAGGTATTAGAGAGAGAGGAAGAGAGAGAGAAAGGGAGAAAGAGAGAGAGAGAGAGAGAGAGAGAGAGAGAGAAGAGAGAAGAGAGAGGGAGAATAAGATAAATGGGGGATAGAGGGATAGGAGGATGGGGGAAATCATAGTTAATATTCATTACTGTGAAAATATTACTGTGAGTTTCTCTATAAAAGTTGCTTAATCAGGCAAGTTCCTTAACCAATGTTATATTAAATTTCTCATTTGTAAAGCAAAATTAATAATATGTAAATAATGCGGAGAGCTCAGATTATTTGGAGTCTAAGCACCTTCACATTTTATTAGTGCTAAAAAACTTCCAACTAGGATTATCTTCAATTTGTGCTGTAAACATTCTGTTTATAATATTGTCTTTCCTACAATACTCTGAGAACAGGAAATATTTTTGTTTGTCCTTGCATCACAATGACTAACATAATATCTACTTAATAAATATTTTTTTTCTCTTCCTTACTTCTTTCCTTCCTTCTTTTCCCATTTTTCTTTCTAATTGCTGTTTTCTTTTACAAATTAAATTAAATCTATTTTTTGTTACATTATAAGTATTAAACTGTTTATCTCCCTTCTCACCTCACATTAGAGAAGGGCACAATTTGACATGAACATGTATGAATTTACATACATAAACATTCACACATGCATATTTTCCTTCTCAGGTACTTTATAATTCATTAAATATTTATAATACTCAGAATAACAGTCATTTACAATTATTCTTTGAAAAATTTTGCTATTGCAATGTTTTATTAGTTTTAGTCATTTCACTCTTCACTATTTCATGCAAGTCTTCCCATGTCATTTTTTCCTAAATTCAATCTGCTCACCATTTTTTTACAGTATAGTAGCATTCCATCACAATTGTTTACTATAATTTGTTTAGCCATTCTCCAATTGATGGGCATCCTCTCAATTTCCAATTTCTTGACACTACAAGGAAATTTCCTATAAATACTTTAAACAATGTAAGCTACTTTCCTTTTCCCCTCTTCACCCTGGGAAATAGACTAATAGCGGTATTGCTGAGTTAATGTCTTTTACTTTGGATACTCCAGTTTTTGTTGTTGTTGTTGTCGTTGTTGTTGTTTGTTTGTTCTTGTTTAAAGGCACTTGAATGGTAACATTAATAAAGAGTTGGACCTTCCACTGGGAAATTCTAAATTCAAATCTGCCCTCAGATTGTAACGAGCTGTGTGTTGCTGGATGAGTCACTTAACCTCAGTCTGCCTCAGTTTCCTCACTTGTAAAATGAATGGAACAATAGCACTTACTTTTCAAGATAGTTGTGAGGATCATATGAGATAACATTTGTAAAGTACTTAGCATTGTGTCTGGCACATAGTGGGCACTTAATAGTAATACTGTAGATTTGTTGATTTGAATTGAAGTAATTTATTATTGAAGGGAGGCAGTTCTTTTAGAATCATTACATTACATAACATAGGCTCTAAGTTTTCTCTTAATCGAAATTTTCTGGAGCAAAGCAGCAAGTTGTCCCTAGGTTTGTTGTTTTCTTAGAGAATCTGAAGAGCTAAACTGTAGTTAAGCTAAAGAAGAAAATATTTTCAAACTGCCACATTCTCAACATAAAATCAGCAATAATTTCATATAATAAATTAGGGTTTGTCCAGCAAGGGGAACAAGGAAAAGGTTGTAATAAAATTGGATGTGTCCAAGTCAAGATGACCCATGTACTTATCTAACATTATAAATAATAAGGGCCCCAAAGAATTGTATTGAAGAACCTACAAGTGGGTCAGTTTATCCTAAACCATGAATTCTCTCATATGGTAAAAAATACCATTTAGAGAAGAACTCCTGTTGTGCTGCATGTGACAATGTGTAGTCTGGAAGCATTAATAAATCTTTAAAAAATTCATTTATATGAACAATACATGAATGAAATCAAATACCACTGCAATAAAATATAGATTCGATCATACTCAAATCTCCAAAGACAATCATTTCCTAGAAATGAAATTAAAACCCACAAAAAATGCTTAATGCCCAAGAAAGGCAAGATATTGCACTTAAAATTCCCAATTTACACATTACATAGTGATTGCCATGTACCTCACCTTGAGGAGAGCACTAGTGAGAAATCCCCCAGATCCTACAAAATTCTCAAGAATCACTTGGTAAGATCAAAATAAATTACAATTTGATTTTGATACATAAGTTTCTAATTCTGTGAAACTAACCTCTTTTAAGATCTATCATTAGGAAATTATCATTTTCTATAACTTTATTCAGTGCATATATTTTCCTACCATGGCTGCTTATTCAAAATTGTCTTCCTTCTGCCCTTTTAAATGCACAAAGTTATAATCATTGAATGATTTCCTGTCTGAGACATCTTTGTACAACCAAGAACATTAAATCTTTATTCAGGCTGTATAGTTAATCGTACCAGTAATGACAGAACTTGTAATATTTCTAACATTAAATTCATTTTACAACTCATTTTACAATTTAGAGAAGAATTGTAACAGTGAGGGCTCCTGTGGGATCAGATTAACATTTCTTTAACTAAACATGGAAAACATTTGTTCAGTTGAATTGTGTTCATGGTTTCATTATTTACTCTCTATTTCAATCAATGAAACACCTAAAATTCTGAAGTTCAGAAGAATAAAAGATGTTATTTGTAATTTCATTGAATCTGCAAAGTCAATAATAAGGTTTCATTTTTAACTCCTCTTTTATATGAAAAGAAATGTACCCTTATTAACTTCCTGACATTAACCAAAAGACTTTTAAAGGAATGCCCTCCTCCCCTCACTGACCATTCATTAAGGTAAACAAAATAGCAACTAACCTTCACCCAGCTCCCCACCCCAATCAGAAAAAAATCTTAAGAGAGGGTTCTTTAAGTTGATATTTAGTAACATTTTAAAAGACAAGAAAGAGAGAGAAGGAATAATATATATATACACACACATGCATGTGTATATATGTATATTTCCCTATCTACATATCACACAAGTCCCAACTTATTATAGCATTCTTGTATCCAGCTTGTTATTCATCTATATTATCTTTTCTTTCAAAGATTAATGGAGTAATGAGTGAGAACACTACACTGATCTTCCAATTATAATTCAAAGTCTGGTGTTTGAAAAGTAAGGATTCTTTATCCATTTTGTTTTTCTAGTTAAGATTATTAGGCTAATGATTTCTGAGTATGTTAATGTTTCTCTTAGAAAGCCCTGTAATATTCTGGTTTTTTTTCCCCAATCAGCCCCAAATTTGTCACAATTAGGAATGTTCAGAAGATTTTGTCATTTAGAGAGCATCCATCTTTTCTTTATTTTTATCTTTTTTTAAGTCCCAAAATATATGTTTTCTTTTTTTATTGTATAGAATGAATTATGCAGCTGAGGACAAGAGTTTTCCAAATAAATGGCCATGCAATATTATGACATTTGGGGTGGGGGGAGATCTGTTGTTTTGTTGAAATTCTGAACATTTTACCATATGAAAACTGAATTGTAAAAAAAATTGAGAATTTATTATCTTGAAAATATTTCTTGTATGTTTGAAATATTTATATATTTCAGAAGATACATAATTTCACTGTGGATGATTCTTACAATTATATAGATTGAAACTTTCCTTCACTTTTTCTTAAGTTTTTTTTTTTTTTAATTTACAAAACATATGCATGGGTCATTTTTTAATGCTGACCCTTGCAAAACCTTCTATTCCAAATTTCCCCCTCCTTTCCCCCCCCCCCCAATATGGTAGGTGATCCAAAAAAGTTAACTATGTTAGAATATATGATAATACAATACATATATATATATGTATTTATACAGTTATCTTACTGCACAAGAACAGAACAAAAAAGGAAAAAAAATTGAGAAAGAAAACAAAGTGCAAACAATAACAGAGAGTGAGAATGCTATGTTATGGTCCATACTCAGTTCCCATCGTCCTCTCTCTGAGTATAGATGATTCTCTTCATTACTGAACAAGTGGAACTGGTTTGAATCTTTTCATCATTGAAGAGAGCCATGTCCATCAGAATCTATCATCATATAGTCTTGTTGTTGCCATGTATAATGACCTCCTGATTCTGATCATTTCACTTAGCATTCACTTAGTTAATGTCTTTCCCAGTCTCTCTGAAATCATCTTGATGGCCCTTTCTTACAGAACAATAATATTCCATAATATCCATATACCATAATTTATTCAGCCATTCTCCAATTTCTAGGCATCCACTCAGTTTCCAGTTTCTTGCCACTAGAAAAAAGGGATGCACAAGCATTTTTGCACATGTGGGTCCTTTTCCCTCTTTTAAGATCTCTTTGGGATATAATCCCAGTGGAAACACTGCTGGATCAAAGGGTATATACAGTTTGATAACTTTTTGAGCATAATTGAAAATTGCTCTCCAGAATGGTTGGATTGGTTCACAGTTCCATCAACTGTATCCCAGTTTACCCACGTCTCCTTCAACATTCATCATTACGAGGACTTCCGGTTAAGATGGCTGAAAGGAGGCTCACAGCTGCATAAGCTCCGCGCTTTCTCTCACTATCCACTTCATTACAAGCCTCTGAATCAATGCTTGACTGAAAAAAACCCACATATAGTTACCAAGAGAAGCCATCCTTGAGATTCGCCAAGAAAGGTCTGTCTTTACTGGAGGGCTGGGACGGTTTTAGATCGGGCGCAGGCGGCGGGCAGCGGCAGTGAGAGCACAGGAGCAGACTGGAGAGGGGGTGGGGAGTGATCGCAGCCGTCTCTGCGGGGAGAGCTTCGCTACAGGTTTGGATACTTTGCTCCGGCAGCAAGTCAGCAGCCCAGCAGAGAAGCTAAAAACACCGGGGGTGAAGAATACAACCCCAAACAGCTGGAGTCTCCCGGGACCTGGCCGCCCCCCCTTTTCCCCTCCCCCCCCCCACAGTGACTCAGCACGCTTTGGGATCTCAGAGCGCAGGGGCACACAGTCCTGCTAGTGCCTCACTGCTGCCCCCTGCAGTCTGTAGAGGAAGCTCGGTAACATACCCAGCCCCTCCCCCAAAGAAAGACTCCAGTTTTTTTCTGTTTTTCTTTGCTAGTTTGTCTCTGATTATTAGAACAGAATGAGAAAGAAGCTGAAGAGGACTTTAACCCTTGACAGCTTCTATACAGATAGAGAGCAGACTCTAAATCCTGAGGAGACTAAAAACAGGCAGTCTCCAGGTGAATCCCCAAAGGAGGAGATGATCTGTTCCTCAGCACAGATGAACCTCATAGAAGTAATTAAAAAGGCTCTCACAAGGGAGCTAGAAGAAAAATGGGAAAAGGAGAGGGAGGCTTGGCAAAAAAGCCTGGAGAAGTCAGTTAAAGAGAGAGTGGATAAAGAAGTAAAATCCTTGAAAAATAGGATTGGTGAACTGGAAACAGAAAATAGCTCTCTAAAAAACAAAATTGGCGAAATGGAAAATAATTCCACAGAACAAAAGAATTCAATTGGACAATTAGAAAAAGATCTTAAAAAAGTGAGTGAAGAAAACACCTCACTGAAAATCAGAATTGAACAAGTGGAATTGAATGACTCGAGGAGACAAGAAGAATCAGTCAAGCAAATCCAAAAAAAATCAAACAATGGAAAAGGATGTGAAATACTTTCTGGGGAAGACAACAGACCTGGAAAACAGATCCAGGAGAGACAATCTGAGAATCATTGGACTTCCAGAAAAGAATGATGAAAAAAAGAGCCTGGACACTATTTTCCAGGAAATTATCAAAGTCATAGGAACAGAGGAAAAAATAAACATTGAAAGGATTCATCGATCACCCACTGAAAGGGATCCTAAAATCAAAACACCAAGGAATATAGTGGCCAAATGCCAGAACCCTCAGATGAAGGAAAAAATATTGCAAGTGGCTAGAAAAACCCAATTCAAGTTTCAAGGAGCCACAATAAGGATCACCCAGGATCTGGCAGCATCCACATTAAAAGATCGAAGGGCCTGGAATATGATATTCCGAAAGGCTAAGGAACTTGGTATGCAACCAAAAATAACTTACCCAGCGAGAATGAGCATCTTTTTCCAGGGAAGAAGATGGACATTCAATGAAGTAAGCGAATTTCATCTATTTCTGATGAAAAAGCCAGAACTTAACAAAAAGTTTGATCTACAAAGATAGAACTCAAGAGAAATCTAAAAAGGTAAAGATTAATCTTGGGAACTATATTTCAACTATATAGATGTATAAAGAATACATGTATACCTTGTTCTAGAAATTGATGTGGAAAGGACATTGTACCAGGAAAAGGGTAAAGTGGGGGTAGTACATCTCAGGAAGAGGCATAGGAAACCTATTATATCTCAGAGAAAGAATGGAGGGGGATGAATATAGTGGGTATCTTATTGCCTTCAGAATTGGCTTTAAGTGAAAAATCTTAAGACATATTCAATCTATGGTGAAACTTCTCCCACCTCATTGAAAAGTGAGAAGGGAAAAGTGAAAAGGGAAGGAATAAGCTAAGCGGAAGGGAATACAGGAACTGGGAGGGAAAGGGATAAGATAGGGGGAGGAACTCTAAGGCGGGGGGAGGGATACTAAAAAGGGAAGGCTGTGAGAAGCAAGTGGTGCTCACAAGCTTAATACTGGGAAGGGGGGGGAGGAAAGGGGAAAGAAGGGAGTAAAGTATAATCCGGGGTTAACAAGATGGCAAGCAATACAGAATTGGTCATTCTAACCATAAATGTGAACGGGGTAAACTCCCCCATAAAGAGGAAGCGGTTAGCAGAATGGATTAAAAGTCAGAATCCTACAATATGTTGTTTACAGGAAACACACCTGAAGCGGGGAGATACATGCAGGTTAAAGGTAAAAGGTTGGAGCAAAATCTACTATGCTTCAGGTGAAGTCAAAAAAGCAGGGGTAGCCATCCTGATCTCAGATCAAGCTAAAGCAAAAATTGATCTAATTAAAAGAGATAAGGAAGGGCACTATATCTTGCTAAAGGGTAGCATGGATAATGAAGCACTATCTATATTAAACATATATGCACCAAGTGGGATAGCATCTAAATTCTTAAAAGAGAAACTAAGAGAGCTGCAAGAAGAAATAGACAGTAAAAGTATAATAGTGGGAGACCTTAACCTTGCACTCTCAGAATTAGATAAATCAAACCACAAAATAAATAAGAAAGAAGTCAAAGAGGTAAACAGAATACTAGAAAAGTTAGATATGATAGATCTCTGGAGAAAATGTAATGGAGACAGAAAGGAATACACTTTCTTTTCAGCAGTTCATGGAACCTATACAAAAATTGACCATATATTAGGACATAAAAACCTCAAACTGAAATGCAGTAAGGTAGAAATAGTAAATGCATCCTTTTTAGACCACGATGCAATGAAAATTACATTCAACAAAAAACCAGGGGGAAGTAGACCAAAAAATAATTGGAAACTAAATAATCTCATGCTAAAGAATGATTGGGTGAAACAGCAAATCATAGACATAATTAGTAACTTCACCCAAGAAAACGATAATAATGAGACATCATACCAAAATGTATGGGATGCAGCCAAAGCGGTAATAAGGGGAAATTTCATATCTCTAGAGGCCTATTTGTATAAAATAGAGAAAGAGAAGATCAATGAATTGGGTTTGCAACTAAAAATGCTAGAAAAGGAACAAATTAAAAACCCCCAGTCAAACACTAAACTTGAAATTCTAAAAATAAAAGGAGAGATCAATAAAATTGAAAGTAAAAAAACTATTGAAATGATTAATAAAACTAAGAGTTGGTTCTATGAAAACACCAACAAAATAGGCAAACTCTTAGTAAATCTGATTTTAAAAAAGGAAAGAGGAAAATCAAATTGTTAGTCTTAAAAATGAAAAGGGAGAACTCACCAGTAACGAAGAGGAAATTAGAGCAATAATTAGGAGTTACTTTGCTCAACTTTATGCCAATAAATTCGACAACTTAAATGAAATAGAAAAATACCTCCAAAAATATAGCTTGCCCAAACTAAGAGAGGAAGAAGTAAATATCCTAAACAGTCCCATCTCAGAAAAAGAAATAGAACAAACTATCAATCAACTCCCTAAGAAAAAATCCTCAGGACCAGATGGATTTACATGTGAATTCTACCAAACATTTAAAGAACAATTAACTCCAATGTTATATAAACTATTTGAAAAAATAGGGATTGAAGGAGTCCTACCAAACTCCTTTTATGACACAGACATGGTACTGATACCTAAACCAGGTAGGCTGAAAACAGAGAAAGAAAATTATAGACCAATCTCCCTAATGAATATTGATGCTAAAAACTTAAATAAAATATTAGCAAAAAGATTCCAGAAAATCATCACCAGGATAATACACTATGACCAAGTAGGATTTATACCAGGAATGCAGGGCTGGTTCAATATTAGGAAAACTATTAGCATAATTGACTATATCAATAACCAAACAAACAAAAACCATATGATCATCTCAATAGATGCAGAAAAAGCATTTGATAAAATCCAACATCCATTCCTAATAAAAACACTTGAGAGCATAGGAATAAATGGACTTTTCCTTAAAATAGTCAGGAGCATATATTTAAAACCATCAGTAAGCATCATATGCATTGGAGAAAAACTGGAACCTTTCCCAGTAAGATCTGGAGTGAAGCAAGGTTGCCCTCTATCACCATTATTATTTAATATCGTATTAGAAACACTAGCCTCGGCAATAAGAGTCAAGAAAGATATTAAAGGAATTAGAGTAGGCAATGAAGAAACCAAACTATCACTCTTTGCAGATGATATGATGGTATACCTAGAGAACCCCAGAGATTCTACTAAAAAGCTATTAGAAATAATTCATAATTTTAGCAAAGTAGCTGGCTACAAAATAAATCCCCATAAATCCTCAGCATTTTTATACATTTCCAACAAAACTCAACAGCAAGAGATACAAAGAGAAATTCCATTCAGAATAACTGTTGATACCATAAAATATTTGGGAATCTATCTACCAAAGGAAAGTCAGGAATTATATGAGCAAAATTATAAAAAAGTCTCCACACAAATAAAGTCAGACTTAAATAATTGGAAAAATATTAAGTGCTCTTGGATCGGCCGAGCGAACATAATAAAGATGACAATACTCCCTAAACTAATCTATTTATTTAGTGCTATACCAATCAGACTTCCAAGAAAATATTTTAATGATCTAGAAAAAATAACAACAAAATTCATATGGAACAATAAAAAGTCGAGAATCTCAAGGGAATTAATGAAAAAAAAAATCAAATGAAGGTGGCCTAGCTGTACCTGATCTAAAATTATATTATAAAGCAGCAGTCACCAAAACCATTTGGTATTGGCTAAGAAATAGATTAGTGGATCAGTGGAAAAGGTTAGGTTCACAAGACAGAATAGTCAACTATAGCAATCTAGTGTTTGACAAACCCAAAGCCCCTAACTTCTGGGAAAAGAATTCATTATTTGATAAAAAACTGCTGGGATAATTGGAAATTAGTATGGCAGAAATTAGGCATGGACCCACACCTAACACCATATACCAAGATAAGATCAAAATGGGTCCATGACCTAGGCATAAAGAACGAGATTATAAACAAATTAGAGGAACATAGAATAGTTTATCTCTCAGACTTGTGGAGGAGAAAGAAATTTGTGACCAAAGATGAACTAGAGACCATTACTGATCACAAAATAGAAAATTTTGATTACATCAAATTAAAAAGCCTTTGTACAAACAAAACTAATGCAAACAAGATTAGAAGGGAAGCAACAAACTGGGAAAACATCTTCACGGTTAAAGGTTCTGATAAAGGCCTCATTTCTAAAATATATAGAGAACTGACTCAAATTTATAAGAAATCAAGCCATTCTCCAATTGATAAATGATCAAAGGATATGAACAGACAATTTTCAGAGGATGAAATTGAAACTATTACCACTCATATGAAAGAGTGTTCCAAATCATTATTGATCAGAGAAATGCAAATTAAGACAACTCTGAGATACCACTGCACACCTGTCAGATTGGCTAAGATGACAGGAAAAAATAATGATGAATGTTGGAGGGGATGCGGGAAAACTGGGACACTAATGCATTGTTGGTGGAGTTGTGTACGAATCCAACCATTCTGGAGAGCAATCTGGAATTATGCCCAAAAAATTATCAAATTGTGCATACCCTTTGATCCAGCAGTGTTTCTATTGGGCTTATATCCCAAAGAAATACTAAAGAAGGGAAAGGGACCTGTATGTGCCAAAATGTTTGTAGCAGCCCTATTTGTAGTGGCTAGAAACTGGAAAATGAATGGATGCCCATCAATTGGAGAATGGCTGGGTAAATTGTGGTAGATGAAAGTTATGGAATATTATTGTTCTGTAAGAAATGACCAGCAGGATGAATACAGAGAGGACTGGCGAGACTTACATGAACTGATGCTAAGTGAAATGAGCAGAACCAGGAGATCATTATACACTTCGACAATGATATTGTATGAGGACATATTTTGATGGAAGTGGATTTCTTTGACAAAGAGACCTAACTAAGTTTCAATTGATAAATGACGGACATAAGCAGCTACACCCAAAGAACGAACACTGGGAAACAAATGTGAACTATCTGCCTTTTAGTTTTTCTTCCCGGGTTATTTATACCTTCTGAATCCAATTCTCCCTATGCAACAAGAGAACTGTTCGGTTCTGCAAACATATATTGTATCTAGGATATACTGCAACATATCCAACATATAAAGGACTGCTTGCCATCTAGGGGAGGGGGTGGAGGGAGGGAGGGGGAAAAAATCGGAAAAGAAACGAGTGCAAGGAATAATGTTGTCATTATAAAGTAATCATTAAAAAAAAATCATCATTACCATTTCCTGTCATTTTAGCCAATTTTAGAGGTGTGTAGTAGTATCTCAGAGTTGTCTTAATTTGCTTTTCTATGAGCAATAGTGATTTGGACCAAATTTATTATGACTACAATTAATTTCAATCTCTTCATTGGAAAATTACCTGTTCATATCCTTTGAACATTTATCAACTGAAGAATGGTTTGAATTATTACAAAGTTGAGTCAATTACCTGTATATTTTGGAAATAAGGCATTTATCAGAACCTTGGAATGTTAAAAATATATATTTTTCCAGTTTATTGTTTACCTTCTAATTTTGTCTACATTAGTTTTGTTTCTACAAAAACTTTTTAACTTAATATAATCAAAAAGACTGATTTTGTGATCAATCTCTAGTTCTTCTTTGGTCACAAATGCCTTTCTCCTCTACAGATGTGAGAGGCAAATCAGCATATGTTCTTCTAATTTGTTTATAATATCCTTCTTTATGTCTAGATCATTAACCCATTTTGACCTTATCTTGGCATAAGGTGTTAGGTGTGAGTCAGTGACTAGTTTCTGCCATACTACTTTTAAATTTTCCCAGCAGTTTTTTTTTTTTTTTTTTTTTTTTTTGTCAAATAGTGAATTCTTATCACAAAAACTGGAGTCTTTGGGTTTGTCAAACACAAGATTGCTATAGTCATTGACTGTTTTGTTCTATGAATCTAACCTATTCCTCTGATATTTCTATTTCTCAGCCACTGCCAAATGGTTTTGATGACTGCTGCTTTATAATATAGTTTTAGATCTGGTACAGCTAAGCTACCATCATTTGCTTTTCTTTTCATTTATTCCCTTGAAATTTTTGACCTTTTATTCTGCCAAATGAATTTTATTGTTATTTTTTCTAGGTCAGTAAAATAGTTTCTTGAGAGTTTCTTTGGTATAAAACTAAAAAATAGATTAGTTTAGATAGTATTGTCATCTTTATTATATTCACTCAGCATATCCAAGAGCACTTGATATTTTTCTAATTTTCCCATCTGACTTTATTTGTGTGGAAAGTGTTTTATAAGTTTTGCTCATATAGTTCCTTGACTTTCCCTTGGCAGATAGATTCCCAAATATTTTATACTATCGATAATTATTTTATCTGGAATTTCTCTTTGTATCTCTCATTTTGGATTTCATTAGTGGTGTATAAAAATGCTGATGACTTATTTGGATTTATTTTGTATCCTGCAACTTTACTAAAGATGAGGATTAATTCTAATAGTTTTGTAGTTGATTCTCTAGGGTACTCTAAGTATATCATGTTTTCATCTACAAAGAGTGATAATTTGGTTTCTTCATTCCCTATTCTAATTGCTTTAATTTCTTTTTCATCTCTTTTTGCCAAAAATAGCATTTCTAATACAATAGTAAAGTGGGCAAACTTGTTTCACCTCTGATCTTGTTGAGAATGGTTTCAGTTTATCCCCATGACATATGATGCTTGCTGATGGTTTTAAAAAAACATGCTGCTGACTATTTTAAGGAAAATTCCAGTTATTCCTATACTTTCCACTGCTTTTAATAGGAATGGTTGTTGGATTTTAGCAAATGCTTTTTCTGCATCTATTGAGATAATCATATTTTTTTTAATTAATTTGGTCATTGATATAGGCTACTAATGGTTTTCCTAATATTGAATTAGACCTGCATTCCTAGTATAAATCCTACTGGGTCATCGTGTATTATCCTGATCATGATTTTCTGCAATGTCTTTGCTAATATCTTACGATTTTTGAATCATTATTCATTAGGGATATTGGTCTATTATTTTCTTTCCCTGTTTTCATCCTACCTGGTTTAGGTAAAATGTTTGTGTCATAAAAGAAATTTGGTAGGAGTCCTTCATTTCGTATTTTTTCAAATAGTTTATATGGTATTGGAATTAATTGTTCTTTAAACAGTTCATAGAATTCACATGTACATGCATCTGGTCTTGGGGATTTTTCTTAGGGAGTTGCTTAATAGCTTGTTTTATTTCTTTTTCTAAAATGGGACTATTTAAATGATTTATTTCCTCTTCTGTTAATCTGGGCAATCTATAATTTTGTAGATATTTCTCCATTTCATTTACCTTGTGAAATTTATTGGCTTAAAGTTGGACAAAGTAACTCCTAGCTATTGCTTTGGTTTCCCCTTCATTGGTGGAAAGTTCTTATTTTTCATTTTTGATAGTGACAATTTGATCTTTTCCTTTCCTTTTTCTAATTACACTAACTAAAGGTGTATATATTTTGTTGTTTTTTTCATAAAACTAATTCTTAGTTTTATTTATTAATTCAATAAGTTTTCTTATTTTAAATTTTATTAATCTCCCCTTTTATTTTCAGAATTTCAATGTTGATATTTAATTGAGGGTTTTTAATTTGTTTTTTGTCTAGATTTTTTTATTGTAAGCCCAATTCACTGATCTTCTCTTTCTCTATTTTATGCAAGTAAGCATCTAGAGATATAAAATTTCCCATTATTTCTGCTTTGGCTTCATTCCACAAATTTTGGTATGCTATCTCATTGTTGTCATTCCCTTAGATAAAATTATTGATTGTGTTTATGATTTGCTATTTCACCCATTCATTCTTTAGGATGAGATTATTGAATTTCCAATTACTTTTTGATCAATATTCCCCTGACCTTTTTTTGAATGGGATTTTTCTTGCATCTTGATCTGAAAAAAAAAATGCATTTGCTATTTCTGCCTTTCTGCATTTGATTTTGAGGTCTTTATTTCCTAATATATGGTCTTTTTTTATATATAACTTCCATGAACTGTCTAGAAGAAAGTGTCTCCTTTCTGTCTCTGTTCAATTTTCTCCAAAGATTTATCATACCTAATTTTTCTAGTATTATATTTACCTCTTTAACTTCTTTCTTCTTTATTTTGTAGTTTGATTTATCTAGTTCTGAGAGAGTAAGGTTGAGATTCCCTACTAGTACAGTTTTGATGTCTATTTCTTCTTTCAGCTCTCTTAACTTCTCCTTTAGGAATTTAGATAACATAATAGTGGCTGCATAAAAGTTTAATAGTGATATTGCTTCATCATCTATGTTGCCCTTTAGCAAGACATAGTTTCCTTCCTTATCTCCTTTACTTAGATTGATTTTTGCTTTTGCTTGATCTGAAATCAGGATGGCTACCCCTGATTTAATTACTTCACCTGAAGCATAATGGATTCTATTTCAGCCTTTTATCTTTCCTCTATATGTATCATTCTGCTTTAAATGCATTGCTTGTAAACAGCATATTGTAGCATTCTGGCTTATAATCCAGTGTACTATCCATTTTTCTTTAAGGGAAAGTTTATTCCATTCACATTTATGGTTAAAACTACTAATTCTCTATTTCCTCTCATCTGTGGGTATGTTTGAGCAATTTTTACAACATTGTCCCTTGCACTCACTTCTATTCTAACTTTTCCCTTACCTCCCTCCACTCCCTCCTCTAGAGGCCAGGCAGTCTCATACATATTAAACATGTTAAAGTATTTCTTAGATACAATGTATGTGTGCACATCTGTACAGTTTTCTTGTTGCACAAGAAAAATTGGATTCAAAAGGGAAAAATAACCTGGGAAGAAAAACAAGTCCGCATTCATTTCCCAGTGTTCCTTCTCTGGGTGTAGTTGATTCTGTCCATCATTGATCATGTGGAAATGAATTGGATCTTCTCTTTGTCAAGGATATCCACTTCCATCAGAATACATCCTCTTATAGTATTGTTATTGAAGTGTATAATGATCTTCGTTCTGCTCATTTCACTTAGAATTAGTTCATTTAAGTCTCTCCAAGTCTCTCTGTATTCATCCTGCTAGTCATTTCTTACAGAAAAATAATATTCCATAACATTCATATGCCACAATTTACTCAATAGGCATTCATTCGTTCATTTTCCAGTTCTACCACTACAAAAAGGGCTGCTATAGACATTTCGGCACATACAAGTCCCTTTCCTTTATTTAATATTTCTTTGGGAAATAAGGCCAGTAGTAACACTGCTGGATCAAAGGGTATGTATGCATAGTTTGATAACTTTTTGAGCAAAGTTCCAAATTGTCCAGAATGGCTGGAACCATTCACAACTCCACCAAGAATGTATCTGTGTCCCAGTTTTCCCACATCCCTTCCAACATTCATCATTTTCTTTTCTTGTCATCTTAGCCAATCTGACAGGTATAGTGGTATTTCAGAATTGTCTTAATTTGCATTTCTCTCATTAATAGTGATTTGGAACACCCTTTCATATGAGTAGAAATAGTTCTGAGAATTATTGGACTCCCTGAAAAATATGATGAAAAAAAGAGCCTGGACACTATTGCCTTTCAATGTGTTCCATATCGTGTACATATGAAATCAATTTCTTGAAATCAAATATGAGTTTTTATTTTATTCCTATTTAGTTTTAGCTTACTAAATTCAGCTAAATGTTCTGTAGCAATCTTTTTGGATCTTTATCTGGTCATTGAGACTATTTGTTGTGTGTCCTTTGATCTAGCAGTTTTCAAATTTTATGAAGTAGAGAGAAAGAGATAGGGTAAAAAAAAAGAGAATGAAGAATGAAAAGAAGAAAGGAGAGGAAGAAGAACAGATGAAAGAAAAAAGAAAAAGCAAGAAGAGGAAAAAGGGATGAAAAAACAAAGGAATAAAAATGATATTGGGAGGGACTTCCGGCCAACATGGGGGAGAGGATACACCCACATCTACTTAAGCTCCATGTCTTCTCTAAGAATTTATTTCATGACAAGCCTCGGGATTAGTGCTTGACTGAAAAAACCCCACAAATAATTACCAAGAGAAGAGTGTGGGTCACAACATAGTATTTTTACTTTGCTGTTGTTGTTTGCTTGCATTTTGTTTCCTTTCTCATTTTTTTTCCTTTTGGATCTGATTTTCCTTGTGCATCATGATAATTGTGAAAACATGTATAGAAAAATTGCACATTTTAATATATATAGTATTATTTACCATCTAGGGGAAGAGATATGGGGAAGGAATGGAGGAAAGAACAGGAAGGAGGAAAATAATTTTGAACACAAGGCTCTCACAAGAGAGCTAGAAGAAAAGTGGGAAAAGGAAAGGGAAGCTTGGCAAGAGAGTCTGGATAAGTCATCCCACTCTTTTAAAGATAGAGTAGATAAACTATTCATATGTTTTGAAAATTAAAAAAAAAGTTTTACAAAAAATTTTTATACAAATAAAAACAATGCAGACAAGATTAGAAGGAAGCAGTAAACTAGGGGAAAAAATGTTGTTATCCAAGCATTCTGATAAAGTTCTTATTTCTAAAATATAAGAAAATTGACTCAAATTTATAAGGGTACAATCCATTCTCCACTTGTTAAATAGTCAAAGGATATGAAAAGATGATTTTCAGATGAAGAAATTAAAAACATTTGTAGTCTATGAAAAAAATGCTGTAAATCATTATTGATTAGAGAAATGCAAATTAAGAGAACTCTGAGGTACTACATCACAACTCTCAAGTTGGGTATGATGATAAGAAAAGAAAATGATAAATGTTGGAGGCAATGCAGGAAAACTGGGACACTTGATACATTGTTGGTGGAGTCCTGAACTGATCCAACTCTACAGAGCAATTTGGAACTCTGCCCAAAAGACTATCAAACTTTGCATAGTCTTTGATGCAGCAATGTCTCTACTATATCTATATTCCAAAGATACCATAAAAAAGAGAAAAGAACCTACATATGCAAAAATGTTTGTGGCAGCCTTTGTGTAGTAGCAAGGAACTAAAAACTGAATGGATGCTTATCAGTTGGGGAATGGCTGAATGAGAATATGAATGTTGTGGAATATTGTTGTTCTATAAGAAACAATCAGGGGGCAGCTAGTTAGTCCAGGAAATAGAGCACCAGCCCTGAAGTAAAGAGGACCTGAGTTCAAATCTGGCCTCAGACACTTAACACTTTCTTAACTGTGTGACCCTGGGCAAATGCCAATTGCTTCAGGGAAAAAAGAGAAATGATCTGCAGGATAATTTCAGAAAGGTCTGAAGACATTTACATGAACTCATGCTAAGTGAAATGAGTAGAACCAAGAGAACTCTGCACATAGCAACAGCAAGATTATGTAATGATCAACTATGATGGACTTGGCTCTTTTCAACAATAAGATAATTCAAGACAATCTAGTAGACTTTTGATGAAGAAAACCATCTGCTTTCAGAAAGAGGACTGTGAAGACTGAATGTGGATCACAACATAGTATTTTCACCAGTTTTGTTGTTTCCTCGCTTTTTTCTCTTTCTAATTTGTTCTTCCTTTTTGATCTGATTTTTCTTGTGCAGCATGATTAATGTGGAAACATGTATAGTAGAATTCCACATATTTAGCATATACTGGATTACTTGCTATCTAGAGCAAGAACTGAGGGGAAGAGAGGGAAAAAAATTGGAACACAAGGTTTTGCAAGGGTGGATGTTGAAAACTATCTTTTAATATATTTTGAAAATAAAAAAAAGTTATTATGAAAATAAAAGAAATGTTAAAGAGTGTTTCTTTGTTGGTTATGGGCTAGATTATATGACTTTCAAGATCCCTATTATTTCTGAAGTTCTGTAACTGTGCTGGATGTCACTAATACTTGTGAAATGGCACCTCTTCTTTGGTCATGACTATTTAAACACAACTTTTAATGATGATGTGAGAGAGCTACATCTGCACTACATTAACAAGGAACAGTTAAGAAATCCATGGCAATTGAATGAGCTATTTAGCTGGCTAGAGTTAAAACAGCTGTATAAGTAGCCTGAGGCAGAAAACTAAGGAGCCCCCAATTTTGTGCCTCATTCCTGTGGTTGAATATATTTAGTTGAATCAATTTTTTTTTCAAGAAAAAGGACATAGTTCCAGACAGGAAAGTTACCTAGGAAATACTAATTTTTAAATGCACAATCATTTCTGTACATTTTCATATATATATGTGTATGTGTGTGCATAGATATATATTATGAATTATAATGTATGAATGTATACAGTGCATGTATACATATATACAAAAACATATAATATGCAGACTTTATGTTATGTTATATATATTATACAACAGCTAGCATTAGTGTAATGCTTGATATTTTGCAAAGTGCATTACGTTATGTTATCTCATTTCATCCTCACAGCAAATTTGTGAGGCAAATGTTATTATTATTATTCCACTTTTGCAGATGATCAAACTGTGACTGAGAGACTCTATGACTTGTTCAAAGTCATGTAACTAGGAAGTATCTGAGGCAGCATTTGAACAAATTCAATAAGACCAGAATTACTCACTTTGTCACATAGCTACAAATAACCATATATATGTATGAATGTGTATATGATTCATTTTTGAGATTTGAAGTCAATTCTTATTAACTCTTTCTCTCATAGAACCTCAAACATGTATTAATATATATATACATATATATATTTATATTTATATAATACACACACATACATACACACACATACCAATATACTATCCAAATTATTCATTTTCTTCTTTTTTTTCCTCCTCCCCTAAACCCTTCCATGTTAATTTGGTGCAAATTCTTGTCCCATTTCTCTATACCAGGTATTAAAGGAAATAAATGTAAGATATAGTCCCTGCCTTCAGTAAATATTGTCTATTATAATCATTTAAACATTTAATTTTGGTGCCTTACATTGTTGCATGTATTGTGTATCCATGTCCATAAATACAAACATATGCAAATTACAAATATATTCACATATTCATGCATGCATGCATATATGACTGTGCAAGGCACGCTGCTACTAATATAAATACAGGATGTGTTTGGGAGTCTCTAAAGGAAAGTGTGGGAAAGGAGAAGTATTAAGTAGACTATCAGAGGTCTACAGAGCCATTGTGCTGATCTCATTGTTGTATGCTTGTGAAACTTAAACAGTGTTCTAGCACCACACCAGGAAAATAAATTGCTTCTGTATGAATTGTCTTAGGGAGATTCCAAAGATCACCTGGCTGAATAAGATACCAGACACTGTAATGAAAAAAAAAATAGAGGAATATTAGGGATATACCTTGTGTGTGAATTGCATCACATCTCTCATATACTATGTTCATCCTACTAACCAGAAAGACATTTCCATAATTGACTGAATCTATATACTGTTTATCATATGTTTGTCATCAGTTCTATAACCTCAATTCTATGACTTTTTTTTAATAGTGCAGAAAGAATAATATTCAGGAATCTTAAAATTTTGCTACAAAGAGAAATGGGACATTTTTAAATGTCCTGAATTCTAACTGCTTAAATTCATTAGAAAAAGGATTATAGCAGGTAACTAAACAATAAAGAGAAATTCCTTTTAAAATTTATTTAAAATAATTTTAATGATGTGTCTTTTTAATCTATATTTATTTCCCTCTTCCCCTGCTGTCCAAAACATAGGAATCTTCATTTCCTAATGAAGATTTACATAATTAATTCACAAATTTAGAGAGAGCAGGGAACTTTGAGGCCATCCTCTCATGGGAATGAGGTACCTTAAAGGTGAGATGACTATTCCAAAGTCAAATAATTTGTAAACTATAGTAATAGAAATTGAATTAAGTTCTTTTGAACAAATTCATTGTGCCATATTGCATCCTAACTCAGTTAAATCACTCATATGGGCTCATAGAAATTCAGAAACTTCCTTCTTCCAATAAACAATTGATTTCTTTAAGAGTGAGAGAGAGACATTGAATCTGTGGGATAAGGGAATTTAAAGTAAAATAATCTTTAAAAACTATATCAAAGAGAATGGCAGATAACCATGTATAGCATCACTTCACAAAAGAACAAAAAGCAGTACAGGGGAATAAGTCTACAAAAATATTAGTGTGATAGTCAACTAAGCCAATTCATCCTGAGAAATCATAGAAATGAAATCAGAAAAAGCCTGCCATCGAATGTGACATGAACCAGATTTAACAGAATGTTCATGGTAAATTAATTAGATTTCTTGTGATAATGGAAGCTTGAGGTTACATCTCCCAATTCCTTGTTATTTATGTGCTACAGAAGGAAGCAGAAAATGTCCCTAATAAGAAAAAATCAGAAAGGAATGACTAAATCTGACCTAATGCAGTTGAAAATTCTGGTAAAAACAGTATTACAACTTTGAATACTTTCATATTTCCAAATATTCCAAATAAAGGTCAATGAGAATGATTCAGCAACACATATCATTTTATGATATCCTCACTGTCCCTCAACTCATCTAAAAGGGTAACAGCAATTATAAAATTGTGTACCAGCTTTCTCATCATTTAAAATGTGAAAATTGTCTATATTCATCTTAAAGGTATTTTTCATCAAATCAAAGAACAAGCATCTAATTTTATAGTACACGGTAACTTATGCCAATTCCTGAGATGCAGAATTAGTACAATATTATATTCTTTTCATTGATTATTAATTCCAAAAGAATATTTGCCTTGGTAAGGAAAAACAGAACCCCAGATAGTCTCTTCTAATAAGGTGGTTGTTTATATATTTTTTAAGATTCCTTGATAAAACAATCCAAATTATAATTTTGTTTAATCAATCAACAGCTATATATTTACCACTTAGTAATTACACACAGTGCAGATTTAAATAACAAAAACAAAAACAAAACTAATCTGATTCCTGCCCTAGAGGAGCGTATATATATATATATATATATATATATATATATATATATATATATATTATATATATATATATATATATATATATATATATATATATATATATATTCTGTACATCATTGATCAATTGCAACTGAATTAGATCTTCTCTTTGTCCAAGGCTTCCATCAGAATACATCCTCATACAGTATTGTTATTGCAGTATATAATGATCTCCTGATTCTGCTGATTTCACTCAGCATTAGTTCATGTAAGTCTTTCCAAGCCTCTCTGTATTCATCCTGCTGGTCATTTCTTACAGAACAATAATATTCCATAACATTCATATACCACAATTTACCCAACCATTTTCCAATTGATGAATATCCATTCATTTTCTAGTTTCTAGCCACTACAAAAAGGGCTGCCACAAACATTTTGGCACATACAAGTCCCTCTCCCTTCTTTAGTATCTCTTTGGGATATAAGCCCAGTAGTAGCTCTGTTGGATCAAAGGGTATGCACAGTTTGATAACTTTTTGGGCATAATTCCAGACTGCTCTCCAGAATGGTTGGATTCATTCACAATTCTACCAACAATGCATCAATGTCCCAGTTTTCCCACATCCTCTCCAATATTCGTCATTTTCTTTTCTTGTCATCTTAGCCAATCTGACAGGTATAGTGGTATTTCAGAATTGTCTTAATTTGCATTTCTCTCATCAATAGTGATTTGGAACACCCTTTCATATGAGTAGAAATAGTTTCAATTTCATTATCTGAAAATTGTTCATATCTTTTGAGCATTTATCAATTGGAGAATGGCTTGATTTCTTATAAATTAGAGGGAAATATTTTGGAAATAAAACATTTATCAGAATGTTTAACTGTAAAAATGTTTTCCCAGTTTGTTGCTTCCCTTCTAATCTTGTTTGCATTATTTTTGTTTGTACAAAGGCTTTTTAATTTGATATATCAAAATTTTCTATTTTGTGATCAATAATGATCTCTAGCTCTTCTTTGGTCACAAATTTCTCTCTCCTCCACAATTCTGAGAGGTAAACTATCCTGTTGTCCTCAAATTTATTTATAATCTCATTCTTTATGCCTAAATCATGGACCATTTTGATCTTATGTTGGTATACAGTGTTAAGTGTGGTCGATGCCTAATTTATGCCATACTAATTTATAGTTTTTCCAGAAGTTTTTGTCAATTAATGAATTCTTATCCCCAAAGTTGGGATCTTTGGGTTTGTCAAACACTAGATTGCTATAATTATTGACTATTTTGTCCTGTGAACCTAATCTATTTTACTGATCCACTAATGTATTTCTTAGTCAATACCAAATGGTTTTGGTAACTGCTGCTTTATAATATAGTTTTATATCTGGTACAGCTAAGTCACCTTCGTTTGGTTTTTTTTTTCATTAATTCCCTTGAAATGCTTGAACTTTTGTTCTTCCATATGAATTTTGTTGTTATTTTTTCTAGGTCATTAAAATAGTTTCTTGGAAGTCTGCTTGGTATAGCACTAAATAGATTAGTTTAGGGAGTATTGTCATCATTATTATATTATCTCATCCAATCCAAGAGCACTTAATAGTTTTCCAATTATTTAAATCTGATTTTATTTGTGTGGAAAGTTTTTTTTTTTGTAATTTTGCTCATATAATTCCTGACATTTCTTTTGTAGACAGATTCCCAAATATTTCATATTGTTGACAGTTATTTTGAATGGAATTTTTCTTTGTTTCTCTTGCTGTTGGATTTTGTTGGTGATGTATAAAAATGCTGAGGATTTATGTGGTTTTATTTTGTATCTTGCAACTTTGCTAAACTTGTGAATTATGTCTAATAGCTTTTTAGTAGAATCTCTGGTGTTCTCTAAGTATACAATCATATCATCTGCAAAGAGTGACAATTTGGTTTCCTCATTACCTACTCTAATTCCTTTAATCTCTTCCTCAAGGGAGCTTATATTTTAAGGAGGGAGACAAAACACTATTAATCAGATACACATACCATATGTGGTATGTTTGAAACAGTCCCAAAGAGAAGACAGTAATGATGATACTATCTTATAAAAGTTAGGATCTTTTATGACACTTGAAGGAAACCAATGATTCTCTGATCACAAATATGGAATGTGGAATAATATATGGAGATACATTCTTGCTGGACATATTCTCCAGTGTCATGAAGGATGTACTACTCAAAAATCTAAATATAGGAGGGTTTCCCCATAGATGGAGAGATTCTATAGATGTATTTTTGGCAGAAGATATAATGTTGTTTACTTACAGGTAAAGATGGTCCATACACAAATGATTAATCTAGCATTCTACACAAGAAAATAGAAATACATTTTAAAAACATTAAATTCTGGTACCTCATAGTCATCAAAAGTTGGGCCTGGAATTTTGAAGGCTAGTCAACAGAATCATAGCTTTTGCAGTTCCTGCTAAGTGGGAAGGGAAGGAAGGAAGGAATAAGATATAAAAAAGAGAAATTATAGAGTGAGGAAGGGCGGCAGGAAGGCAGGAAGAAAGGAAAGTAGAAAGGAAGGAAAGAAGCAAGGAAAGAAGAAAGAAAAAAGGAAGGAAAGTAAAAAGGAAGAAAGGAAACAAGCAAGGAAGGAAGGGAGTGTGGGAGGGAAGAAGGGAGGGAATGAAGGGGGAAAGAAAAGAGGGAGGGGAAAGAAGAAGAAGGGAAGGAAGGAGGAAGAGAGGAAAGGAGAGAGAAAGGGAAGAAGGGAAAATGAGAAAAAGGGAAGGAGAAAGAAAAGAAGAAAGAGAGGGAGGGAGGAAAGAAGAAAGGAAGAAAAAAGAGAGGGGAAAGAGAAAAAAGAAACAAATCTTGAAGTGTCAATTTCAATGAATAATTAGCTAGAACAATAGTTGAACAGAAGAGTACATTGTATAATATTTGGAGAAATTCTTGAGGCTTTCAGCTACTGAACAACCAGAAGTTATTTTAAAAATATTTATTGATTGCCCAACTCTGGAGAGCAATCCTCTATCCTCTCCCTTTCTCAGTTATATATAAAAGATGAAGAAATCTCCCTTTTGGTTATTTTTGGCTTATTTTAACTGCTTTGGGTCATTCTGACCTTTAACACCAATTTGACTCCATCTGTACAACCTAGCTCCATGTATTTTTGTCTTTCCATGTTAGTTTTTCTATTTTCTCTTTCTTCTTCAAACATAAATTGTGCATCTAGCTTGAGAGAACTCTGTTTTTTTTTTTTTCCTCATCATCAGAATTATTTCTTTCCTGGTCTTCAGAACTTCATTCCTGAATATTTTCCATTGTTTTTATCCTGATTTTGTTCATCTAATTTTAATTCATTTAAGTTTACTTATCTTTTCTCTGGATCTTTTGAAATTTAAGATGTATATTACACTATTTTCTGGTTTTTCTCTTCTATAATAAAATTTCTAAATGAAGTCTTCATTTTCCCAAATTCACATCAGCTCCACTATAGCAAACAATTATTTCATGTTGTTGAGAATAAAATATAGAATTTTCCCTGTACTTTTTGAGAAAGGGACTTAATTTAATCCAAGTCCAGAATTTGCTGAGAGTTGAGATTTAGATAGAATGAACCTTCCAGCACATATCTGTATAGTTGAAGTTCATCATTATATCTCTATATGCATAACTTTTTTCATTCAAACTTGTTATTTATTTTCCCTCTACCTTTCTTCCTGAATATTCTATAATTTACTCCAAGGATAATATTACCTGTTTCTGCCTCCATTTTTCTCCATGTAAACGCACTTTTGAGCATGCTTGTCTGACTTTTCTTCAGATGTGTTTGTTATCTTAATATTCAATACCACTACATTGTTATCTTTTATCTAATCTTCTTCATCTGAATAAGGTATCTTCTTTCAGAATTGTAGACTGAGAATGCATAAATGATGTATAATTTTTTCTTAGTGGGGGGAATGTCCACATCAATTGGAAAATAAGGTTTAGAATTGGAAATTATCTAATTCAATACCATTTTTATAGGTGAGGAGAGTTGTGCTAAATGAATGTATCTAAATTAAAGATAACTAAAAAAAAAAGTATAACTACCTCTTAAAATATTTGCTTACAAGCAAATTAGCTACTGCCTAGAATGGCAACAAATCAATAAAGACAGTAAAACTACAGAGCTCTTGCTGGTCTCATATTGTCTGTGAATGCAAACTGTAAAAGAGGTCCCCTCAGACCTCAGAACAATAACCTTCAAAGAATGAGACACAAAGAGTATCGAACTTAAAGATGGTTCAATTTCCCAAGACAGCCAGTTCTTGTCACATCAAACCAGCAATTAGTCACAAGCTCATACAACTAAGGATTCCCCAGTCTCCTGAGATAGCCTGTCATCTTGAAAGAGATAATACCAATGAAAAGGACTAGCTCCTTTTTTAACATGCTCAGTTTATTGTTTTCACTGGTTCAGGCAATTTATGATGTTGCTATCACATATAAATAAGGTATGTCCTTAGTTCAGAAAAAGACAGTGTATCAGTAAGTAGAAAAGATAAAATATACAAAATGAATGTGAAAAAAATTAAAATCATATGTGTAGATATAATAATGTGAACTAAAGATCTAAACAAAAATCTTAATATTTTATATCTCTTTATGCATTCAGATTCTAAAATTAGTAAGAAGATATGTTTCCATTCTTTTTCTTGGAAGGTTTTGATACAAACTTAAAAAAATAAGATAAGAACATTTAAATGATAAATGATAATTCATTGTGAATTATGAAATTTAAAAGAAAATTTAATTTAATTTAGCCTAACACATATATCAGAGATAGGGGAAATGATACACAAGGAGTTTAATTTCCAGAGTCATGTAACCAGTTATTCATGGCCATTAGCTAGAATAGTCTTCTAACTTCCATTCTAGTTTTCCTCTACTATAACACACTGGAATTCTTTAAAAACTTATCTTTAAAATATTTTAAAATTTAAAATCATATAAAGCTATAGAAATTCCAAAAATGATCTGTTCCAATTCCCTCATCCTATATGTGATACCTCACGAGGTTAATTCTCTTTAAAAATAAGTTTATATGCATTTTTTAACAAAGCCAATAATTGAAAACAGCTGTCAGGTCATTGATTTTCCCAAATACATCTGCTGACTTCTGAATATTAATTCCATCCTAAAAATAATACTAGTATGATAGGTATGGAAACATCATTGTCTGCCAAATACACATAAAACTACACTTTTAATACAACTTTCTATCTTCCACACTCTACTAGTGGCATAAGACAATTTCAAAATGGCATTTTGTTGATATTTTTGTCTAACATGTTAAAACAGATTAGTAGTATAGTAGAATGTATAACAACCCTGGAATCAGAGAACCTAGGTTCACATTACACCTTTAATATTATTTTGTATGAACTTGTGAAAGGAATTTAACTTGCTTAGATATGAATTTTCTCATTTGTAAAATAAGACAATTTAATTTAGATTCTGTTAAGGTTCATTCAAGCTCTAAATCTATATAACCTTAAGAAAATTAATGCTCATTCCAAGCATCAATATGCATATATTAAAAACCATTGCCTTTGCCATCAGATTGTAATCATCAGTAATGTTATCTATTCTCTACACCATAATTTTATGAATAACTCTAGTAGTTCTCTATTGCAAGTACCTTTAGTCACATTGCATAATTATGGAAACTATTTTTTCTTATGATGAAATATTCTTTATATTGAAATCACCCCAGACACCTTGGTCTCGTAGTTCATCTCTTTTTTATTTTGATGAATTAACATCAGCCTCATACAAAAATGGCCACATGCATTTTTTAAAAAATTATATTTTTGTTGGTATATCAATTAAAATTTCACTTGTAACATTATAAAGAATGTAATGGTCTCTCTAATCTAGAATATAGTAGCATTTCACTCTAAGATTTACTGTTGATTAACTGGACTTTAACAGAAAAAGAAAATTCTTGACCATGCTAACACTGGAAGTAGTTTTCACTTCTGTGCCTTCTCCTTCTGATTTATTACTTTCTTCTGGAATCTCTGGTTTTAGGAGAAAGCACAGAGTTACTTTTTCAATCTTTTTTTGCATTCCCAATTCTAGATTTTTCCCAATAATCCTATCCTGTGAGGCATCTTCATCTCTCCAATCCTGCCCCCTTATGCTTTTGTTATGTATTGTGTTCCCCCACAAGAATGTAAACTCCTTGAGTACTCAGACTGTTTTTCTTCTTGTTCATATTAATATCTCCAGTGTTTTACATAGTGTGTGATATACAGTAAACATTTGATAAATTTTTTGTACACTTGATTTGCTTCCATAGAAAATATATCAATATTTTCTACTTTTCATCTTCTCTCTTACTGACTCCTCTTTCTTTTCCTTCTCTTTACCTATATCTCACTGATTATGAGAGCCCACAAGATTTCTTAGATTTTTAATTTGTTCTTTACATTAATCTTAAAATCAAAGAATCTAAGAGCTGGAAGACAGTAGGAAGGTTATCGTCTCCTGGAATTGTAAAACTCCTTTATAAACAGTTTTAATATTAACCTTTATGCTATAGAGTGGCGAACTTAGATTCCTAAGCCTTCTCTCTCTAAATTTATATTAATTAATTAATGTGGCAAGATCTTGTCACTGGACCCAGATGGCTCTGGAAGGGAAAGTGAGGAATGACCGTGCACAGCCCTTTATCACTTAAATCCAATCCACTTACATATAATGGCATCACTTCCCTAATGCTACTACCCTCTTTAAGAACAAAGGAAAAATAACTACAACTGTAGTTTCACTCAGTATCGATTTGTGTAAATCTTTTCAGACCTTTCTAAAATCAGCTTGTTAATAATTTTTATTGAAAAATATTTCTTTACTTTCATATATCATAACTTATTCAACCATTTCCCAATTGGTAGGTATGTACTCATTTTTTAATTCTTTGCCACCACAAAAAGAGCTACTACAAATATTTGTGCACATGTAGTCCTTTTCCTTCCTTTATTATTTCTTTGGGATACACATCCAGTAATGGTACTACTGGTTCAAAGGGTTTTCAAAGGCTTAGGGTACTCTGGGCATAGCTCCAAATTGCTTTCCAGAATGGATGAATCATTTCACAACTCCACAAATAATCACTAATATCCCAGTTTTTCTATGTCCCTAATAAATATTTATTAAGCACCCACTAGGAGCCAGGAACTTTCAATAGTTTTCTGATGAGATTTGTCAGTGTTATTGATTCATTTTTTTCAGTCATATCTGACTCATCATGATCCCATTTGGGTTTTTCTCAACAGACTTGAATTCAAAAAGTTAAGTCTTCCTGACTCCAGTCCATGTCTCAAAGTTATACTGAAGCAATTTCTCCTATACAACACTGCTTAGTTTTCCTAAAACTATATTTTCATCATTATACTTTTCTTATTTAAGAACTAAATTGATTAAACATGTTGAATTCAAACTCATCAAAATTATATTGAAGACTCTTTATTAATCAATTCCAACATTTCTAGACAAATTATTTTATTGGTCCCATACAAACCATTGTTTCGTTTGAGTTGGTCCCCCCCCCAGTCCTATATGCCATGTTAATGCTTACTTCTTTGCCTTTTCTTATCTAGGTTCCATTATTGGTACTTATTCCTTCTTTCATCTCACACTTGCTTAAAAAATCATTTAAGGGGTACTTTGACTGTGAAGTACTCACAGATTTTCATACACTGATCTTTTTTTATACTATGAAATTTTTCATTTTTTTATTAAAGGCTTTTATTATTCTCTCTGTGTCTCTGCCACTTTGTCTTCTCAACACTTTTCCTTTAGTTTATATATGTATATTTTGACTCAGTTTCTCATCATAACTACTCAAATAATTATGGTGAAGTCTTTCATGATATATATGGTATACATAAATAATCAATATAACACAGGCTAGTAGTAATGTAACAGATAACATAAATCGACATGAAAATTTAAGTACTGCAATAGTCTCATCAACAATTTTTCACTAAGGCATTTTATTTAACATGAATAAAAAATTTTGCTTTAAAAAATAAATTCTCACAGCCTTTGACATGACTAATCACAAAACAGAGCTTTAATAAATGCTTCTTGAATTAAGGCATGAGTGAATGAATATGTGCATTTAAAAGTTCATTTGATAAACGCTGCAGTAAATTATGCTTTGATTGCAAAATCAATAAGCTAAGCTAGAAATTTAGTTTAAACAAATCAAAACATAAAATGTCTTATAATATCAATATCAGTAAATTTAGATGTCAGAAATGCTAGAACAGAGATCATCAAGATAATGGCCAAACATTTTACACTTTACTAGTTACATTGATTTGGAAAACAAAGTAGTACTATATCGAGAGCTTGTATGTAAAAGAAGAAGTAAATGAGAAGTCTGACTTTCAACTTCCACCATCAAATTCTGCTTCTTGAGTCATTGGCATTACTGCATACTGACTTGTCCTTTTCTTCCTTCAAGTATTAATTGGCATAAGTCATCAGCAGACAAGTCAGTGAATCATGTTTGAGTCTAGTAAGTATTGTAATTGATTGGTCTTCAATAAAAAAAAAAAAAGGAAAGGTTTATTACTTGTGAGAATAACCTCTAAAGAGAGCTCATTTAACAGCTTCTACTCCTAGAGAATCAAGCTGATTTAGAAACTGCCTTCAAGGCTCTTCCCAGGTTTTCCTGAAAGGAATAGTGATATGTTCATTGCAAGCTCCAGAGCATTTCACCATCTGAACAACTGTTGCTTAGTCACCACTCTGTATGATAGCCCATTTCTGTTTTGAATTAAAGATACTGCCATCCCATGAATTTGTCTGAATTATATCCTTCAATTCATGCTACAAAATTAAAAACAAAGAACAAAAAAAAAAAAACAAAACACATTAAATGTTACCAAAATCAAAGTAAACACACATATACACTCAGACTTACAAATAAGTCATAAAAGAACTTATCTTTTTTTTATCAAAACTTCCTGCCCAATTTGTTACCTTTGTTAGGTAACCTAAGTACATACCAGTAAATCTGAAATAAAAACATAAATCAAGCCAATCAAATATAAATCAATTGGCAACTCTAAAAATAACTTTCACATTACCTGAAGAGCTTACTTTTTTCTGAAATATTGCTTTAGTTTATCAAAAGATCAGGTAGTATAAGTCTTAATATTTTATTTTCATAGAGGAAACTTATGGTCAGAAAGGAGAAATAATTTGCCAAAAATCACTTAGTTATCAAGTCATAAAAAAGAGCATTGGTTTACATAAAGCTGACTTAAAAAACCCTCATCATTCCTATATTAATTGAATTCCTATATTAATAAACATACAGATGGAGATAAAGATATTTTAAAAATGAGAACTAGACTTTTGTGACCTATAATCAAACCCAAGCTTTTTTATCTGACTAACTAGATCTGAGACAAATAATATTATTTTATCAAACATTTAAAGATCAATTAACTCCAATGCTAAATAAACTATTTGAAAAAGTAAGGATTGAAGGAGTCCTACAAACTCCTTTTATGACACAGACATGGTACTGATACCTAAACCAGGTTGGCTGAAAACAGAGAAAGAAAATTATAAACCAATCTCCCTAATGAATATTGATGCTAAAATCTTAAATAAAATATTAGCAAAAAGATTACAGAAAATCATCCCCAGGATAATACACTATGACCAAGTAGGATTTATACCAGGAATGCAGGGCTGGTTCAATATTAGGAAAACTATTAACATAATTGACTATATCAATAACCAACCAAACAAAAACCATATGATCATCTCAATAGATGCAGAAAAAGCATTTGATAAAATCCAACAGCCATTCCTAATAAAAACACTTGAGAGCATAGGAATAAAAGGACTTTTCCTTAAAATAGTCAGGAGCATATATTTAAAACCTTCAGTAAGCATCATATGCAATGGGGAAAAACTGGAACCTTTCCCAGTAAGATCTGGAGTGAAGCAAGGTTGCCCACTATCACCATTATTATTTAATATCGTATTAGAAACACTAGCCTCGGCAATAAGAGTCAAGAAAGATATTAAAGGAATTAGAGTAGGCAATGAGGAAACCAAACTATCACTTTTTGCAGATGATATGATGGTATACCTAGAGAACCCCAGAGATTCTGCTAAAAAGCTATTAGAAATAATTCATAATTTTAGCAAAGTAGGTGGATACAAAAGCAATCCCCATAAATCCTCAGCATTTTTATACACCACCAACAAAATCCAAGAGCAAGAGATACAAAGAGAAATTCCATTCAAAATAACTAATGATAGCATAAAATATTTGGGAATCTATCTACCAAAGGAAAGTCAGGAATTATTTGAGCAAAATTACAAAAAAGTTTCCACACAAATAAAGTCAGATTTAAATAATTGGAAAAATATTAAGTGCTCTTGGATAGGCCAAGCAAATATAATAAAGATGACAATACTCCCTAAACTAATCTATTTATTTAGTGCTATACCAATCAGACTTCCAAGAAAATATTTTAATGATTTAGAAAAAATAACAACAAAATTCATATGGAACAATAAAAAGTCGAGAATCTCAAGGGAATTAATGAAAAAAAAATCAAATGAAGGTGGCCTAGCTGTACCTGATCTAAAATTATATTATAAAGCAGCCAGTCACCAAAACCATTTGGTATTGGCTAAGAAATAGATTAGTTGATCAGTGGAAAAGGTTAGGTTCACAAGACAGAATAGTCAACTATAGCAATCTAGTGTTTGACAAACCCAAAGATTTTAACTTTTGGGATAAGATTTCATTATTTGATAAAAACTGCTGGGATAACTGGAAATTAGTATGGCAGAGATTGGGCAAGGACCCACACTTAACACCATATACCAAGATAGGATCAAAATGGGTCCATGATCTAGGCATAAAGAATGAGATTATAAATAAATTAGAGGAACATAGGATAGTTTATCTCTCAGACTTGTGGAGGAGAAACAAATTTGTGACCAAAGATGAACTAGAGACCATTACTGATCACAAAGTGGAAAATTTTGATTATATCAAATTAAAAAGCCTTTGTACAAACAGAACAAATGCAGACAAGATTGGTGGGGAAGCAACAAACTGGGAAAACATCTTTGCAATTAGAGGTTCTGATGAAGGCCTCATTTCCAAAATATATAGAGAACTGACTCAAATTTATAAAAAATCAAGCCATTCTCCAATTGATAAATGGTCAAAGGATATGAACAGACAATTTTCAGATGATGAAATTGAAACTATTACCACTCACATGAAAGAGTGTTCCAAGTCACTATTGATCAGAGAAATGCAAATTGGGACAACTCTGAGATATCACTACACACCTGTCAGATTGGCTAAGATGACAGGAAAAAATAATGATGAATGTTGGAGGGGATGTGGGAAAACGGGGACACTGATGCATTGTTGGTGGAGTTGTGAACGAATCCAACCATTCTGGAGAGCAATCTGGAATTATGCCCAAGAAGTTACCAACTTTGCATACCCTTTGATCCAGCAGTGTTTCTATTGGGCTTATACCCCAAAGAGATACTAAAAAAAGGAAGGGGACCTGTATGTGCCAAAATGTTTGTAGCAGCCCTGTTTGCAGTGGCTAGAAACTGGAAAATGAATGGATGCCCATCAATTGGAGAATGGCTGGGTAAATTGTGGTATATGAATGTTATGGAATATTATTGTTCTGTAGGAAATGACCAACAGGATGAATACAGAGAGGCTTGGAGAGACCTACATGGACTGATGCTAAGTGAGATGAGCAGAACCAGGAGATCATTATACACTTCGACAACAATATTGTATGAGGATGTATTCTGATGGAAGTGGATTTCTATGACAAAGAGACCTAACTGAGTTTCAATGGATAAATGATGGACAGAAACAGCTACACCCAAAGAAGGAACACTGGGAAACGAATGTGAACTATTTGCATTTTTGATTTTCTTCCCGAGTTATTTTTACCTTCTGAATCCAATTCTCCCTGTGCAACAGGAGAACTGTTTGGTTCTGCAAATATGTATTATATCTAGGATATACTGCAATATATTTAACATATATAGGACTGCTTGCCATCTTGGGGGAGGGGGGGGATGGAGGGAGGGAGAGGAAAAAACGAAACATAAGCAAGTGCAAGGGATAATGTTGTAAAAAATTACCCTGGCATGGATTCTGTCAATACAAAGTTATTATTAAATAAAATAAAATTTAAAAAAAACAAATAATATTATTTTTAAAATCTCAGTTTCTTGTTCCATAAAATAAAAAAAAAAGAATTTGAGCTATTTTTTCTAGTAGAGTATAAAAATATGAGTCCTTATTAATAGTGGTCAGTATGACAAACTATTGATAAAACTGCCAAATTACTCATATCTTGGTTGACATGCTTCTCACAAAAGCACAAAGTATTGTTTTTACTCTCTCTCTCTCTCTCTCCCTCCCCCTACCAAGTCAACACATCTTGTTAGTCAGAATTAAACCATCAACCATTGCCATCCACATTTTTGTTAAATACTTCTTAATATTCCATAGAAACTGAACACTTTGAGTTAATTCTTTTTACTTTTCCGGGAAAGTAGTGTGACATTATGAGTGCCCACTTGTTATGGATGATTTTGCATGGCCAACCTGCTCTCCCATAAAAGGGTCCTTGGTAATGTTTTTTGTTCTACTTCTCAAATATAAAGTAGGGGTGTTTTAAAATTTATAGCATTGAGAGGAGAGTAATAGGGATAATAGAATGTCAGAAATAGAAGAAGCTAATGAATTATCAGAAAATAAAGAGTAAAGAAAAAGAAATTCAGAGATAGAGATAGATAGAATACTGTTGAATTACAATGAAAAATGTGAAATATTTCATAAAGCTATAGGGAATAGATATCCATGGATTTATACACAGCCCTCTTATACTCTTCTTTCAGGTTTCTTGATGTTAGTTCACATAACCAAATCCATAATAAAAAGTTTAATTTAAAATATGTAATAAGGAAGACAATGTCATTTTGTATTTTTTTCATAATTGTGGGTAGAAAACAGTAGCCAAATGTGGAATTGAAGAGATCTTTTACTTATTTTATTTTTTCAGAGCAGATATTTCATCAAAATAGGGAATTCCATATATAGCAACTGCCTCTTTCCTAGGAAAATAAGTAACTCATTTTATGTAATTATTTTCTTGTTGTCTCATTAAAATTTGAGCTCTTTGAGTGAAAGATCTGTTTTTGTTTTTTCTTTGCAAACTCTAATCACAATGCCTGACACAAAATAGATGTCTATTAAATCCTTGATAACTTGATATATCCCTTTAAAGGCATATGATTGAAGAATATCAATTCATTTTAAATAATGTTAAAAATCCTTATCTAAAAGTTTAAAATAACAAAGTCTAAGAAAAAAATTAAAAATTTGGAGGTTTCATTTGATTTCCATCAAACTAGAAAAAAAAATACAAAAAATGCAAAAAAGCTCAGGGTGTGAAATAGTTAAGCAAAAACAAGTATGCTAACTTACTGCTGATGGAGCTCTGAATTTGTTCAACTGTCCTGAAAAAGAATTTGGAATAATGCAAGGAAAGTATTTATATCCTTTGACCTTGAGATTCAGCTATTCACACTGCACTGGCACTGTACATACAAGAAGGTTGCTGACAACAAGAAAAGACTCATGTGGACAAAAATGGTTAATGTACATTACTTGTGACAGCAAAAAGCCAGCAACAAAATATGTGCTCAGCATTGGGGAAGTACTTAAGAAATGTATTTGAATATAATGGGACATAACTGTTTTTGCAAATAATGATAACTGATTTTTAAAATTCAGGAAAAAAATCCCTGAGAAGACTTATTTGAAATGAAACATGGCAAAGAAAATGGAGTCAAAATATGCTGTGGATTTGTATTATAACAAAAATACAGTGCAGATGAAGAGGTGAAAATGATTCATTTGAAATAATCAATTTTAGTAAAATTTTCTCATTTAGTTATTTCAGTCCTATCTGACTCTCTGAGACCCCACTGGGGTTTTCTTGGCAAAGATATTGAAGTGGTTCCCTGTTTACTTCTCTTGTTGTCTCCTCATTAAAATTTGAGCTCTTTGAGTGAAAGAGCTGTTTTTGTTTTTCTTTTCAAATTCTAATCACAATAGATGTCTATTCAATCCTTGATAACTTGATATATCCCTTTAAAGGCATATGATTGAAGAATATCAATTCAGATCATTTAAGGTCATTTAAGGACACTGAGGCAAATAGAACTAAATGGCTTGCCCAGAATTGTATAACCAGATTTTAACTCTCAAAGATGCATACATTTATCTAACTCCAAGTCTGCAAATCTATTCATTGTGCCCCAGATTGCTTGATTTTATATATCATAAACATACACACACATACATACACATCTCATATATGTATGTGTATATATACATATATACATACATACAAAGGGAAAATAAATAATTTAAGGATAACACTAGGCTTTCAAACTTTGGTGACAGGCCCTCAACAAAAACATGGAATTCAAAAGAAGAATGATTTTGGGGAGCAAATAATGAGCTCTCATTTGGATATGTCAAGGTTAAGATAATTTCAGATTATCCAGTTTGAGACATCTTAATAGGAAGTTCATGAAAAATGACAAGTATTCAAGATAAATTCTAGGGCTGGATATGTGGGAGTATTGTACATGAAGATGATAGTTGAAAACACCAGAGTGCACGAATACCAAATTAGAGTATGTAAAGAGAAAACCTCAGAGTGCATCCAAACTGGTGGAATATTTTATATTTTGAAATAGCAAAGAAGTTAAAAAGCAATACTCAAATAGTTACGGCGAAGTCTTTCATGATATATATGGTATACATAATCAATATAACACAGGCTAGTAGTAATGTAACAAATAACATGAATCAACATGAAAATTTAAGTACTGCAATAGTCTCATCAACAATTTTTTATCTCAAGAAATCCAATGATTCTTGCAATTACATAAAATACATAAGCACATAGCAATATAACACAAGGCTAATAGTGATGTAACAAATAACATGAATCAACCTGAAAATTTATACATGCCCATAGGTCCTAGAAATATTCCAAAAGGAATCCATTCCTTCAACTAATGATGCTTCCTCCTAACCTTCCCCCATCCCTCCACCAAAGACCTATTACTTATTTAGCTTACATTTATCTGGGTGAAATTGTTTATTGGCTATAGGATGTAAACTCCCTGGAAGCAGAAACTATTATATTCTTTACCCTCTTTACATAGTCTTAGCATCTATCACAGTGCATAACACCTAATTTGGGCACTTTCACATTGGAGAGCTAGATATTAGATCACAGAAATCAGAATGTTGAATTTGAAGACGAAAGACACAGTTTGAATCTCTGATACTTTCTAGTTCAGTTATTATGGATGTCAATTAACCTGTCTTTAACTCACTTCTCTCAACTATAAAAACAGGGATGATGTCATTCATAATACCCTTGCTAACAGGTTTTAGTGTGGAACAAATAGGATAATTTGTATAAAGTGTTTGTTAAATCTTAAAGTATTATGCATGTGTTGAATGAAAATGAAATGAATAGCCTTGATACGAACTCACTAGGTGAGTGTGTGTGTGTGTATGTGTGTGTGTGTATGTGTGTGTGTGTGTGTGTGTGTGTGTGTGTGTGTGTGTATCTGTGTCTGTGTCTGTATGTGTGTTCTGGACATTCATTAGAAAACATGCAAACTGAGAGTTTTAATTGCCCTCTTCTTCAACTAATCTGAAGCTTTTTCACACAAGGTCCTCTCCTGTCTCCAGGCTATTTTTCCCATCCTTGACTACCTTGAACCTTGTTTTTTTTCTTATATTGCCTCTTGGTCTTCTTTGCAATATGATCCTCTGTTCCTTAAAACTATGACTCTGTCTTTGAACATCTTAGTATCTCTCCTTATGTCTTCTCTCTAGTTGATCTCTTTTCCCTTGAGTTCAATTATTATCTTCACATAGCTAACTCACAAATTTATTTATCTAAATCTTTCTTCTGAACTCCAGACTCTCATCTTTACTTGCCTGCTAAGTATTATCACCTGAATAGACAAGCAAAATGTTTTAAATTTCCATTTTCTTTTACATAAAATTGTCAGCAAGGACCTAATTAAGTTATCACCAAATAAATCGCTACATTGAAACACTCAACATTTTAAATAAACTATCCAATCAACCACATATATTGTCCTATCTCCTAATACTCAAGTTATTTTTCCAATGCAGAAAATTCAAAACATTAATATTAATGCTGTCAACACCTTTTTTTTTTACTGTCTATGGGCTCCATTTTAAAAATATGAATATCAATTATTGAGGCAGCCAGATCGAATAGTGAATAGAGGAATGAATTTGAGCTAGGAATATCTGAGTTTAAATCCTAACTTAAATACTTACTAGCTACGTTATTCTGGACGGAATATTAGGGATCACTGTCAAATTCTTTCATTTTACATATTAAGAAATTGAATCAAAGAAAGGACAAGTGAGTTGCCCAACATAATGATTAAAAAAAAGTCAGTCAGGATTTTAACCCATGTCCTTTAAGATGCATTGATACTTTTTCTGTTATGCTACCCTGCCACTTCAAAGTGAAAATTGGAAATCTCATTTAAAAAAAATAAGCTTTTGGGAGTGTCCACATTTGGAGTGAAGTGCGTGTGTGTGTGTGTGTGTGTGTGTGTGTGTGTGTGTATGTTTTCCTATTCCAGGAAGACACTCTCTGCATACAGAATAAGTGATGTGATTATAGTCAGAGAAAGTCCTCCCTTATCCCTCAAATGTTTCACCTACTCACTGATGTCTGACATTCCATTCAAAGATCTTAATTTCCTCAGCCCAAGTATTTTATTCTTGTCAAAGTTGAAATCTCCTCAGAAGAGATAACACTTTAGGACACTGTGAATCATTTACATTTTAGCATGAAGAAGTTACAGGTATTTTCTTGAGAAGAAATTATATGGGAAAGCTATTGAAGTTTCTGGACTTCTGAGGTGTTCTTAACATTAGCTTGATAATTTGGATCAAGAGAAAGTTTGTCTTCCTCTCTTGCCTCAGTGCTAATAATTTATATTTCTTTAAATATTCTAATTGAAAATTAGAAAGATTAAAGGAAAAAATTCAGTTGTAAGGCAATGGGCTTTTCTCTTTTAACCAACATTAACCAGGAGCTATCCATTCAAATACTTTGTTTCATATGGAAGTACAGGAGTTTATATTCTTTACATATTTAATTGACTTCTCCATTCATTCCTTTTCTTTTAGCTATCTTTCATTGATTTTTGCATTCGTGTTCAATTATTCTTTGTAATTACCTTTATATTACATTTTGTCTCTTTCTCATCTTCTGTTTCTCTTATTTAAATCTTGTCCAGGGATTTCCAATCTAAAGCTTATAGATTCCAGGCAGAAGAAGAGAACACCTATGTGAGTGTATGAAATTATGAAAAATGATCTTGGAATATACATTTGCATCTATAAATAAAAAGCACACATATAGTCTTTAGATTGAATTTTTTATTTAGATCTTTAATATTTATTTTGGTCCTTTGTTTCAATGGAATATAATCTAAGTCTCAAAGCCCATAGATATTCCAATTCTTCTCATGTCAGTTTCTTCCCAGGGTCTTTTTCTTCAGCAATCTCAAGTGAGGCTGACATCCTATCTTCTCTCTTGAAGCTTGGAGGCAGAAATATCTGAAATAACTGCAGAATCTAAAGCCTGCTGAAACTACTTAAGAGAGTGAAGATACTAAAACTCTTCTCTCCCAACTATCACCAACTGCATACCACATTATAAGTTTTTTTCTTTTCTTTTTTAAAAATTTATTTTATATTTTTTTAAAAAGAGAATAAAAAAGAAAAACAGAAAAAAAGAATATAAAACAAAATGAAACAAAACAAAAGAGAATATTGTCATGTGCCCAGAAGAACATCAGGAGGACTCAAAATATATAACAACAAATTACCAGATCAAGAAAGTGTGTGTGTGTATATATATATATATATATGTGTGTGTGTGTGTGTGTGTGTGTGTGTGTGTGTGTGTATGTGTATATATATATACATATATATTTATATTTATATGTATATATATATGTATATATGTATATTTATGTGGAAGAAATTATCCTCATGAGTAGCCATCTTTTCTTTACTTCCTTATAAATTGTTCTTTTGTTCTCTGCTGTGCACCATTTTTACTTTATTCTTTTTTTCCCCACCTTCATCCCCACCCCTCACCATCCTAAAACAGGCTAATAGTTAAGAAAGGATATATTAATGTATACATATGTAGATATATACATACACATACACACATACACACTGCCCCCACACACATGGGTTAAAATCCTGACTGACCTTTTTTTAATCATTATGTTGGGCAACTCACTTCTCCTTTCTTTGATTCAATTTCTTTCCTATTCTTGCTAATCCTTTGCTTTAATTCTGCTATTAACTTGCTTTGCTATTACTTATTTCCCCCCACCCATGAGTTCCTCCCTTATTTTTTCCCCTGACTTTTGCTTACCCCATCTATGCATCCCTTTCCCCTTGTTTCTTTATAGATCTGAAGGGTACTTTAGTCTTCATGGTATATATGTAATGTTGCCTTATATAACACATTTCTATTGTGAGTAGGTTTTCAGAACTATGAGCTCTCTATCTCCTTCTAATGCCTCTGTATTTATTTTTCCTCTGCAACTCATTTGTATAACATCATTACTATTTTTACCTTAACTCTACCCAATCTTTCTTTTTAGCTGCTCTATTGTTGATGTTAATCTTAAACATATGGTATTCATTTGCCATGTTAAAAAAATATAAACAATTTTTCCATGTTGAGTTTCTTCTTTGATATTGGCTCTTATATGTTAAATTTTCTATTAAATTCAGGTTTGATTTATAGAAAGTGCTGAAAATCTGCAAGTTTGTTGAATGCCCTTTTTTCTCATTCAAAATTGTAGATAATTTTGCTAGATATGATTTTTTTTATCTTCAGGTCTAGTTCTTTTTATTGTCAGTAGATATGATTCCAGGATGTGTAATCTCTTATTGCAGTTGCTTACAAGTCCTGTACCATTCTAACTGTAGTTCCAGCATATTTGAATTGTTTTATTTTTCTTGTTTCTTATGAAACTTTTTCTTGGATCTGAGGTTTGTAAATTTGGCAATAATGTTCCTATGTGGCACAAAGGATCTTGTTGAGGTGATGATCAATGGATTTGTTTTTATTTCTACTTTCCCCACATGTTCTATCACTCTAGGACAATTTTCTTGGACTATCTTTTGCATTATTGTGTGAAGGTTCTATTTTTGGTCACTCTTTTCAGGCAGTTTGATTATTTTTATATTTTCTCTTATGGATCTGTTCTTTGGATCTGTCATTTTTCCTATGAAATGTTTCACATTCTGTTCAATTTTTTTATTTTTTATAGTTTTGTTATTTCTTGGTCTATCATAGCTTCATGGACTTCTCCTTGACCAATTCTAATTTTCAGCATTATTTTTGTATTTGAGACTCTATCTCCTTTTCTAACTTTTTAAAGAATCTTCTTGTTTTTCTTGGATGGTTTTATTATTATTTTTTAGTTTTTCCTCAATGTCTCTCATTTGATTTTTAAATCTTTTTTGTGTTTTTCTATAAATTCTCTCTGCTCAGGGAGACATTTCATATTACTCTTTGGAGTAAAAGAGAAACATTGTGTATTCTCTGTTCCCCATAGTATGATTCTATCATAGGCTTCTTTCTTCTTTGTTGATTTTTTTTAAACAAAAGATATTAGTGTAAACTCCTCTAATCCTGGGTTGGGGGAATAGTGTCTCTAGCTTCACTTCTGCTCTCCCCTTTGACCATGCCACACCAATAGTTCCAACCTCCAGCAAGTGCCCACACTGAGTACCATCCCTGCCCTACTGCCTCTCCACTCACTGCAGCACAACTGGGCCAGGCATTGCTGGACTCAAACCCCAACTCTCCAAACAGCCCAGGAGGTGAAATTCTCTGTAATTTCTGCTAAGACTCTAGCCACATCTAGCTAGCATCAGGGCTCCCCACTTGGTGTTGTATGGAGATAGCCCACAAGTGTTTGCACTTCACATGGGTTAATCCTCAATCCTGGGTATTTCTTTAGATCTTCTCAGGTTGTATCAGCAGCACCCTTGTTCTGCCCCAAATCTTAATTGTTAACCAATTGATGTTTGCCCTGAGGCACAAATTTATTCTATCTCTGAAAGAAATCTGGAAACCTTGAAATTTATCAACCTACTCCACTATCTTTCCAGAATCCTCCTTCACATCACATTATAGAAAAAACATTGGTAACCTGGAGCATATTCTGGACCAACATAAGATTTGTTGAAGGAAATGGGGGTATTTTTTTAGAAGAGAAGACTGAAGGGAGCAAGGAAGAGAAAAAATATATATATATATGCAAAGCATGCATATGTATCTATGTAAAATATAGTATATATTCATTTTGACTATAAGAAAGATAATAATAACAAAACTCACATTTCAATATCACTTTTAAGTTTGTAGTTTACTTTAAATTTGTTTTTCATTTTTTGGCATCATGGTGTAATGGTATTTTGGTGTGATGTATTGGATTTGTAATTAGGAAGACCTGAGTTCAAATCCCACCTCAAACATTTACAAGTTCTGTGTACCTAAATTTATTCATCTGTAAAATGTGAAGACTAGACCTAAATATCTCTGGGTTCTTTTCCAGTTCTAAATCTTTAATCCATAATTCTCACATCAGTTCTATGAGGTAGATCTGCTTAAAGTCACTTTTTACAAAAGTTTTACAAAAGAAATCAAGATTTGAAAAGAAATGTGGCCATCATGTCACATATTGTATCACAGGCAAGATCAGATTCTAGGTTTTTTCTGATTCCAAGTCCACCAGTATATTCCCAAAGTCAAGCTGCCTTGATGGTGATGATAGCTATTCAAAAGTTATGACAAAAAAATTAGGCTTGTTTTTTTGTTGTTGTTGTTGTTGTTGTTGTTGTTGTTGTTGTTCCCAAAAGGAAAGGCAAGGAACAATGAGTAAACATTATAGAATCAGATCTAGGCTTAATGGAAAGAAAAGTTTTGTGCCAATAAGATCTGTGCTAAAGTGTAATGGAATGTTTTGTCATATTGTTTTTTCTCGTATTGGGATATCTCCACATAGAGATTAGATGTTATCAAGAATATCGAGCAGGAGAGATTATAATCAATGGGTATAAGGTAATTATATTGAAGGATTAGGTTTTGTGATTCTATTATCTATCTGGTTCATTGAGTCCTCATTCATGGATGTATTAAGTATATATAAGATATATTTCCTGAATCTGGATAATAAACACAACCATCACTATTGCCACCAACCCACCACTATGACAGGGTTTTGGAAGCTATAGGTCCCTTAGGAATTTCATGGAAAGTAACAAGACCAGCTCTGCTGAGATCAGTTGTCTTGGTAAGTGAGCCATTGATCATCATCCAAGTTTTACTCTGGCCATACATGACTTCAGCAAAAGGCAAAAGAAAATGGTCATGGAAAGGTGTTGTAAGAGATAAGACCCCAGTCTACCAAATTCCTCAGCATAGATAAAATATTGCTGCATGGAAGTAATACAATTAAGATTTTTTTTACTTCTGCTTTCTGTCTCTCTTTCCTTATATTCTTTCACTTGTCTGTGTTACCTCCTCCCTTCTGTTCACACATAGACTGGAGCAGCTGGAGAAAGGACCACTGCCAACATGTGTCCTAATAGTAGTAAGTCAAAAGCACTAGCATTTCTGTTAGCCTGGTGCATACCACTCAGATTCAGGTACTTTTTCGTAAATTTGAAATAAACTCACCAAAGAGAAAAGCAGATAAATTAAAGTACAAATATACTTTTTAAAGTCTAGGGCTTGCTTGTATTTGTTCTTTACTTCTCAGTGATGAAATTCAGAATTAAATGGTTTCTGTGAAAGATAAACAAGTTTTACATAATCCTTTTGGTTAAAATTGTATCATTTTGTAGCAATTTTATTATGACAAACTCAAGAAAAAACCAAACCTGGACTCTGAAAATCCATTAGAACAAACGCAAAAGGAAATCCTGAAACAATGAATCCAGAAATAAGGCAGGGCAGCTGGAGAATGATAATGGGGAAGGGAGTTGTGCATGCCAAGACTGATACTGTGTTTCCCTGATAATAAGACCTATCCCAAAAATAAGCCCTCACCTTACTGTGTAAGATTCCTCTAAAATAAGCCCTCCCCTGAAAATAAGCCCTATTGAGATTGCAACTGTAGTGAAGGTGATCCCTGTGCTACACGCTACATTACGGTACCCTCTGTATGCACCGTCTCTCCTCCCTCCCTCCCTCCTCCCCCCCCCCCCCGGTGAAACATACGCTGTGCTCTGAGCTGCATCCAATCAGAGCTGCAGCAGTGAGTGCATCATCCTGTTCTTCCCCAGTGATTTGCTTGCTGGCACCATTGAGAGCAGTGCCGTGGAGGAGAGCTGAGGCAGGACAACATAAAAACCTGGTATGTAAGTGGGAGTGAGGGAGCATGATGGAGGATAAAAGGAGCATGATAGAGGATAAAAGAAGAACTCAGGGGGCATCATGGAGCATAGAAGGAGCACTCAGGGAGCATGATGGGGTTAAAACATTATTGAGGGACATGAGGGAGTGAAAAGAAGGACTGATGGTCATAATTGTATTATTCTGTCTGCACGGGTCACCTGTGTTTTGGCAATTCATTTGGATGGAAAGAAAGCCACACCTCTAATCATCAGTAAGGGCAAGAAAGATAAGATTGAACGTGTATCAGGCATTTACGTTCTTGAAACCAAAAAAGCCTGGTGTACACAAGCCATTATAAGAAAGTGGGTTGATTTAATGCTGCCACTTGTTATGCGAGGTAACCAAAGAGGTCTGATAATCTGGGATTCAGCCAGCACCCACCATGCTAAAGAAATGAAGAACTTCCTTGCAGAGAGAAGAATAGATCAAGTAATGATTCCTGCAGGAATGACTGCCTATCTCCAGACCCTTGATATTGCAATAAACAAGCCATTCAAAGACCATTTGCGCATGGAAGTCAATGACTACATTGAAAATAGAATGGAAAGAAATCAACGTGGAAACTTTGTGAAGCCTTGTCTGCAAGAAGTCGTGACTTGGGTGAAGAAGTCATGGGATAAAATTACTGATAACTGTGTCGCCAAAGCACTATGAGCAGGTTACCTGGACAAGACATGTTCATTTAAAGAGAACTATATTGCTGGACATGACAGATTGGGTCCACTTCTTCTGAAGGAAATAGAGGCACAAGACATCCAGGATGGAATTCAGGGTATGAACACTTATGATGATGTTGTTGAAGAAGATGACATAATCATTATTGAATGAAGGTACTTTTTTTTGTTCACATTTACCTGTTTATTAAAATTGCTATCAATGTTCATTAAAATAAGCCCTCCCCTGAAAATAAGCCCTCTGGTGTTTTTCTGTCCAAAAAAACTAATAAGACAGTGTCTTATTATCGGAGAAACACGGTATACAATAGTTTGTACTAGAGTGCTTTACTCCGATTTTTCACAAAATAATACTAAAATAAAAACAAAAACAAACAGCAATAGCTACTATTTCAAAGCAGTGACATGAATTTAGAAACACAATTGCCAACAGTTAATGTGATGTGAAATTCTTGCTATGTGGCTCAACTTCCCAAAATATGTGATCAGAGTAGGAGAAATAATAATAAAATAAAAACAAAAACAAACAGCTATAGCTACTGTTTCAAAGTAGTGATATGAATTTCGAATTGTAAGCAGTTAATGTGATATGAGGTTCTTGCTGTGTGGCTCATCTCCCAGAAATATGTGATTTGGATAGAAGAAATTCCAAGCTTTTGAAGTGGGTGGGAAGAGGTTTTAAAGGTGGGAGAAAGATGGGAGAAAAACAGAAGAGACTTTCTTGATTCTTGGGTTGCAACTACCAAAATATAGTCAAAATAAAATAAAATTGTGTTTTAATCTTAATCATATCTCCTCTCTTTAAATAAAGATAAATACACCAAAATAAGAAGCTCAGAGACTTTTAGTACCAAATACTTTTATTTGTATTTTTATATAACCTTATTTTTAAATATATTCCTATATATTTCTTCTTCTCCCCTTCTTCCTTCACTTCTTCAGAGAGCCATTGTTTGTGACAATGACTGAAAATGAAAATCACGAAACAAGATGTTCAGCAAAACTAACCAACATATAGGATTATAGATTTAGAACTGAAGAGACCTTAGAGATCACTTAGATTAATCACTTCATTTTACAGGAATTGCAAGGAACTGAATAAGACATAAATAAGTTAAGTGTATAAGCCTGTGATCACACAAGTAATAAATACAAGTCCAAATTTTGAACCCAAGTCCTCTGAATCTCAAAAGCAGTACTCTTTCCGTCTTACCAAGAAGCTTCTACATGAACTGAATCTTATAATATACACAGCATTTCACACACATGTTTCCTCCTTTTCCACCATGCAAAGAACAGAAAAGTGATGCTAAATGGTAAAAAATATTTCAATTAAAGAATTCATAAGTTTTTTATTAAACTTTTCTTTCCCAAAGTGACATAAATATAGGTAAAAAATCTATTACTTCCAAAATAGTCGAAACTTAAATAAGGAAAATTAAGCGGGAAAAAGAATGGTGAGTGAATTTAATCTTAAGTAAACCCCTTACATTGTTAAGGTGAACCAGAAAACTCTTCCTCTTTCTATTCAGAACATATTCTTTTTATTGTAATATTAAATAAATAACTATCATAAAAGGACATCCAATGCCATTATTCCTGATGCAAAGATTGCTTTTCTCCTCCTAATATTCAAGTGTGACTATTAGGATAGCAGTAGGGAAAATAGCTAAAATTTTTAAAACAGACTTATGAATCATGTGAAGTGAGGAAAAAATGATAAAATTAAACAAGGCCAAAAGTGCATTGCAGTGAATATACCATAAAAACAAAATGAAGGCATAAAATAATTCAAGTACGGATCCCTTGAACTCTCCCCAAGATTGAATATTTTAAATGAAGAGGATGGGATATGTTTTATCATGAGCCTCTTCTGATATTCAGACTCTCAATCAACATTGACAGCTGAACACAATCAGCTCAGTTTGAATTTTGTCACAGTTAACAAACCAAATGGATGCAGATCAAAACACTTTTTTATGTCAGAAGCAGAGCTCAGTTGTCAAAAAAGCATTGTGATGAGTGGCCATGGGGAGATATCCCAGCAATAATCAATCGCCAATCAGTCATGGAAAGTGCTTATTCTGCTCTTATGTGAGCCTCTTCATTACTTGGTGTGCACTGATCTCAGGGGGAAGAAGATAAAGGTTTCCTTCAATGAATAAAGCAAGAGTTTCCAGGCAGAGAGACAGATAAGGGGGTGGGGAGAAAGAAGCAACTTAAATTATCAGTCTGTAAGAACATTTGGAAACCAGTCTCTTCCTCTCTCTTTGTCTCTCGGTCTCTCGGTCTCTCGGTCTCTCTCTCTTTCTCTCTCTCTCTCTCTCTCTCTCTCTCTCTCTCTCTCTCTCTCTTCTGTCTCTCTCTCTCCCTGGTCTCTGTCTCTATGTCTGTGTTTGTGTCTGTGTCTGTGTGTCTGTCTGTCTCTCTCTCTTTCTCTGTCTCTTTGTCTCTCTTTCTCTCTCTCTCTCTCTCTGTCTCTCTTTGTCTGTCTCTGTCTTTTTACCTGCTGTCTGTCTCTGTGTGTGTCTCTCTTTCATTATTCAGTTAAAAAAAATAAGACCCTTCTTAATTGGAAGGGAGTTATTTAATCTATGAAAAAATTGCTTTCTTGGAGATTCATAATTTAGTTGTTTTGTTTTGTTTTGTTTTGTTTTGTTTTGTTTTTTTACAAAGTGGCATAGTCCAAAGAGCCAGATTCCCAAGATGGAAACTGATATAATGAAACATGTGCCTCATAGAGAAATAAACATGGAGGTTATTTTAAATATAATGGAAGGGAAACATAAGAATATCAATATTACATTAAAATGTTGATGAAAATACCAGTTTTAGGTAAAGTTAGAGAGCTAAATAATACATGATATACCCATGCCACTATAAAATCAACATTCACATTGTTTGAATTTGTAGAAGAGTCTTTTTTTTAAAATTCGTCCCTCTTGAAAACTGTACTTAATGACATAAAATTCCATTAGAGGAGAGAAATACCATTTCTACTATTCTGACCATTTATTTTCAAAGCATAGGCATTATCTTTTCCTTAAATGATCTGATGGCTGTATTGGCAGCTTTCTCTCCACCACGAAACCATAGTAGAATGCTCTTGGCTGACAATCTGCATGAAGGGACTAGATTCTGATTTTGTTTTTATAGTGGAAAATAGATTTGCCAACATAGCTCCAGTTTATGAAAGTGGGGAGGACAGCTGTATTTGGTTTATAATATTTTTTTCACAAATCAGTAAAAGCAAATAGCACAACTGTAAACCATAAAAGTGGAAAATATTAAATAAGAGGCAGTGAAGTTGTTAAACTTTCCCACAGATGCTGGTGCTTTTAAAAAAAAAGCCTGGATCAAATACACAAATGCAACTTTTATGGAAAGTGTCCTAAATAACATCGGAATCACTGCTTATTAAAAGAGAAAATATGTTGAGGTGACTTCTGTGGCATCATACTGGAAGTGTCTCCAGTAGCTTCCTGCTTCTATTACTGAATGTTAGTGCAGAATAATTACTTGCTTGCCCAAAATGGCAGGACATTGACCCTGCAGACTTATTGAATTCTCATTGCTTGCCTTCAGGCCATGTCGGGGGTTATTCAATTTTGCCTGAGGAGGACAATCTATTATGAGAGATGAGTCAAGAAGGCATCTTCCTTGATTGCCCACCAAAACTATTACCGCTGCTCTGAGAGGGCATCTGCAGTGAGTGGATGGACAAGACAACACTGATCTCGATTACCGAGGGACAAGATACAATTTACATCACTTGGAGCTTTAGGACAGAGGGCAATCAGTGCTGGGAATAAGGCACTGGCCCTAGAGTGAGTGGATTTTAACAGCACAAAAGCAACAGAGCTAATTGCTTATGCTGGATGTGACCTTTAGCCTTATAGGGTATTAGTTGATTGGTTTGATCTGTAATTATACAGATCATTCTACAATGATAATCAGAATTATACCCCCAAATGGAAATTAAAAGCATATACGTGACTAAACTATGAAAATATGTAGGCTCATTTTATTTTGTTATTTTGTCCCAACTTTGCCTTTTCTTTTTCAGTAAATTTCATCACTGATTGCCACCAGGACTTTGTTATAAGACATTTCATGTGAAAACTATACACAAGAAGGAGGCAGATTGCGAATACCAGCCATATGATTGCCCACCCACACTGGACTTTTCCCTGTGGAAAGAATGAAGTAGCCACTTGGCAACAGGCCTACCCCCTTCAATTCCTTGGAAAGTTGTATTGTAAAATTGTGATTTGAGGCTCAGTTAGCTCAATAAGCCAATTTCATGGTACTAATGCTAACATATAACAAAATCTAGTAAGGCTTCTTTTCAGATTTGAATGTTCATTAAAACCCAAGGATAGAAAGCTTACCACATTAACTCCCAATATCCTAGCAAGGGTATTCTGCTAAATTGAAATCAATCTGACTTTATGACATTCAACTTGGAATATTTTATTGCATTTTTAAACAAAGAGGATTTAATTGAATGGATTGGAAAAGTTCCCATTATCTCTGGATCATGGAAGTTAAGGATGATGTTGGGGTATCTAAGTGTAACAATATGCTCAATTTAGCATAGTAAAGTATTCCCCCCCAGCAGATATGCAACAGATCATATAATGCTGGAAGCATCTATAGTCAAGTAGTACAATTCTAATAGAAACAATATTTTCTATTACATGTACAACTTTAAAAGAATTCATGGGAAACTGTGTCAAATATGAAAAATGACCTTCACCACCTTAGAACTCTCTATTAGGACACTGCAATTGCTGTAAGAGGCAAATCGCCTTTCATTTTCCCAAGAATACTGATTAATTAGGCCATGAAATGAAGATGATTTATAAAAGAGCTTTACAAAACAAATGCCTTTTGAGATTTTCTGCTTAGAATCTACTCTAAAGAAAGCTTGCAACTAAAGAAAATCACATTAAACCACTGACTTAAAGATTTGAACATGTGGCAGAAAGGGTCAAAGTAACCACCAGACCCTAATTTCATGCAACAAAATGGCAGAATTACTCATTATTTGAAGCACTGCATGTTGGCTCCCACCCAATCATTATAGAGATTGGCACACTCTCAGTGCCATAGCAAAAGCCCATGTCTAAATCAGTGCAACTGAATGAATTAAATTTTCATTGGATAATAAAATACTCATTGCCCTAGTTGCAATTTCTCCTTTATGCAGGGCTTCATGGTTTCAAAGTACTTCCATATATATTATTTCATTCTCAAAATTGAAGATGCAGAAAGCAAGACTCAGAGACTCTAAGACTTTTGGACAAGCATTTAGTAAACACATGCTAAACTCAAGGCACCTTGCTAGGCACTGGGAAGAAAAAGACCCAAAACAAAATTATTTCTGAGAACAAGAGAGAAGGGGAAGGACTGTGGTTTTATTATATGCCCACAAGGTGATACTTAGAAGCCTTTTACCTTTGTTTCTTCTTATGTCATCTGGAAAATTGGGTGTATGAATTTATCCTTGAAGTCCTCTTCTACCTCTAGAACTATGATGTTTTACATTTCCCCACATCTATCTGGCTACAAGTTATTTGGTTTAAGTTCATGGTCTCCCAAATTGTATCCCTGCTTCAATCTTCAATCTGGCTTCAATCTGCTTTTTCCACAATTCTTTTATATACTCTCCTTCTTAAAATAATAATCACATTGAAACCATATTTTGAAGTTTCTAAATTGAATTGAATTGCAGAAAGCAAGCTCATTGAATAAACACAACACTGGCATATAATAAGCACTTGATAAATGAAAGAGGAGAAGGAGCACACATTTATTAATAACCTACTACATTCTGGACATTGCATTAATTTTTTTATAATAACTTTTTATTGACAGAACACATGCCAGGGTAATTTTTTACAACATTATCCCTTGCACTCACTTCTGTTCCGATTTTTCCTCTCCCTCCCTCCACCCCTTCCCCTAGATGGCAAGCAGTCCTATATATACAGATGTTCTTAAAAGCATTTGTTTTTCTCTTTTTCACCTTTGAACCCTGCCAAGATATCTCAGAGTTTACTGGCTGCATTTCTTTCTATTAGGCTTTAAACCAAACCAATCTGATTTTAATTGGCCATCAACAGATCCTATGAGAAGCTTCATTTGGTTCTTTTGTTGTTGTTGTTTTCTGATTGACTCAGATAGAATGTAAATAGCAGCCATTTCTGCTTTGGCCAGAAATCCTAAAGGTTTTTCCTTTCCACATTAATTCATTGACTTATTTATTTTTTGAACTTTGTGAAAGAGGAGCTTCTTTGCTTCAATTGCTCCCTATCCTTATTCACTGATTCGGTGTGACCTCAGTCAAACTGATATCTATTGAAGACCCAGACTTAAAAAGGCCAAGGTTTCTAATTTCATTCAGTGCCTTAGGTGCCTTACACAACCTGTCTTTACTTAAATCCAATTCATTTGCATGTCATGGCATCACCACCCTGATGTCATAGCCCTCTTCAAGAATGAGTATGACAATAACAACAACCTTTGTGATTTTTCATACGACCCACTAATGGGTTGCCCACTAATCCTGCATGTTCCACCATTTATATCCTGGACTCTCTTCTCTTTTGGGGTTATATTATATCCATTGGTGATCTTATTCTCTCCATTGGTCCAGTTCATATCGGTGCAGATGAATCCTGGATCCATTTCTAGTCTCTCTTTTGATCAATACCTCTATATCACTGATTAGTTTTGTAATATTTTGAATTGTATGCAACATAACATCACCTGTCCAAGACATAATTCATCACCTACTACCATATCCTTGTCTAAACTTTGATAGTACTCTAAAAAACATTACCACCTTTCCAGTTATCTAGTTATAGCTTCAACGTCATTGTCAACTTCTCATTTTCATTCACTCAAATTATACAATTCACTCGTAAGTCTTGTTTTCAATTTTTAACCTATCATTGTCCTTTTCTACACTTAAAAAGCCACAGCTTCCATTTAAGTCTTGATCACCTTTTGCTTGACTATTGTTAAAAAACAAAACAAAACAAAACAAAACAAAACTTGCACTTAGTTTTCTTGCTTCAAGTATCTTCTCAGCTCTAATCCATTGTTCATTCATGTGGCAAAGCAAATTTTCCAAAGTTTATGTTGCCCATGTTTATTGAATTCTGGCATCTCCCTAAGATTTCTAAGATCAAATGTAAATTCCTGTGAATTTAAAGTCTTCTTAACTTGGCCCATTCCTACATTTCTACTTTTTATACATTTGATTTTCTTCATATCATCTAAAATCTGGCCAACTTGCAGTTCCAAGCATATTTTTACATTAGCTATCCCACAAAGTGGAAAGTTCTAAGAACCTTCTTGATTGCTTCAATACTGTCCACACCTGGGGGCAGAGCCAAGATCGTGGAGAGAGCACACATTTCTTCCTGACCTTCTCCTACAATCCTCAGACTAAATAGAAAATCCGGCCTCTGGACTGGCAGAATCCACAAATATTGGGAATGCAACAAATTACCAGCAGAAAATAATTTTGAAGTTTGCCAGAAAAAGTCTGTTTCAATCAGAAATGGAGTGAGGTGGGACAAGCACAAGCAGGCTGAACACAGACACCAGCACAGACAACACAGAGCCGGGGCACTGAGGATTCCTTGGGCAGCAGAGAATCTACGGGGAGGAATCTAGACAGTGTTGTTTGCTCTGTCCTGGTTGCAAAATAATAGATCAGCAGAGAAGTTATAAAACATTCAAAACAAACACAAAAGGTAAATAGTGAACCTGAAACACTAGAACCTCATGTGACTTGGCCATGCCCACCCAACACCAGGAATGAGTCAACATGAACTCTGCACAGCTGCTGGCGCTTGTAGAAAAAAGCCGCTATTTGTAGAGAAAGCTGCTGCTACTTGGAGAGGAAGCTTGGAAACCTCCCATGCCTTAAAAGCAGGTTTTAACATTTAAAAAAAAATGAGTAAAACAGCAAAGAAAATTCTGACCATAGACATAGGCATAGAATTTTTGGTAAAGAGAAGAATATATTTCAAACCCTGAGCAGACTAAAAGCAAATTGTCTCCAGATGAAGCCCCTGGTCCTCATCACACAAGACTCTCCTAGAAGAAATTAAAAAGGATCTTAAAAAGAGAAATAGAAGACAAATAGGGAAAGGAAATGAAAACTTTGCAAGAGAGTTTGGAAAAGGCATACAACTCATTAAAAGATAGATTTAATAAAATGAAAAAAGAAAACAACTCCCCCCCCCAAAAAAAAAAATTATGAAACAGAAAAAGAAAATAACTCCTTAAAAGCAGAATTTATGAAGTAAAAAAAATCCATAGAACAAAATAACTCATTTAAAAATTCAATTGGACAAATACAAAAAGAAGTAAAAAAATAAATGAAGTAAATAATTCACTAAAATTGAGAAATGAACAAATGGAAATGAATGAGTCAATGAGACAAAAAGAATCAAACAAAACCCCCCAAAAATGAAAAAAAAAAATAGGAAAAATGTAAAATACCTAATTGGGAAAATAATTGTCTTGGAAAATAGATCTAGGAGAGACAATCTAAGGATTATTGTACTCCCTGAAAACTGTGATGGGAAAAAAAGCCTAGACCACAAATTTCAGGAAATCATCAAAGAGAACTCAATGAATGTCATAGAATTAGAAGGTAAAATAACCATTGAAAGAATTCACTGAACACCTCCTGAAAGAGACCCCAAATAAAAACCCGAAGGAATATCAGGATTAAATTTCAGAACTATCAGAACAATATATATATATATATATATATATATATATATATATATATATATATATATATATATATATATATATATATATATATATTACAAGCAGCCAGAAAGAAACAATTCAAATCCCCCTTGGTATTTGTGTTCACAATAAGATTATGCAGGACCTAGCAGCTTCCACTTTACAGGATCGAAATACCTGGAATTTGATAATCCAAAAGGTAAAAGGAACTTGAAATGCAGCCAGGAATAAATCACCCTGCTAAACTGAGAGTTTTCTTTCAGGGAAGATGATGGGCATTCAATGAAATAGGTGAATTGCATTTATTTCTGATGAAAAGACCAGAGCTAAAAAAAAATACTTCCAAATATAGAACTCAGGAGAAGCATCAAAAGGTAAAAATAAAAGAACTCTTAACAACTGTATTTCTATTATGGATAAACATAGAGAGTGCATGTATTATCTGATTTTATTATTATAATATAAAGAAGAAACTAGAGGTATAAAGGGAATTGTACTGGGAAAAAAAGGGGGGGAAAGCAGAGGTAAAATGAGAAAAATTACATCTCAGGAAGAGGCAAAGAAAACCTATTATAATGGGGGGAAAGAAAGGAGGGGTATGAACATCATGTGACTCTTACTCTCATTGGATTTGGCTCAAAGAAAGACTATTAGACATATTTGGTTTCACCAAAAAACTTCTCTCATGTTATAGAAAAGTGGGAGGGAAAAGGGAAAAAGGAAAGGGGTAGGCTAAATAGAAGAGAAAACAGAAATAGTAAGAGAAAGGTAGAAGAAAGGGAGATGTCTCAAGGACTGCTTAAGGCAAGTAGTACTTATAAGTAAAATGCTGGGGAGAAGGGAAAGGGGAAAAGGAAAGAGAAAAGTATAATTTGGGGTTAATAAAATGGAAGGAAATGCAGAATTAGTAGTTTTAAATGTGAATGGGGTGAACTCTTCCATAAAGTGCAAGATGATAGCAGATTGGATTAAAAGCCAAAATCCTACTATATATTGTTTACAAGAAACACATTTAAAGCAGAGCAATACATACCAGTAAAAATAAAAGGCTGAAGCAGAATCTATTATGCTTCAGTTGGAAAAATAAAATAAAAGCAACAGTACCCATCCTGATCTCAGATCCAGCAAAAGCAAAAATTGATCTAATTAAAATAAACGAGGAAGGAAATATATCTTGCTAAAGGGTACCATAGATAATGAAGCAATCTCAATATTAAACATATGTGTACCAAGTGGAGTAGAATCTAAATTCCTAAAGGATAAGATAAGAGATAGATGGCGGAGAGGAGGCTCACAGCTGCATAAGCTCCACGCTTTCTCTCACTATCCACTTCATTACAAGCCTCTGAATCAATGCTTGACTGAAAAAAACCCACATATAGTTACCAAGAGAAGCCATCCTTGAGATCCGCCAAGAAAGGTCTGTCTTTACTGGAGGGCTGGGGCGGTTTTAGATCGGGTGCAGGCTGAGGGCAGTGGCAGTGAGAGCACGGGAGCAGACTGGAGAGGGGGTGGGGAGTGATCGCAGCCGTCTCTGCGGGGAGAGCTTCGCTACAGGTTTGGATACTTTGCTCCCGCAGCAAGTCAGCAGCCCAGCAGAGAAGCTAAAAACACCGGGGCTGAAGAATACAACCCCAAACAGCTGGAGTCTCTCAGGACCTGGCGGCCCCCCCACTTACCCCCCCCCACAGTGACTCAGCATGCTTTGGGATCTCAGAGCGCACGCGCAACACAGTCCTGCTATTGCCTCACTGCTGCCCCCTGCAGTCTGTAGAAAAAGCTCGATAACACACCCAGCCCCCCCACCCCCCAAAGAAAGACTCCAGTTTTTTTTCTGTTTTTCTTTGGTAGTTTGTCTTTGATTATTAGACAGAATGAGCAAGAAGCTGAAGAGGACTTTAACCCTTGACAGCTTCTCTACAGATAGAGAGCAGACTCTAAATCCTAAGGAGACTAAAAACAGGCAGTCCCCAGGTGAATCCCCAAAGGAGGAGATCATCTGTTCCTCAGCACAGATGAACCTCATAGAAGTGATTAAAAAGGCTCTCACAAGGGAGCTAGAAGAAAAATGGGGAAAGCAGAGTGAGGCTTGGCAAAAGGAGAGGGAAGCTTAGGAAAAGGAGAGGGAGGCTTGGCAAAAGAGCCTGGAGAAGTCAGTTAAAGAGAGAGTGGATAAAGAAGTAAAATCCTTGAAAAATAGGATTAGTGAACTGGAAACAGAAAACAGCTCTCTAAAAAACAAAATTGGCGAAATGGAAAAAAATTCCACAGAACAAAAGAACTCAATTGGACAATTAGAAAAAGATTTTTAAAAAGTGAGTGAAGAGAATACTTCCCTGAAAATCAGAATTGAACAAGTGGAATTGAATGACTCGAGGAGACAAGAAGAATCAGTCAAGCAAATCCAAAAAAATCAAACAATGGAGAAAAATGTGAAATACCTTCTGGGGAAGAAAACAGACCTGGAAAACAGATCCAGGAGAGACAATCTGAGAATCATTGGACTCCCAGAAAAACATGATGAAAAAAAGAGCCTGGACACTATTTTCCAGGAAATTATCAAAGAGAACTGCCCAGAAGTCATAGGAACAGAGGAAAAAATAAACATTGAAAGGATTCATCGATCACCCACTGAAAGGGATCCTAAAATCAAAACACCAAGGAATATAGTGGCCAAATGCCAGAACCCTCAGATGAAGGAAAAAATATTGCAAGCGGCTAGAAAAACCCAATTCAAGTATCAAGGAGCCACAATAAGGATCACCCAGGATCTGGCAGCATCCACATTAAAAGATCGAAGGGCCTGGAATATGATATTCCGAAAGGCTAAGGAACTTGGTATGCAACCAAAAATAACTTACCCAGCGAGAATGAGCATCTTTTTCCAGGGAAGAAGATGGACATTCAATGAAGTAAGCGAATTTCATCTATTTCTGATGAAAAAACCAGAACTTAACAAAAAGTTTGATCTACAAAGATAGAACTCAAGAGAAATCTAAAAAGGTAAAGATTAATCTTGGGAACTATATTTCGGCTATAAAGATGTATAAAGAATACATGTATACCTTGTTCTAGAAATTGATGTGGAAAGGACATTGTACCAGAAAAAGGGTAAAGTGGGGGTAGTACATCTCATGAAGAGGCATAGGAAACCTATTATATCTGAGAGAAAGAATGGAGGGGGATGAATATAGTGGGTATCTTACTGCCTTCAGAATTGGCTTTAAGTGAAAAATCTTAAGACATATTCAATCTATGGTGAAACTTCTCCCATCTCATTGAAAAGTGAGAAGGGAAAAGTGAAAAGGGAAGGAATAAGCTAAGCAGAAGGGAATACGGGAACTGGGAGGGAAAGGGGTAAGATAGGGGGAGGAACTCTAAGGCGGGGAGAGGGATACTAAAAAGGGAGGGCTATGAGAAGCAAGGGGTGCTCACAAGCTTAATACTGGGAAGGGGGGGAAAGGGGAAAGAAGGGAGAAAAGCATAAACCGGGGTTAACAAGATGGCAAGTAATACAGAATTGGTCATTCTAACCATAAACGTGAACGGGATAAACTCCCCCATAAAGAGGAAGTGGTTAGCAGAATGTATTAAAAGCCAGAATCCTACAATATGTTGTTTACAGGAAACACACCTGAAGCGGGGAGATACATGCAGGTTAAAGGTAAAAGGTTGGAGCAAAATCTACTATGCTTCAGGTGAAGTCAAAAAAGCAGGGGTAGCCATTCTGATCTCAGATCAAGCTAAAGCAAAAATTGATCTAATTAAAAGAGATAAGGAAGGACATTATATCTTGCTAAAGGGTAGCATGGATAATGAAGCACTATCTATATTAAACATATATGCACCAAGTGGGGTAGCATCTAAATTCTTAAAAGAGAAACTAAGAGAGCTGCAAGAAGAAATAGACAATAAAACTATAATAGTGGGAGATCTTAACCTTGCACTCTCAGAATTAGATAAATCAAACCACAAAATAAATAAGAAAGAAGTCAAAGAGGTAAATAGAATACTAGAAAAGTTAGATATGATAGATCTCTGGAGAAAATGTAATGGAGACAGAAAGGAATACACTTTCTTTTCAGCAGTTCATGGAACCTATACAAAAATTGGCCATATATTAGGACATAAAAACCTCAAACTCAAATGTAGTAAGGCAGAAATAGTAAATGCATCCTTTTCAGACCACGATGCAATGAAAATTACATTCAACAAAAAACCAGGGGGAAGTAGACCAAAAAATAATTGGAAACTAAATAATCTCATACTAAAGAATGATTGGGTGAAACAGCAAATCATAGACATAATTAATAACTTCACCCAAGAAAACGATAATAATGAGACATCATACCAAAATGTATGGGATGCAGCCAAAGCGGTAATAAGGGGAAATTTCATATCTCTAGAGGCCTATTTGTATAAAATAGAGAAAGAGAAGGTCAATGAATTGGGTTTGCAATTAAAAATGCTAGAAAAGGAACAAATTAAAAACCCCCAGTCAAACACTAAACTTGAAATTCTAAAAATAAAAGATGAGATCAATAAAATTGAAAGTAAAAAAAAACTATTGAATTGATTAATAAAACTAAGAGTTGGTTCTATGAAAAAACCAACAAAATAGACAAACTCTTAGTAAATCTGATTAAAAAAAGGAAAGAGGAAAATCAAATTGTTAGTCTTAAAAATGAAAAGGGAGAACTCACCACTAACGAAGAGGAAATTAGAGCAATAATTAGGAGTTACTTTGCCCAACTTTATGCCAATAAATTCGACAACTTAAATGAAATAGAAAAATACCTCCAAAAATACAGCTTGCCCAAACTAACAGAGGAAGAAGTAAATATCCTAAACAGTCCCATCTCAGAAAAAGAAATAGAACAAACTATCAATTGACTCCCAAAGAAAAAATCCCCAGGACCAGATGGATGTACATGTGAATTCTACCAAACATTTAAAGAACAATCTCCAATGTTATATAAACTATTTGAAAAAATAGGGATTGAAGGAGTCCTACCAAACTCCTTTTATGACACAGACATGGTACTGATACCTAAACCAGGTAGGCTGAAAACAGAGAAAGAAAATTATAGACCAATCTCCCTAATGAATATTGATGCTAAAATCTTAAATAAAATATTAGCAAAAAGATTACAGAAAATCATCCCAGGATAATACACTATGACCAAGTAGGATTTATACCAGGAATGCAGGGCTGGTTCAATATTAGGAAAACTATTAGCGTAATTGACTATATCAATAACCAAACAAACAAAAACCAAATGATCATCTCAATAGATGCAGAAAAAGCATTTGATAAAATCCAACATCCATTCCTAATAAAAACACTTGAGAGCATAGGAATAAATGGACTTTTCCTTAAAATAGTCAGGAGCATATATTTAAAACCATCAGTAAGCATCATATGCAATGGGGAAAAACTGGAACCTTTCCCAGTAAGATCTGGAGTGAAGCAAGGTTGCCCACTATCACCATTATTATTTAATATCGTATTAGAAACACTAGCCTCGGCAATAAGAGTCGAGAAAGATATTAAAGGAATTAGAGTAGGCAATGAGGAAACCAAACTATCACTCTTTGCAGATGATATGAAGGTATACCTAGAGAACCCCAGAGATTCTACCAAAAAGCTATTGGAAATAATTCATAATTTTAGCAAAGTAGCTGGCTACAAAATAAATCCCCATAAATCCTCATCATTTTTATACATCACCAACAAAACCCAACAGCAAGAGATACAAAGAGAAATTCCATTCAGAATAACTGTTGATACCATAAAATATCTGGGAATCTATCTACCAAAGGAAAGTCAGGAATTATATGAGCAAAATTATAAAAAAGTCTCCACACAAATAAAGTCAGACTTAAATAATTGGAAAAATATTAAGTGCTCTTGGATCGGCCGAGCGAGCATAATAAAGATGACAATACTCCCTAAACTAATCTATTTATTTAGTGCTATACCAATCAGACTTCCAAGAAAATATTTTAATGATCTAGAAAAAATAACAACAAAATTCATATGGAACAATAAAAAGTCGAGAATCTCAAGGGAATTAATGAAAAAAAAATCAAATGAAGGTGGCCTAGCTGTACCTGATCTAAAATTATATTATAAAGCAGCAGTCACCAAAACCATTTGGTATTGGCTAAGAAATAGATTAGTGGATCAGTGGAAAAGGCTAGGCTCACAAGACAGAATAGTCAATTATAGCAATCTAGTGTTTGACAAACCCAAAGCCCCTAACTTCTGGGAAAAGAATTCATTATTTGATAAAAACTGCTGGGATAATTGGAAATTAGTATGGCAGAAATTAGGCATGGACCCACACTTAACACCATATACCAAGATAAGATCAAAATGGGTCTATGACCTAGGCATAAAGAACGAGATTATAAATAAATTAGAGGAACATAGAATAGTTTATCTCTCAGACTTGTGGAGGAGAAAGAAATTTGTGACCAAAGATGAACTAGAGACCATTACTGATCACAAAATAGAAAATTTCGATTACATCAAATTAAAAAGCCTTTGTACAAATAAAACTAATGCAAACAAGATTAGAAGGGAAGCAACAAACTGGGAAAACATTTTCACAGTTAAAGGTTCTGATAAAGGCCTCATTTCCAAAATATATAGAGAACTGACTCAAATTTATAAGAAATCAAGCCATTCTCCAATTGATAAATGGTCAAAGGATATGAACAGACAATTTTCAGAGGATGAGATTGAAACTATTACCACTCATATGAAAGAGTGTTCCAAATCATTATTGATCAGAGAAATGCAAATTAAGACAACTCTGAGATACCACTACACACCTGTCAGATTGGCCAAGATGACAGGAAAAAATAATGATGAATGTTGGAGGGGATGCGGGAAAACTGGGACACTAATGCATTGTTGGTGGAGTTGTGAACGAATCCAACCATTCTGGAGAGCAATCTGGAATTATGCCCAAAAAATTATCAAATTGTGCATACCCTTTGATCCAGCAGTGTTTCTATTGGGCTTATATCCCAAAGAAATACTAAAGAAGGGAAAGGGACCTGTATGTGCCAAAATGTTTGTAGCAGCCCTCTTTGTAGTGGCCAGAAACTGGAAAATGAATGGATGCCCATCAATTGGAGAATGGCTGGGTAAATTGTGGTATATGAATGTTATGGAATATTATTGTTTTGTAAGAAATGACCAGCAGGATGAATACAGAGAGGACTGGTGAGACTTACATGAACTGATGCTAAGTGAAATGAGCAGAACCAGGAGATCATTATACACTTCGACAACGATATTGTATGAGGACATATTTTGATGGAAGTGGATTTCTTTGACAAAGAGACCTGAGTTTCAATTGATAAATGACGGACAAAAGCAGCTACACCCAAAGAAAGAACACTGGGAAACGAATGTGAACTATCTGCATTTTTGTTTTTCTTCCCGGGTTATTTATACCTTCTGAATCCATTTCTCCCTATGCAACAAGAGAACTATTCAGTTCTGCAAACATATATTATATCTAGGATATTCTGCAACATATCCAACATATAAAGGACTGCTTGCCATCTAGGGGAGGGGGTAGAGGGAGGGAGGGGAAAAAAAATCGGAACAGAAACGAGTGTCAACATAAAATAATTATTAAATAAAAAATTTTAAAAAAAAAAAGGATAAGATAAGAGAGGTACAAGAAGAAATAGACAGCAAAAGTGTAGTAGTGGGGGATCTCAATATTGATCTCTCAGAACTAGATAAATCAAACTACAAAATAAATAAGAAAGAAGTTAAAGAGGTAAAAAGAATACTAGAAAAGTTAGGTATGATAGCTATTTGGGGAAAATTGAATGGAGACAGAAAGAAGTATAATTTCTTCTTGGCAGTTCTTGGAACCACCATATATTAGGACATAAATGCCTAATAATCAAATATAAAAAAAAGTGAAAGAGGAAGTGCATTTTTTTCAGATCACAATGCAATAAAAATTACATTCAATAAAAGGCCAGGGGGAAATGGACCAAAAAGTAATTGAAAAACTAAATAATCACATTGTAAAGAATGAATGGGTGAAACAGCAAATCATAGACAAAATCAATAATTTCATTCAAGCGAATGACAATAATGAGACAACATACAAAAATATGTGGGAAGCAGCCCAAGAGGTAATAAGGGGCTTACTTACATAAAATAAAGAGATCAATTAATTGGGCTTGGAACTAAAAAAGCTTGAAAAAGAACAGATTAAAAATCCCCAATGAAATACCAAAAGTGAAATTCTAAAAATAATAGGAGAGATCAAAAAAATTGAAATTCAAAGAACTATTGAATTAACAAATTAAACTAAGTTGGTTTTATGAAAAAAATGAAAAAATAAATAAACCTTTAGTTAATTTGATTAGAAAAAGGAAAGAGGAAAATCAAAATTTTAGTCTCAAAAGTGAAAAGAGAGAACTTTCCTCCAATGAAGAGGAAATAAGAGCAATAATTAGAAGTTACTTTGCCCAATTTTATGGCAATAAATTTCACAACCTAAGTGAAATGGAGAAATATCTACAAAAATATAAATTGCCCAGATTAACAGAAGAGGGAATAAATTATTTAAACAGTCCCATTTTTAGAAAAAAAGAGATAGAACAAGCTATTAATCAACTCCCTAAGAAAAAAATCTCCAGGACAACATGGATTTGCATGTGAATTCTACCAAAACATTTAAAGAACAATTAACTCCAATATTATATAAAGTATTTGAAAAAATAGGGAATGAAGGAGTCCTATCAAATTACTTTTATGACACAGACATGGTACTGATACCTAAATCTGGTCGTGTGAAAACAGAAAAAGAAAATTCTAGACCAATATCCCTAATGAATATTGATGCAAAAATCTTAAATAAAATATTAGCAAAGAGATTACAAAAAATCACCCCAGGTTAATATACCACGACCAAGTAGGATTTATACCAGGAATACAGGACTGGTTCAATATTAGAGAAACTATTAACACAATTGACTATATCAATAAAGTAATTAACAAAAATTATATGATTATTTCAATAGATGCAGAAAAAGCATTTGATAAAATCCGGTATCTATTCCTATTAAAAACATTAGAAAGTATAGGAATAAATGGACTTAAAAAAAAAAAAAGAGTTAGTAGTGTCTATTTAAAACCACCAGAAAATATCATATGTAATGGGGATAAACTGAAACTATTCCCAGTAAGATCAGGGGTGAAACAAGATTGCCCACTCTCAGCATTACTATTCAATATTGTTTTAGAAATGCCAGCTTTAGCAATAAGATAAGAACAAAAGATTAAAGAAATTAGAGTAGATAATGAGAAAACCAAATTATCACTCTTTTCCGATAATATGATGATATACTTAAAGAATGTTAGAGAATCAACTAAAAAACTATTAGAAATAATCTACAATTTTAGCAAAATTGTAGGATACAAAATAAATCCACATAAATCAGCAGCATTTTTATACATCAGTAACAAAAGCCAACAGCAAGAAATACAAAGAGAAATTCCATTTAACTTAACTATCAATTGTATAAAATATTTGGATACCTATCTACCAAAGAGGGGTCAGGTGCGAAACCTATGAGCAAAACTACAAAACACTTTCTACACTAATAAAGTCAGATCTAAGCAATTAGAAAAATATCAAGTACTCTCTTTTAAGTTGAGTGAATATAAGAAAGATGACAATACTACCTAAAGTAATCTATTTAGTGCTGAACCAATCAAACTACCTAAGAATTATTTTACTGATCTAGAATTAATAATAACAAAATTCATCTGGAAGAACAAAAGGTTAAGAATGTCAAAAGAAATAATGAATAAAAAAGGAAGTGAATGTGGCCTAGCTGTATCAGATGTAAAACTATATTATAAAGTAGTGGTCATCAGAACCATTTGGTACTGGCTATGAAATAGAGCAGTTGATCAGTGGAATAAGTTAGTTTAACAGAACAAAATAATCATTGACTTAGCAATCTACAGTTTGACAAACCCCAAAACCCCAGCTTTTGGGATAAGAAATTACTATTTGACAAAACCTGCTGGGAAAATTGGAAACTAGTGTGGCAGAAACTAGGTATTGACCCACACTTAACATCATATACCAAGCTAAGGTCAAAATGGGTTCATGATCTAGGCATAAAGAATGATATTATAAACCAATTAGAAGAAGATAGGATAGTTTACCTCTCAGATCTATGAAGGAGAAGGAATTTGTGGCCAAAGAAGAACTAGACATCATTATTGATCACAAAATAATTTTGATTATATTAAGAAAAAAGTTTTTTTTTTTTTTTTGGTTTTGTTTTGTTTTGTTTTGTTTTACAAATAAATTAAATGCAGACATGATTAGAAAGGAAGCAATACACTGGGAAAACATTTTTATATTCATAAAGGCCTCATTTCTTTTTTTTAAATTTTTATTTAATAATTACTTTATATTGACACTCGTTTCTGTTCCGATTTTTTTTCCCTCCCTCCCTCCACCCCCTCCCCTAGATGGCAAGCAGTCCTTTATATGTTGGATATGTTGCAGTATATCCTAGATACAATATATGTTTGCAGAACCAAACAGTTCTCTTGTTGCATAGGGAGAATTGGATTCAGAAGGTATAAATAACCCGGGAAGAAAAACAAAAATGCAGATAATTCACATTCGTTTCCCAGTGTTCTTTCTTTGGGTGTAGCTGCTTTTGTCCGTCATTTATCAATTGAAACTCAGGTCTCTTTGTCAAAGAAATCCATTTCCATCAAAATATGTCCTCATACAATATCATTGTCGAAGTGTATAATGATCTCAAAGGCCTCATTTCTAAATAGATAGAGAAGTTACTCAATAATAGTTCAAGCTATTCTCCAATCAATAAAAGGTCAAACTACGTGAACAGATAATTTTCAGATGAAGAAATTGAAACTATTTGTAGTCATATGAAAATGTGTTCCAAATCAAGATCGTTATCAGAGAAATGTAAATTAAAAAAACTCTGAGATACCACTACACACCTCTCAGATTTGCTAAAATGACAGAAAAAGATAACAATGAATGTTGGAGTGGATGTGGGAAAACTGGGATACTGATTCATTGTTGGGGGAACTGTGAGCAGATCTAGCCATTCTGGAGCACAATATGGAACTATGCCCAAAAAGCTATCAAACTGTGCATACCTTTTGATTCAGCAGTGTTTCTACTGGGTGTATATCCCAAAGATAACTTAAAGAAAGGAAAAGGACCCACTTGTGCAAAAATGTTTGTGGTGGCCCTTTTTGTAGTAGCAAGAAAGTGGAAACTGAATGGATGCCCCTCAATTCGAGAATGGCTGAATAAGTTATGGTATATGAATGTTATGGAATATTATTGTTCTGTAAGAAACAACCAGCAGAATGATTTCAGAGAGGTCATGAAGAGACTTACCTAAACTAATGCTAAGTGAAATGAGCAGAACCAGCAGATCATTGTTCACAATAACAGCAAAATTATACAATGATCATTCTGAAGAACATGACTCTTTCCAACAATGAGATAATTGATGCCAGTTCCAATGATTTTGTGTTGAAGAGAGCCATCTACAACCAGAGAGAGGACTGTAGGAACTAAATGTGAACCACAACATAGCATTCTCACTCTTTTTGTTGTTTACTTGCATTTTATTTTTCACTCATTTACTTTCTTTTTTTTTTTAAATCTGATTTTTCTTGTGCAGCAAGAGAGTTATGTAAATATGTTTATACATATTGGATTTAACATATATTTAACATAATATATTAAACATATATTAATATATATTTTAACATATAAACATAACATAATATGTTTAACATATATTGAATTGCTTGTCATCTAAGGGAGAAGGTGGAGAGAAGGAGGAGAAATATCTGAAACACAAGGCTATGCAAGAGTCAGTGTTGTCAAATTATCTGTGCATATGTTTTGAAAATAAAAAAGCTTTACTAAAAATATAAAAAAATTCAATCCTTTCAAAAAATTTCCAGGAAACATTTACATCAACTGATACAAAGTGAAGTGAGCAGAAGCAGGAGCACACTGCACATAGAAATAGCAATATTTTAAAGATGATCAATTGTGCAAGATAGCTCCTCTAATTAACACAATGATCAAAAAATTATTCCAAAGGACACTTTATGAAAAATGTTTTTTTTTATTTTAAGAGAGAAGAGATATATTCTGAATGCAGATTGAAACATACTTTTAAAGTTTATTTTTGTCCTTTTTTTCTACAACATAATTAATGTAGAAACATATTTTTGTATGTTCACATTTTTTTAAAAATGTGGCAGTGGTTAGAGGAGGAGTGAGAATTTGAGTCTCACTTATTTTTCAAATGAATGTTAATTTGTTTCATGTAATTGAGAAACATTAAATAGATAAATAAAAAATATTTTTAAATAGTGGTTATTATCTCAAGTAAATATGGCACATTTGTAGCCTTAAAAATTATATACCTAAATGCATGTTATAGATATAATAATATTCCTTTTGGTTTGGGAATGCCATTTTAATTAATCACATCATTTCAGGCCAGTCATTGGAGGTCAGTCATATCAGTTTGAAAGATTAAAATAGTCATTAAATAATATGACAATACTCCCTAAACTAATCTATTTATTTAGTACTATACCAATCAGACTTCCAAGAAAATATTTTAATGATCTAGAAAAAATAACAACAAAATTCATATGGAACAATAAAAAGTCGAGAATCTCAAGGGAATTAATGAAAAAAAAAATCAAATTAAGGTGGTCTAGCTGTACCTGATCTAAAATTATATTATAAAGCTGCAGTCACCAAAATCATTTGGTATTGGCTAAGAAATAGATTAGTTGATCAGTGGAAGAGGTCAGGTTCACAAGACAGAATAGTCAACTATGGCAATCTAGTGTTTGACAAACCCAAAGATTCTAACTTTTGGGATAAGAATTCATTATTTGATAAAAACTGCTGGGATAACTGGAAATTAGTATGGCAGAAATTAGGCAAGGAACCACACTTAACCCCATATACCAAGATAAGATCAAAATGGGTCATGGACCTAGGCATAAAGAATGAGATTATAAATAAATTAGAGGAACATAGGATAATTTATCTCTCAGACTTGTGGAGGAGAAAGAAATTTGTGACCAAAGATGAACTAGAGACCACTACTGATCACAAAATAGAAAATTTTGATTATATCAAATTAAAAAGCCTTTGTACAAACAGAACAAATGCAAACAAGATTAGTAGGGAAGCAACAAACCGGGAAAACATCTTTACAGTTAAAGGTTCTGATAAAGGCCTCATTTCCAAAATATATAGAGAACTGACTCAAATTTATAAGAAATCAAGCCATTCTCCAATTGACAAATGGTCAAAGGATATGAACAATTTTCAGATGATGAAATTGAAACTATTACCATTCACATGAAAGAGTGTTCCAAATCACTATTGATCAGAGAAATGCAAATTAAGACAACTCTGAGATATCACTACACACTTGTCAGATTGGCTAAGATGATAGGAAGAAATGGTGGTGAATGTTGGAGAGGATGCGGGAAAACAGGGACACTGATGCATTGTTGGTGGAGTTGTGAACGAACCCAACCATTCTGGAGAGCAATCTGGAATTATGCCCAAAAAGTTATCAAAATGTGCATACCCTTTGATCCAGCAGTGTTTCTATTGGGCTTATACCTCAAAGAGATACTAAAAAAGGGAAAGGGACCTGTATGTGCCAAAATGTTTGTAGCAGCCCTGTTTGTAGTGGCTAGAAACTGGAAAATGAATGGATGCCCATCAATTGGAGAATGGCTGGGTAAATTGTGGTATATGAATGTTATGGAATATTATTGCTCTGTAAGCAGGATGAATACAGAGAGGCTTGGAGAGACAACGATATTGTATGAGGATGTATTCTGATGGAAGTTGATTTCTATGACAAAGAGACCTAACTGAGTTTCAATGGATAAATGATGGACAGAAACAGCTACACCCAAAGAAGGAACACTGGGAAACGAATGTGAACTATTTGCATTTTTGATTTTCTTCCCGAGTTATTTTTACCTTCTGAATCCAATTCTCCCTGTGCAACAGGAGAACTGTTCGGTTATGCAAATATGTATTGAATCTAGGATATATTGCAACATATTTAACATATATAGGACTGCTTGCCATCTTGGCGGGGGTGGGGGGGGGGGGGGAGGGAGAGAGGGGAAAAATCAAAACATAAGCGAGTGCAAGGGATAATGTAAAAAAATTACCCTGGCATGGATTCTATCAATACAAAGTTATTATTAAATAAAATAAAATTTAAAAAAATAAAAAAAATTTAAAAAATAGTCATTAAATTGAAAAAAATCCTGCAAAATTAAGAATGGAGAAAGTTTTTATCAATACAGTTTATTAAATTTTCAGAAAATAAGTAAAGAGCAATTATAACTATACAGATCATTTATGATTATTATTGATGCAATGGTTTCTTACAGTTGAAAGAACATAAAGTAAATTGGTAATACAAAGGGAATCTTGGGAAGATGGAGGAGTAAAATTGTGCCTTAGGCTGAATATAGAAAAGTTAAAAACAAATAAGAGTTGTGGTAGAACAATGTTCCTCCTGGGAAAATCAAAGATTAAAAAACAGATATCCAAATAAAGATTTGGCCCTTGTAGTTTAAACTTCTTCAGGGTGATTTCCCTGAAGCAGCAAGTAATTAATTGTGTGGCTAACTGGATTCAGAGGTAGCCTTGGCCCAAGCTATAGGAATTTTCATCAGACACTGAGGAATTGGACCTCTGATTCACAAAAGATTGAGGAAAACTCTGCTTATAAGAGATGCCAGATACAGCAATGCTGCTAAAATACCTTTGGGTGAGAAGGAACCATTACAAGCCTGATGAAAACAGAAGCAATGAAGCAGGAATGCAGCTGGCTGTGTACACTTATAGAAGAGTGAAGTTTTTAGTTTTATGTTTCAGGCTCCAGGGAAATCTAAAGAAGATTCTGAAGCCAGAAGCACTGTTACCTTCAACCATAAAACTAGAGATTATTATATCCAAAAATTCTTATTTAAAAAGAAATAAGCAGGCATGGGAGAAGGAACACAAACAGAGAAAGTTACTATGGGATAAGGAAGACAATCTGCATCTTCAGAGAAGGATACAAAAAAAAAATTTTAAACCTCTTCTTCCCCAAAGAGTAATATTAAATGGTCACCTACCCAAAGAGTATTCATAGAAAAACTCAAAAATATTTTTAAAATGAAATGAGAGAAATTCAAGAAAAACTAAAAACAATTTAGACAAAGCAGAAAATTGTGTGTGTGTGTGGGGAAGTCAAACAACTAGAAAAGGAGATCCAGAGACTTAAAAAAGAAACTGCTTCTTTGAAAGCTTAAAATTGGGCCAGCAGAAGCCAGTGAAGCTATAAGAGAAGAAAAATAATTTCAAAAATAGAAATAAGGAAAAAAATAAAAGATACTGTGAAAAATCTCATAAGAAAATCAACAGATCTGGAGAACAGATAAACAAGAAAATACATAAGAATAGTTGTACTACCTGAAAATTATAACCAAAACTAGAATTTTCAAATAATAGAATAAAAATAATTAAAGAAAAATTTCCTGAAGTATATTTAGAAGAAGAGGGAAAAATAAAAATAGAAAAAAAAAAATCCACCAGTCATCACTTGAATGAGATATTATGAGGAAAACCTCTAGAAATATCACTGCTATGTTTTGAAATCTCTAGATCAAAGAGGAAATTTTACAAACTATATCAACAATGACAATGACAACCAAACAAACTATTCAAGTATGCTGCAGCAACAATTAAAATCACATAAGACTTATCAGTATTTACCATAAAAGACCACAGGTCTTTGAATACTACTTATTGGAGATCAAATGAACTAGGTTTGTGGCCAAAAATAGCACATTAAACATAATTTTGAATTTGAAAATGACCTTTAAGAACCAACAGAAATACCGAAGAAACATCAAAGATTAATTTCAAGGCACTCAATAAAAACAATTTTTTTATGTTTTATATGTGGATGATTTTATATGTCTAAGATTGTCATTAATAATTGTGTGGTCTCAAAGAAAAATGGAATAGAGGTAAATAAAAAAGCAAAACTGTATTGGAAAGGATAAAAAAGTAAATGTTATACAAATAACAATCAAAAGCAAGGACTCAGAAAAATTAAGAGTGCTGGTAGTTCTGAAATTCTAATCACATAGGGAATGCATTAAAGAGGAAAGTGTGTATGTGTAAAAATTCTCTAAATTTGTAATAAAAAGGGGGAATGGGATAGAATAAGGTGAGCTATAAAAGGGAGCACAGGTTAATAGAAATAGGATAAGGTGTGGAGATTAATGGGAATAGGATAAAGAGGGAGGGAAAAGGTGAAGGAGAATGAATAAAGGAGGAATCTTCAGCAGTGGGGAGGGCTAAAAAGTTATAGCAAGGTGAAGTACTAGGTATAAGCTACATAGAACAGTTAGCAAGGATAGGATGCTAGAGATATACACAAGCATAGTAGTAATTAACAGAAGCAGAATTTATTAGAAAAAAGTGAGGGTAGTAATAATTATTGTTCTCAGACAAAATCAAAGGTAAAATAGAATGAATTAAAAAAGAATAATGAAGAAACTACATTACATTTTGGCTAGATTAATATTGCTTTAGACTTTTTAAAACAGGTAGATGGTTTAAGGTTAGAATATTGCTGTAGTGTATGATGAGTTGGTGGATTTAGAAAAAATATCAAAAGGCTTGGACTTAAAAGAATGATGTTATTGATCTTCAAAGAAATAGGAAATAAATAAGTACAGTAAAACCTTACAAAGATGAATATGAATGTATATGTGTGTATAATTATAGGTATCTATGCCAATGTATATATGTGCACATGAATATGCATATGAATAAATAAATGTATGTATGTGCGTGCATAAGTATGAAGATACATCTGTGTATATATGCATATATATGTACAAATAAATATGTTACTTAACTTTAACCTGCTTCAGAGAGGTATAGACAGAAGAAAAGGAGGGAAAAAAGGGGGAAAAAAGTTGAAAGTGTATAATACTTCCCTGTTTGTGTGACCCTGGGCAAGTCACTTAATCCCAATTGCCTCAGTTAAAAAAAAATGTACATAGAGAACAAAAGAAAACCTACAACAAAGCAACAACAAAAAAAAAAGTTGGGAAGTTCTGATTGAATTTCATCATATTCACTTTCATGAAATAGAAATATACTGTTGCATATTTTGAATTTTCTTTTATGTTCTGCTGTGCACATGACAATTTTTGTTTCTATTTTTTGCCTATTTTTAAAATTTTGTATTTGTTTTAAATAAATACATTAAAATCAAATGTGAGAAATTCAGGGAAAATAAGAAGATAGAAAACAATCCAAGAAAAACAAGATTATGTTAAGAAAGTTAGCCAAGGAGAAAAGGAAATTCAGAATCCTCAGGAAGAAAATGACAACTTTAAAAATTAGAATTGATCAAGGAAAAGCCAGGTAAATTAAGAGACCAAGAATTAATAAAACAAAATATATAGAATGAATAAATGGAAGAGAACATGAAATATTTCATAAGAAAAACAACAGATCTGAAGAATAGATAAAGTGGAGAAAATAAGAATAATTGGACTATTTTAAATCTCTGATTAAAAAAAAATCCTTATGCAATAATATGCTAAATAATTAAATAAAAATGTCCTTGAAGTGTTAGAACAGTAAGAAAAAGTAAAAATTGAAAAAATCCACCAATCACTACATGAAAGAGATCCTATGAGGGAAGCCTACTAGGACATTATAGCTAAACTCCAAAATCCTGAGATTTAGGAGAAAATATTAAGATCAATAAGAAAAAAACAATTAAAATATGACATAGTCACAATTTGAATTACACAAGACCTAGCCACAGCTGCATTAAAAGGCAGCAGGTCTTGTAACATTATATATCAAAGATCTATGGAATTACATTTATAGCCAAAACATATCATTCTCAAAAAATACTGATTAAAAATAATCAATGAATTATCAACCTTTTAGGATTTTGTTGCAAAAAAATTTAAACTAAATGGAAAATTTGACATATAAGACTCAAGAGGAATATCAAGTAAGCATCAAAGATTAATTTCAAGGAACTCAATAAGAATGAACAATTAAAGCTATAGATGTGGAAATGTAAATTATATGTCATTAGATTATCATTAGCAACTGCATAGTTCAAAAGAAAAACTGGGGTAGAGTTGAATATGATGTGATCCTAAAAAAGCAAAATTGTGTAGGAAAAAACTTTTAAAAGTAATTATATTATATGAATATGGTGCAAGAGTAAGAACTAACAAAGTGGAACTAGATGGGGGAGGAGAGCTGATAGTTTTAGAATCCTATTCATATCAGAAATAAGTTAAAGAGGGAACAATACATGCAAATATGTATACATACATACATATGTGTAGTGTGTTTGTGTGTGTGTGTGTTTGTGTAAAAATCTTCAAAATTTATAAAGAAAATAAGGGGAAAGGGAATAGGACAAGGCAGGGTATAGAAGAGGATGGATGTAGATCAGTGAGAATGGGATAAAGAAGGAGGGAAAGGGTTAAAGGAAAGGATGGAAGGAGAGGACAAGAAAGGGATCTTTAGAGGGGGTTAAGTAATTTTAAAGCTATGTAAGGGGTATAAGTAAAATAGAATAGTCAGCAGAGACAGCAAACAAGAGATATAAACAAATATAATCACATATAGAATATTAGAAATAAAAGCAGTGGTAATAATCATTGATTTCAGATAAAGTTAAAGTTAAATAGGTTAATCAAAAGAAATTAGCCCTATTAATAGTTTTAGACTATTTAAAACAAGGATAGTATAAGATTGAAATATTGCTATTGTGTAGGAAATTATGAGTTGGTAGATATAGAGAAATGTGGAAAGCCTTGGACCTTTGAAGAATGATGTTATCTATTTCCAGAGAAAGAGAGAACAAATAAGTGTTGTACAACTTATATAGATGTATGTGAATGCACAATAAGAAAACAATAATTGAAATAAACACTGATCTTTCCAATTAGGAGTCAGAATTAAATAAAATGAACTTCATGAAATCACAATTGAAAGACATTTTGATTAAATAAACATTTCAAAGCATCCTCTATATGCAAAAAAAAAAAAAAAAAAAAACAAAAAACCCACAGACAAAAATGAATTAATTTCTGCCTTTAAGAAGTCTACAATTTACTGTTAGGAAGGAGTGGGTACACAGATAAATAAAAAGAAGACAGTATGAGAAAGGAAAGTAGTTGGGAAATCCATGGAAATTTCTTAGAGAAGGTAGCATCCAAACAGAATTCTTAAAGAAAGATTAGGATCTGACAGATGGGGTTTTAGAGGGATTTCATGACAGGCATGGGGCAAATGCATGGAAAATAGATTAGATTAGATTAGATTAGATTAGATTAGATTAGATTAGATTAATCTATGTTGCCTAGTGATATAAAAGGAGTTTGGAAAAATACATAGAAGCCATTGTGTGGAAAACTTTAAATGGTAGACTATCGTATACCAATGAAGTAATAGCAGTCTCTGAAGGTCTTGGAGAACATAAATGGCATGATCATATGTATTCCTCAGGAAGATGATTTTTGCTGTTCCAGGGAAAATACATTGTAAGAAGGGTTCTATTTCCAATTTAACATTTTCCTTACATTTTCAGAAGGAACATTAGTATGTATGTGAAGGCAGGAATCAAGAAGTTTGGAGTAAACTGATAACATTATTACACTATGATGAATACACAAAAGAGATGATATTGGTAATTGAATCAATTCAAATTGGGGGGACTAATAAGGCTATGGAGTGTTTAATGATTTTTGACTGTTCATTTAGCTGAAAATTTGTCAATATATAATGCTTCCTTTAATGTTTCCTTTTAATATTTATTGGAATAAAATAAAAATTACACAATATATTTGCATGTATATTCATTTTACATACATATATGTGTATATGTGTCTATATTTATCAAATGTTTTCTTCAAAAATACTAAGTGAAAGTAGTGGGACACCTAGTGAATAGAGTGCTGGCCCGAAGTCAGGAGGACCTGAGTTCAAATTTGACCTCAAACACTAGCTGTGTGACCTTAGGCAAGTCATGTAATCCCAATTGCCTTGCAAAAAAAAAAAAAAAAAAAAAAAAGGTGGCAGGTTTGATTTGGCTTACCAGGCATGAAAGTATTTTCCTTATTATTCTGGCCAGGTTTGGGATCCAAATGGCCTGAGTTCAAATCTTTGCTTACATAATTATTAGCAGTAAGATCCTTATTTCCTTATCTATAAAAATTGGAATAGCTATAGACCCTTCATCTCAGAGATGTTTTGATAGTAAAATGAAGCAATGTTTGTGAAATGTTTTGCAAAGCTTAAAACATAGTATCAATGCTTATCATCATCATTATCATCATTAAAACAGAGAAATGTTCCTGTATTGATATAATATTGTGGCTGTAAAAGTTTAAAATAGCCTAAGACCATGTAGCTATATAGTGACAGAGCTGGGATTCAAATCCAAGATATCTGAGACCATTTTCAATATTCTTTCTCTATGCTGACTTTTTCAATTCTAAAATTAACTTTACATACAATATTCAATTTTATCACCTCCCTAATTATCTATTTCCAGGGTAAGATTTACCCTTTTGTATTAGTAATTTAATGATTGTGATAACTTTGAATTTAAAATTACCTTCTATTATAGATCCATTACACCTCATATTCACTAGATTTTTCAACTCTGTTAACTCCATTTACTTCTGGAAATTGAATATTATTGCACCACACTTATTCTACAATGCATTAGGTCGCAGGATTTCAAACTGGAAGCAATCTTAGATTGTGGAAACTTGGAAAGACTTACATGAACTGATACTAAGTGAATTGAGCATGAGAAGACTTTACACAGTAACAGCAACATTGTGTTATAATTAACTTTGATAGACTTTGCTTTTCTCAGCAATACAATGATCTAAGGCAATTACAAATGACCCATGATGGGAAATCCTATCCACATCCAGAGAAAGAACTATGGAGTCTGAATGTAGATGAAAGCATACTCTTTTCACGGTTTTCTTTTTTTCTTTCTCATGGTTTTCCTATTGATTCTTTTTTCACAACACAACTAATATGAAAATATATTTATTACAACAGCATATATATATACCCTTAACCAATTTTTTATTTAATTTTTTCATCACTATTCATTAGGCAAATTGGTCTGTAATATTCTTCCTCTGTTTTGTTTTGTTTTTTTTCCTGATTTAGGTATCAGTATCATATTGTGTCATTAAAAATGATAGGTGTTAAGATTCCTACAAGGTGCTAAGTTAGTGGAATTGAGGAGACAGTAGTTAAATCTAGTTTAGAATTGATTTAATCCTATAACAAATGATGGTTTCCTAGTGACATAATGACTGGTGTATACTCAGTGTGGGGCATATAAGGAGAAGTTGTCAGGGCCAGGCGGACAAGGCCACTAAAGGACAAGCCCACTAGAGGACAAGGCCACTAGAGGATAAGCCCACTAAACAACAAGCTCACTTGAAGCTCATTCAGAGGGAGCTAGACACAGAAGCTGGCAGAGGCAAAGGACTAGCAGCAGAAGCTCTCAGAACCAAGGAGAGATTTAGGCCTCTATTAAAACTAACTGGGCCCCAGGAAAGGAAAAAAAGACTTGGAAAGAGAAAGCAAAGGATTTGGACTTTTAACTCCTGGCTGCATTTGAGGTGATTATTGAACTGAAAAGAAACCTGCTCCCAGAGAACATTATATTTTAGAGAAAAATATTACATTTTGGCACCTGAATGTAGGACCAAGAACCTTCATCTGTGACCCAGAAATTAAGGTGAGTACAAGGAAACTTTGTTAAAAAGCTAAAGTAGAATTTCAGCTAAAATGGGACAGATGTTTAGAAAACAGCTTTCTTTTCCAATTCAAGGAAAATGTATAGAGAGCATTGTCAGACTTATGAAAAGCCAAGGTTTGATTATAATTTGGGAACAGATCACTGAACTTTTTAAAAACTGTACAGTACACATCTCCTTGGTTCTCTAGGGAAAAAAGATTTGGATCTAGAAGAATGGAAATTAGTAGGAGAGCAACTATGTCAATTCTACAATAAAAATGGACCTGACACAATTTCCAAAGATACACTTTATACATACAATTTAATACAACTATCTTTAGGAAATTTTATAAGTTATAGAATAAGGACAAAGATGAAAGAGCAGGAAGGGGAAGAGCCAAATAAACTAGGTGAAAAGGATTAAGAATCAGAGAAGAACAGAGTTAAGTACAATTTTAAGTGTGGTGCTTCACAGCAGGAGAAATTAGGGCATTCCCCATCCCCTGACCTACCTCCCTCAATTAACCCTTCATGGGTGGAGGGAGAAGGAGCAGGGGCCAAGACAGTAACACATTCAGCATCACCTATGAAGCAGCCTATGACAAGATTACAAAAGGCACTGGTTAAAGCAAAAAAATGAAGGACAAGATATATCTGATTTAAAAATAAATGCATGCCCTGTGATTGAAGAGCTTAACTCTTTAGGTCAAAAAAGGAGAAGATACACTCCTTTTGATTTGGAAAAAATGAAGGATTTGAAAAAGGGTTGTATCCTTTATGGGGCTATATCATCTTATGTTAAGATGTTACTAGAGAGTTGGCTTATGGAATCCTAACCCCTAGTGATTGGAAATCCATAGCAAGGACATGTTTAGAACCTGGACAAAACTTGTTGTGGCTTTTGGAGTATCATGAATTATGTAGGATTCAAGCCCAATGCAATAGGTAAACAGGAGTTAATATACAAGTCACCTTTGACCAACTAGCAGGTGAAGGTCAGTATGCAGAGAATTCAACACAGATTAATTATCCCATAACATTGTATGAGCAAATTCCTATTGCTGCAATAAAATCTTGGGGTTCCCTCCCAGGGAGAGATGAAGGTAAAGCTTTCACAAAAATAGAACAAAGTCTCAAAACAGATTTTGTGGGACATTTGCAGATGGCTATCACATGAACTATTGGAGAAAATGCAGCTACAAGAATTATTATAAGACAACTGGCTAAGGAAAATACCAATGAGCTTTGCAGAAAAATTATATGGGGACTACACAAAGATGTTCCTTTAGAGAATATCATGAGATGCTGTGCCACAGTGGACACAAATGCTTATTATACCCAGACTATGATAAACATGGAAAGACAGGATCACTCTTGGAAAAGGACTTCTAGAGAGAGTCTAGAGAGAGTGAGAAGACAGGGTAAGAGAAGATCTAAAGCCCTATGTCCAAAATGCCAAAAGGGTTTCCACTGGGCCTCAGAATGTAGATTGCCTCAGGGAAATGAAAGGCAGGGCAGAGCACCAAGATATACAAAAGACAGGTGGGGCATCATGGCAGCTGAGGTTACACCTTTAGAAGTTCAGGGCTCTGACATGATCAATCAGCCAAAAGGCAATCACAGGGCAGAAAGGGATTACATGATCAGTCAGCCAAAAAGCAATCACATGGCAGAAAGAGATTACAATTGGGGAGAATACAGGCTTTTTTAAACCAACAAAAGGGCAGTATCAAGTGCAAACAGCTCCAATGTAATTGCCAGATGATGAGGAGAGATTTAGAAAGTGGTAAATAGAAGGGAGTAGATAGGTTAACTGCTTAGGGAAAAGGGTTTGCTTGTATTTCTACAGATAGACAGGGAAACAGATGGGTGGCAGTGAGCACCTGGAGGGAAACAGAAAAAGATAAAAACCTTGAAACAAAGGAGAAGATCTAAGAACAAAATCTGCAGGAATCATTGGATTCCCCAACACAAGATGACACTTTGCAGGACTTGAAAACTAGCAGGAATCTTTGGATTCCTTGAGATGAAAAAAAAAAATTTAATATCCTTTTTTAAAAAATAATTATAACTTTTTATTGAAAGAACCCATTCCTGGGTAATTTTTTACAACATTATCCTTGCACTCACTTCTGTTCCAACTTTTCCCATCCCTCCCTCCACCTCCTCCCCCAGATTTCAAGCAGTCCTATACATGTTAAATATGTCACAGTATATCATAGATACAATATATGTGTGCAGAACTGAACAGTTCTCTTATTGCACAAGAAAAATTGGATTCAGAAAGTAAAAATAACCCGGGAAGAAGAACAAAAATGCAAACAGTTTACATTCATTTCCCAGTGTTCTTTCTTTGGGTGTAGCTGCTTCTGTCCATCATTGATCAGTTGAAACTGAGTTAGATCTTGTCTTTGTTGAAGAAATCCACTTCCATCAGAATATATCCTCATACAGTATTGTTATTGAAGTATAAAATATTCTCCTGGTTCTGCTCATTTCACTTAGTATCAGTTCATGTAAGTCTCTCCAAGTCTCTCTATATTCATCCTGCTGGTCATTTCTTACATAACAATAATATTACATAATATTCATATACCACAATTTACCCAACCATTCTCCAATTGATGGGCATTCATTCATTTTCCAGTTTCTAGCCACTACAAAAAGGGCTGCCACAAACATTTTGGCACATACAGGTCCCTTTCCCTTCTTTAGTATCTCTTTGGGGTATAAGCCCAGTAGGGGCACTGCTAGATCAAAGGGTATGCACAGTTTCATAACTTTTGGAGCATAATTCCAGATTGCTCTTCAGAATGGTTGGATTCATTCACAACTCCACCAACATTGCATCAGTGTCCCAGTTTTCCTGCATCCCATCTAACATTCATGATTATTTTTTCTTGCCATCTTGGCCAATCTGACAGATGTGTAGTGGTATCTCAGAGTTGTCTTAATTTGCATTTCTTTGATCAATAGTGATTTGGAACACTTTCATATGAGTGAAATAGTTTCAATTTCATCATCTGAAAATTGTCTGTTCATATCCTTTGACCATTTATCAATTGGAGAATGGCTTGATTTCTTATAAATTTGAGTCAATTCTCTATATATTTTGGAAATGAAGCCTTTATAAGAACCTTTAACAGTGAAGATGTTTTCTCAGTTTGTTGCTTCCGTTCTAATCTTGTTTGCATTAATTTTGTTTGTACAAAGGCTTTTTAATTTGATGTAATCAAAATTTTCTATTTTGTGATCAGTAATAGTCTCTAGTTCATCTTTGGCCACAAATTTCTTCCTCCTCCACAAGTCTGAGTGATAAACTATCCTATGTTCCTCTAATTTATTTATAAGCTCGTTCTTTATGCCTAAATCTTTGACGCATTTTGATCTTATCTTGGTGTACAATGTTAAGTGTGGATCCATGCCTAATTTCTGCAACACTAATTTCCAGTTATCCCAGCAGTTTTTGTCAAATAATGAATTCTTACCCCAAAAGTTAGGATCTTTGGGTTTGTCAAACACAAGATTGCTATACTTGACTATTTTGTCTTGTGAACCTAACCTATTCCACTAATCGACTAATTTATTTCTTAGTCAATACCAAATGGTTTTGGTGACTGCTGCTTTATAATATAGTTTTAGATCAGGTACAGTTGGCCACCTTCATTTGATTTTTTTTCATTAATTCCCTTGAGATTCTTGATCTTTTGTTCTTCCAAATGAATTTTGTTGTTATTTTTTCTAGATCATTAAAATATTTTTGGGGAGTCTTATTGGTATCCACTAAATAAATAGATTAGTTTAGGGAGCATTGTCATCTTTATTATATTTGCTCGGCCTATCCAAGAGCACTTAATATTTTTCCAATTATTTAAGTCTGATTTTATTTGTGTGGAAAGTTTTTTTTTGTAATTTTGCTCATATAATTCCTGACTTTCCTTTGGTAGATAGATTCCCAAATATTTTATGCTGTTGACAGTTATTTTGAATGAAATTTCTCTGTATCTTTTGCTGTTGGATTTTGTTGGTGATGTATAAAAATGCTAAGGATTTATGGGGATTTATTTTGTATCCTGCCACTTTGCTAAAGTTATGAATTATTTCTACTAGCTTTTTAGTAGAATCTCTAGGGTTCTCTAAGTATACCATCATATCTTCTGCAAAGAGTGATAGTTTGATTTCCCATTGCCTACTCTAATTCCTTTAATCTCTTTCTCAACTCTTATTGCAGAGGCTAGTGTTTCTAATACAATATTGAATAATAATGGTGATAGTGGGCAATCTTGCTTCACTCCAGATCTTACTGGGAAAGGTTCCAGTTTTTCCCCATTGCATATGATGCTTACTGACTGTTTTAAATAGATGCTTCTAACTATTTTAAGGAAAAGTACATTTATTCCTATACTCTCAAGTGTTTTTATTAGGAATGGATGTTGGATTTTATCAAATGCTTTTTCTGCATCTATTCAGATGATCATATGTTTTTTGTTAGTTTGGTTATTGATAGAGTCAATTATGCTAATAGTTTTCCTAATATTGAACCAGCTCTGCATTCCTGATATAAATCCTACTTGGTCATAGTGTATTATCCTGGGGATGGTTTTCTGTAATCTTTTTGCTAATATTTTATTTAAGATTTTAGCATCAATATTCATTAGGGAGATTGGTCTATAATTTTCTTTCTCTGTTTTCAGTCTAGCTGGTTTAGGTATCAGTACTATGTCTGTGTCATAAAAGGAGTTTAGTAGGACTCCTTCAATCCCTATTTTTTCAAATAGTTTATATAGCATTGGAGTTAATTATTCTTTAAATGTTTGGTAGAATTCACATGTACATCCATCTGGTCCTGGGGATTTTTTCTTAAGGAGTTGTTAATAGCTTGTTCTATTTCTTTTTCTAAGATGGGACTGTTTAGGCTATTTACTTCTTCCTCTGTTAATCTGGGCAAACTATATTTTTTAAGGTATTCTTCCATTTCATTTAAGTTGTCGAATTTATTGGCACAAAGTTGGGCAAAGTAACTCCTAATTATTGCTCTAATTTTCTCTTCGTTAGTGGTGAGTTCTTCCTTTTCATTTTTAAGACTAACAATTTGATTTTCTCTTCCCTTTTTTTAATCAGATTTACTAAAGGTTTGTCTATTCTGTTGGTATTTTCATGGAACCAATTCTTAGTTTTATTGATTAATTCAATAGTTTTTTTTTTTACTTTCAATTTTATTGATCTCTCCTTTTATTTTTTAGAATTTCAAGTTTAGTGTTTGACTGGGGGGTTTTAATTTGTTCCTTTTCTAGCATTTTTAGTTGCAAGCCCAATTCATCGACCTTCTTTTGCTCTATTTTATGCAAGTAGTCCTCTAGAGATATGAAATTTCCCCTTATTACCTCTTTGGCTGCATCCCACACATTTTGTTATAATGTATCATTATTGTCATTTTCTTTTTTTTTTTTTATTGTTTCATTTTTTTTTTTGTGGATAATCTCAATCTTTTTTTTTTAATTTTTTTTTAAATTTTTTATTTAATAATTACTTTATATTGATACTCGTTTCTGTTCCGATTTTTTCCCCCCTCCCTCCCTCCACCCCCTCCCCTAGATGGCAAGCAGTCCTTTATATGTTGGATATGTTGCAGTATATCCTAGATACAATATATGTTTGCAGAACCAAACAGTTCTCTTGTTGCTTAGGGAGAATTGGATTCAGAAGGTATAAATAACCTGGGAAGAAAAACAAAAATGCAGATAGTTTACATTCGTTTCCCAGTGTTCTTTCTTTGGGTGTAGCTGCTTTTGTCCGTCATTTATCAATTGAAACTCAGGTCTCTTTGTCAAAGAAATCCACTTCCATCAAAATATGTCCTCATACAATATCGTTGTCGAAGTGTATAATGATCTCCTGTTCTGCTCATTTCACTTAGCATCAGTTCATGTAAGTCTCGCCAGTCCTCTCTGTATTCATCCTGCTGGTCATTTCTTACAGAACAATAATATTCCATAACATTCATATACCACAATTTACCCAGCCATTCTCCAATTGATGGGCATCCATTCATTTTCCAGTTTCTAGCCACTACAAACAGGGCTGCTACAAACATTTTGGCACATACAGGTCCCTTTCCCTTCTTTAGTATTTCTTTGGGATATAAGCCCAATAGAAACACTGCTGGATCAAAGGGTATGCACAATTTGATAATTTTTTGGGCATAATTCCAGATTGCTCTCCAGAATGGTTGGATTCGTTCACAACTCCACCAACAATGCATTAGTGTCCCAGTTTTCCTGCATCCCCTCCAACATTCATCATTATTTTTTCCTGTCATCTTAGCCAATCTGACAGGTGTGTAGTGGTATCTCGATTTGGAACACTCTTTCATATGAGTGGTAATAGTTTCAATCTCATCCTCTGAAAATTGTCTGTTCATATCCTTTGACCATTTATCAATTGGAGAATGGCTTGATTTTTTATTAATTTGAGTCAGTTCTCTATATATTTTGTAAATGAGGCCTTTATCAGAACCTTTAACTGTGAAAATGTTTTCCCAGTTTGTTGCTTCCCTTCTAATCTTGTTTGCATTAGTTTTATTTGTACAAAGGCTTTTTAATTTGATGTAATCGAAATTTTCTATTCTGTGATCAGTAATGGTCTCTAGTTCATCTTTGGTCACAAATTTCTTTCTCCTCCACAAGTCTGAGAGATAAACTATTCTATGTTCCTCTAATTTATTTATAATCTCGTTCTTTATGCCTAGGTCATAGACCCATTTTGATCTTATCTTGGTATATGGTGTTAAGTGTGGGTCCATGCCTAATTTCTGCCATACTAATTTCCAATTATCCCAGCAGTTTTTATCAAATAATGAATTCTTTTCCCAGAAGTTAGGGGCTTTGGGTTTGTCAAACACTAGATTGCTATAATTGACTATTCTGTCTTGTGAGCCTAGCTTTTTCCACTGATCCACTAATCTATTTCTTAGCCAATACCAAATGGTTTTGGTGACTGCTGCTTTATAATATAATTTTAGATCAGGTACAGCTAGACCACCTTCATTTGATTTTTTTTTTCATTAATTCCCTTGAGATTCTCGATTTTTTATTGTTCCATATGAATTTTGTTGTTATTTTTTCTAGCTCAATAAAATATTTTCTTGGAAGTCTGATTGGTATAGCACTAAATAAATAGATTAGTTTAGGGAGTATTGTCATCTTTATTATGTTCGCTCGGCCGATCCAAGAGCGCTTAATATTTTTCCAATTATTTAAGTCTGACTTTATTTGTATGGAGACTTTTTTATAATTTTGCTCATATAGTTCCTGATTTTCCTTTGGTAGATAGATTCCCAAATATTTTATGGTATCAACAGTTATTCTGAATGGAATTTCTCTTTGTATCTCTTGCTGTTGGGTTTTGTTGGTGATGTATAAAAATGCTGAGGATTTATGGGGATTTATTTTGTAGCCAGCTACTTTGCTAAAATTATGAATTATTTCCAATAGCTTTTTAGTAGAATCTCTGGGGTTCTCTAGGTATACCATCATATCATCTGCAAAGAGTGATAATTTGGTTTCCTCATTGCCTACTCTAATTCCTTTAATATCTCATTATTGTCATTTTCTTGGGTAAAATTATTAATTATGTCTATGATTTGCTGTTTCACCCAATCATTCTTTAGTATGAGATTATTTAGTTTCAAATTATTTGTTGGTCTACTTTCCCCTGGCTTTTTGTTGAATATAATTTTCATTGCATCGTGATCTAAAAAGGATGCATTTACTATATCTGCCTTACTGCATTTGAGTTTGAGGTTTTTATGTCCTAATATATGGTCAATTTTTGTATAGGTTCCATGAGCTGCTGAAAAGAAAATGTACTCCTTTCTGTTTCCATTTAGTTTCTTCCAGAGATCTATCATATCTAACTTTTCTAGTATTCTATTTACCTCTTTGACTTCTTTCTTATTTATTTTGTGATTTGATTTATCTAATTCTGAGAGTGCAAGGTTGAGATCTCCCACTAATATACTTTTGCTGTCTATTTCTTCTTGCAGCTCTCTTAATTTCTCTTTTAAGAATTTAGATGCTACACCACTTGATGCATATATGTTTAATATTGATTCTATTTGCTTTTTTATGTTTCTCTTTGTTTTATATTTGCAGATTGAATTTTCTGTTCAACTCTTCCCTTTCACTAGAAATGATTGAAAGCCTCTTATTTCATTGAATGTCCAATTTTCCCCTTAGAGACTATGCTCAGTTTTGCTGTATAGTTAATTCTTAGATAATCTAAACTCATTTGCCTTCTGGAATATCATATTCCAGGCCCTCTAATCCTTTAACATTGAAGCTGCCAAGTCTTGAGTAAGCCTCATTATGTCTCCTCAATACATGATTTTTTTTTCATTCTGGATGATTTCAATATTTTCTCATTGACCTGATAATTCTAGAATTTGGCTTTTTCATTTTGGGATCTTTTTCAGGAGGTAATCAGTGAATTCTTTCAATGACTAATTTATCCTTTGGCTCTAGGATATCAGGGAAGTTTTCCTTCATAATTTTCTGAAAGATGCCTGCAGACTTTTTCTGATAATAGATTTCAGATAATCTAATAACTCTTAAATTTTTTTCTCCTTCATCTATTTTCCATGGAATTGTATTTTATATTTTCTTCTAATTTTTTTTCACTTTTTGTTTGATAGATTCTTTATGTCTCATAGTTATTAACTTCCATTTGCCAAATTCTAATTTTTAAGGAATGATTTTCTTTAGTTACTTTTTATATTTCCTTTACCATTTGGCTAATTCTAGTTTTTAAGGATTTTATTCTTCAATGGATTTTTTCCTATTTGGCTAAATGTATTTTTGTGATGTTGTTTTCTTCAATCTTTTTTTATCTTTTCCCCATTTTTCTTGTACCTCTTTTATTTAAATCTTAAAATCCTTTCTGAATTCTTCCAAGAAGGTTTTTTTGGCCTTGAGATCTATTCATATTCCCATTTGAAGTTTCACATGTAGGCATGGTGTCCTCTTTTGGTTTGATTATTATCTTTCTTACAGTGATTTCTTGCTCATTTTTTTTGGCCTATTTCATGGCTTTCCTACTGGGTACAGGGATCACTGACACAAATTTGGTTACTACCTTTGAATACTGGGTCCTCAGATACTGGGTCTCACTGGTAGCCTAATCTAACTAGGCCTGCTGTTACCCTTTTTACAGAGCTGGCAAGGATTGGATGATACACCATTGGCCAGTTGTCCCTCTAGTCTATTGAGGCAAGGCTGAGGGGTTTCAGTTGCTGATCTGTGTTGTTGATTCTGCCACTGGTTTGGCCCAAACACCATCTGAATTGGGCCATGCTCCTTTTTTATCCAAAAAAGGAGACCATTCCTAAGTTCTTCTAAGTTATTTTAAGCTGGAAAATGTTTTCATTCTACCTTTTGAAAGTTTTTTTTTGCTTCAGAATTTGTATAGTGGCTTGATTTAACATAGTTTCTGAGGGAAACTTGGGTAAGCTTAGGCAACTTCTGGCTTATTTCCGATACCTTTGCTGATACACTATTAATAGAACCAGGACATTTTCTAGCTATTCTAGAATTCAGATAGGTATTGTGCAAGAAAAGCGACAAAACTGTTCATTCACTTTCTTCAGCAACTGTGCTATGGTGCATATAACTCATGATAGCTCTCTTGGTACAAAGTAACTGGAAAAAAAGGGATTATCTGAAAATGTTGTAATGTAGTTTTTAAAATTTTTGTTACATGAATATAATATTGTTGAATATTTCAGGATGATAAGGAATGAGAAACATGAGAAATTCAGAGAGAGAGATCTGTATCTTTTGAAACATAATAAAATTATTCAAAAGAAGACAATAATGGACACAATATCTGCAACAACACATATGCTAAAATAACTAAAAGGAAGTCTAATTCTCCATACTAGAGAAATCAGTTGTGGCTCCATAGAAGAAATATTGAAATAATATATCCTTCCTTTTGGCTTATAGGTGATGATTAAGAAAGAATATTGTATATATTTCCTGGGACTATTTATGAGTCAGATGTTTTTGGCTTGTTTTATTTTTTTTAATTAGTCATCTTCACTTATTGTAAGAAATGATTGGATTTTAACATGGTGGTAAATTAATTACCCAGCATAAAGAAGAATAACAGAAAAAAAATAAACCACTAAATATTGTCTCAATATGGTAATCTTTGAAATTCAATAGTTTGAAAAAATTAACACTGGATTAAATCTACTAAAAGTGTAAAAATATAATTCAACAGTTTGAAAAAATGATCACTGGATTAAACCTAGTAGTAGTGGATAAAATGAATCAATCATAATTAACATTTCTTATCTTTTTAGGAAAGATCTGTTTTTTCCTTATAAATCTAATTATATATTTTTTAAAGAAACTGTACTTTGGACTTTGCACAAGTAGTTTCCTTTTCAAGCTTTATTTCCTCTTATTCTTCCCTATAGCATGTATTCAACTGGCCAGGGTTGACATGCCAATTAAAAGAATGATTTCATATTGTTTCCATTGGGCTAATAGGTCGTACTCATAATTTAGAAACATTTTCAGTTAATCTTCCTAATTTCCCATTTATTTTGTAGTTATTTATAGACAATTAAATCCAGTATGTTAATATTCCTTATCTTATATTTCATCTCTCACAGAACTCCCTCTTCTCTCTCATTTTGCATGTTGAGATTATTTGGGCTAAGCAAAAGATCCTTCCATAATGCTCAATTTAAAGCTAATTTAATGAGGCCTTCCAGTTTGGAACACCATCGGGAGGTTGGTATCCCATCTGGTTAAGTGGAAACCAAAATAACTTCAATCATGAGGGCATCTGTTTTGAGAAATCAAAGCTTCATGAATTCTAAATTGTTCTTTCTATACCATTCAATCTATCACTCTTTGTACTTCTTCCTTTTACTCATATTGTATTGGTTATATATGCAAGATGACTTCCTTTATCCAATTAATTAAATGAAAAACTTTGATAGACTTTAATGTTCAATGCAAAAAATGATAACAAAAATGAAATAATATAATATCATTGTCAATTTTCATTTTTGTCAAAATATCTCTCCTAATTGCTGGATTTTTAAAAAAGATACTTTTAAAAGTAGAATTAGCTGCTAGAACAGAATTTTTATATTTTATACACACACACACACACACACATACACACATATATTATATATTCATATATGTGGAATATTTATTTGTCCACTTATTCATGAAGACTTTATTAAGTTCTCAAAGTACTGCTCTTAGTACTAAGCTTATGGACCCTTGCAGTTTTTTTCTTTTTATTTTTTTTAATGCTTTCACAGAAATGTTCAGGAGTTAGAAATGTACAGATTTCTTCTGTGCTGCTGCCATCATATTGGTACAGATGCTCTTGACCACCTGCCTACACTATTATGAGATCATTTTTTCCAGTCTTCTCATGTCACCCTCCACCTAAACTAAACTCAAACTCTTTGAGGAAGCATAGTGAAGTGAAACTAATGATGGATTTTGAAGGAAAGGACATAAGTTTTGTTATTAGCTTTGTAATTTGCTACTTATGTGATCTCGTCAAGTCTGAACTTACTTTTCTCATCTGTAAAATAAAAGATTCAAAGAATCACTGAGTATCTTTCTATCTCGAAATTTGTGATTTTATGACCTCAATGCTCAATGCTAGACATTATCCAATACCCATAAGGAATATAGTGAGAACAAGAAAGTGCAGAGGTTTTAGGTATGTATTGTCATTCTACCCTAGTTCCACATCTCATCTGGTTTTACATCTTTCCCATATTTGTCTCTCCATGTGTGTTTTCTGGTAATAGCCTCTTTCTCCAAAGGTGGTGTATGACAATCTATGGTTCAACCTACATTTCAAGCCTCATTATAGAGACATTCCTTTTTCACACTCCACAGTCCAGTAAAATAATCATCTTTGCTGTTGTTCAAATATGTCAGTTCATTTCCAAACTCTTATGTCTTTGTCTGGCATGCATTTCCTTCTGACCTCCAGGTTTGAGTCCTTGTTATTTTTAAGTCAGTTTAGACACCTCTTTTTGAAAGCTTTTTTACTTATTTAATTTTTAATTTATGGAATAAAACAAGTATTTCCACAACACAATGTAATAAAAAGTTGATTGCTCATAAAACTAAAAAACTATACAATTCATCATTCCTTTTAAATATATAATAAAAGTATTATGTGAATTCCCCTCTCTTTTTTTTTTAACCCTCCCTCTCCCTGGCCTAAAGATGGCTATTATTAGACACAAATGTTCATTTGGAAATTCATTCTAACCATAATTTTTTCCCCTCTGGATAAAGATAGCATCATCCTTCATATATTCTTTTAGTTAATTTCAGTATTTACAATACTCAAAAGGGCAAATTTGCTCAAAGTTATTTTTGAAACAGTGGTGTTACTGAGTACAACATTCTCTCAGTTCTACTCACTTCAATGTTCATTATTTCATACAAGTCTATCCATTTTTTCTCTAAGATCATGGAATCCATCATTTATTTTTATATATTATCCAGTTATTTTATTTTAATTTCTATATAACATTGTTTTTCACCAGTTAAATGTTAAGAAAATTTTTTGCATTAATTTTTACAAGATTTTGAGGTTCAAATGTCTTGGCTTTCCCTTCCACTTCCCTCTTCTGAAGAAGGTAGGCAATTTGCTATAGCTTATATAAGTGTTATCTTGTAAAACATATTTCCATATTGCTCAGAGATATAAAAGTAGAAACAGATCAAAAGGAAAAATACGAAAAAGAATGAAATGAAAAACTATGCTTTAATCTGTACTTAGTCCATCAGTTCTTTTTGTTTTTGTTTTGTTTTTAATCTAGATATGATAGCATTTTTCTTCCTAAGTCCTTTCACCTTATCTTGGATAATTGTGTGTTGAGGAGAGTTGAGTCAGTCATGGTTGTTCATTGTGCAGTGTTGTTGATACTGTTATGATGGTTTTCTGGTTCTGCTCATTTCACTTTGTAAGAGTTTGTACACGTTTTTTTTTTTTTTTCCTAAATTCTGTCTATCCATTATTTCTTATAGCACAGTGATAATTACATTACATTCATTTACCACAACTAGTTCAGCATTCCCCCACTTAATGGGTATCCCCTCAATTTCCAATATTTTTTCCACCATGAAAAGGGCTGATATAAATATTTTTACACATGTAGGTACTTTTCCATTTTTTGTATAATCGCTTTGAGATACAAACCTATTAGTGGTATTGTTGGATAAAAGGGTTAGTAAAGTTTTATAGTCCTTTGGGCATAGTTTTAAATTGTTCTCTAGAATGGTTGGATCCATTCACAAATCAATCACCATCTTTAGAAATAAACCTATTAGATTTATTAGGGTATAGGCAATTTAATAATTTGGGGAATGATTTTAGATTATTTTCTTAAAATATATTGTTTACTCATTGTAAGTATTCTATTGCATACTCATCATTATCCTCATCCACATAATTATCTTTTTTATAATACATTACATTTTATAAAGAGTTCAGTTACAATATCTCCTATGCCTTTACATCAACTAATAGAAAACTTCTAGTTTGCCTCTACTTGACTGATAATAGTTGATTATCCATGGAAGCATCTGACCTTTGATTTTAGAAGAATCAAAACCAATAAATTGACTTATATCTAGCATAACTTCTCTGGAGCAACTTATTTATGAAAAAGAATAGATCCCTAAGTGCTAACGTTTAATATCATGTGTGAATAAAACCATTTGGAGGATTTCATCATCTAGATGAAATCCTTTTATATCATGTCTATTTGGGGCATGTTCTATGATTTCACTTAAACACATCTCATAATTTTTAGCTTCACTGAAGGAAATTATCTCTTTGGTTACATCTATACTTGAATTTTATATGATTTATATATATATATATATATGAGATTCCTTGTTGAAGTATAGCTTTCAAAGTTGGATTTTGTTTTATTGAGTCAAATAGTTTTTTTTAAATTAAAAAATATAGACCCTGGGAACTCATATTTTCTCTATTTCTTAGTAAAAATGATTATGAGCATGTAGTCTCTTGAAGAAAATTACTCATATGAAATAATTTACCATCTGTCTTCCCATGATGAAGCATGCCCTTATTATGCACATGAACAATTTTCTACACATTTTATAATGTTAAAAATTTTTTTTAAAAAATGTAAGTATTTTCTGTTATCTTAGATCACTTTTAAAACAATGTTTCATCTGTAATTTTTTATATTTTTAGAAATTTCTTCTCTTATAAATATTGCAAATAAGCCCCTAAATTTTAGTCATTAAATTATATTTCCTCAGGGAAAATTCCTTTTGCTTACATTTGATATAGTAAAATCATTCTTGACCTCATTATGTTCCAGTGAAATAATATATGTAAAACACTTTGTAAACCTTAAAGTTCTATTAAAATCTCAGCTATCATTAGCAGCATCAATACTATTATCAGCATAATTATTACTGTTGGCCTTATCAAATAGGCATTCAAGGACAACTAGCACTTCTCATGTAAGGGCTTCCTGAATGAACCCTTTTCATCCATTTTTGGTATGTACCTGATTTTATCTCTCAATATTCATTTGTTATTTTAAGAAGCTGTAGTATGCTTAGTGGACATATCCCTATAAATGCCTCAATAGATGAGGGTAACTGATGGGTTTCAAACCTACTGATGAGTTAAGATGTTATCTACCCCAAGCATGTAAAAACTTCCCCTCATCAAATGTGCAGATGAGAACAAATTGCCTTATGGCCATGAAAGCAACTGGAGAAGGAGGTGGGAAGCAGTTAGAGCTTGGTCAGACATTGAAGATATCACTGAAGCCATCCCAGGCCATTGGCAATAATTCTGACTTTTATCTTGCCACTGAAGTTCAATGACTGGAATAATGAGGCTAACAACTTTGCATAATCCTGTCTTAAATTCAATCCATCTGTGATTCAAGACATCCCTCTTGTAATGGTCTACATTGAAAATGAAGGACAAACAATAAAAAATGCTATTCCCACTTCTTACGGTATACCAGGCTTTCAGTTACTAAAGTCTAAATGTGGTGGCTTCATTATCATTTCTAAAGAAAAATATTCAAAATATAAATACAATTATATCTGTTCCATTAAATGTGTATTTGATAGCCACCTCTAAAGATAATCTGCTTTAGATCTCTTCAGATTTATTTACTTGTGAATACATTTATACTATTGAATTGTATTATACAATTATACAAATTGAATATAATTATGGATTGCAATATAGTTTATACTATATATTCTACTCTGCCATTGTTTCTTAATTGAGTTTGCATCCTAATTTTGTATTGTCTTTGGCTGCTATGGGATCCTGTATCTCCCTATTGTGTTAACTATTTTTCAATGATTTAGCTTAATAAATGTTGATAAAAACAATCAAGTGTGCTAAAAGTTAGCAGCTATTTAAATCATTTTGGACTGAAGAACCTGTAATTTTATACAATAAATTTTCATCTTTATAATTTTGGCATTAATATTTATTGACACATTTTGTTTTTATATAGCATTCATTTCTGCATATATCATTTGGTCCTCTCCAATCTCTTAAGCTTTGTTTCATAATTGAAATTTTAAAAGCATAACAAGAAATAATCAATGAAATCAATCAACACCTTAACTTCTTCTGATAAGATATGTAACATTCCTAAATCACAGTTCCCCAGTTCTCAAAAAAAAAAAAAAAAAAAAAAAAAGAGGGGAGTCATTCTTGTATTTGGAAACAACTGTGCTCATTTTAATTAGTGTTCACATTAATTATATTGGTCATTTTATTTACCTTGTTGCATTAATTGCACATGTTATTATCTTGATTTTGCTGATTTTCCACAATATCATTTTCTATAAATATTTCTGTGCTTCTCTGCATTTTTCATATTCAGAATTTTTATACCACTCTAATGTCCTTTTACATTCAACCACAACAACTTGCTTTGTTAGCTATTGCATAACTAATTGATATCTAATCAGGCATTCTTGATTTTATCTTTTTAGTGAGTAATTTCTGATCTGATTGCTCATAGCTGATTCTGAATTGATTATTATATAATTAGCCATAGGGGCACTTAGATGTGTAGTGGATGAATTGTCAGACCTGAAGTCAGAAAGACATTTTCCTGAGTTCAAATCTGGCCTCAGATACTTAGTAGCTATATAACTTTTCATCTGTTAAATGAACCAGAGAAGAAGATGGCAAATCATCCCAATCCCTTTACTAAGAAAACCTTAAATGGAATCAGTAAGACTCAGACATGACTGAAAAACAAGAACCATTCCTAGTCGTTTTCTGCCCACTGAATATCCAGTTTTGCTCAATACTTATTGGCTAGCATCTTCTGACTCTTTCATTTTAGGAAACATTCATTATTCAAATATTTGATGTTTCAGAGTAGTCTAATGATCTTTGTCTTTTCCTAATCTATATTTTCTAACCTAGCTTTCATAACCATTGTTTTAACTTTAAGGATTTATATGTGTCTTAAGCCTTATATGTGTCAGACATTGTACCAAGCAGTTTATAAATGACTTTTTGCTCACAGAGCTGGTAAATGTGAGACTATGTTCAGACTCAAGTTTCCTTGACTCCTTGATCCACTTAGCCAGTAATAAAGACTTTGCATTACAGCCATCAAATATCAAATCATGAGCACTGATTTAGTTGGATAGATCTATCAGATTCTTCGAGAACATAGAATAGTGATAATCAATGTAAATTTCATAATACAGCATTTAAAAATACATTTAAATCAAAATGTATAAAATCCTCAAAAATAAGTTGTGTATTCCAATTTTCTAGATAATATGAGATCTTTTATGTAGAAGAAGATGACAATTAGTGCTCTTCTTTTATAATATTTTGTTTTTACTTTTGGATATTTTTTCTTCATTCTTCAGCTCTTGTGACCAATTAAGAGCCCTAATATGGTCTAGTAATGTAGATATTATTTTTCCTTTATGGTTCCTAAATCTCGTCTTTAAATAACCAAATCAATTAACAAATTGACTCAATAACAACTAATACACCTGATGATCATCCATATGTCTGACTAGGGAATAATGATGGTAATAGACAAAAATATCCAGAATGGAGAGCTTGCAGAAAAATAGAGAAAAGAAAATATATTGGGGAGGGATTGTGGCAAACAAAGAGGTTGGCATTATAAACCACAATTGGATTGGGTAGTTTTAAAATTTTATATTTCAGCAAGGATCTAGCAAAGGTACTCATGAAATAACTTTCTCAAAATCACTAGTAACACACTGGAAAGATTTGCCACTTAATATTATTCTTTCCCAGGATTCAGCGATAGTCACATTGGCTAGAATGGAGTCAATCTTCACCAAAAGAGAGTACCTCAAAAAACCTCAAATGTATGGACCTCCTTTACTTCCAAATCTCTTTTATAAGAAATGAGGTCATAGCCTTCAAATTAGAAATTTTTTGCCTGCCGAGTTCCACTGAAGCTACTAATTAATTCCATGACATTTTTTTGGTCCAGTCTTGCTCCTCATAATGTTCCTTATAAGGACTTATTTTCATCACATATTATCATGATGCAGTGTACCAAGGAAGAACTTGAGCATAGATCACATATTTGAAATTGGATGAGACCTTAAGGAGAAGTTATCTAGTCCAAATACCTCAATGTATAATTTAGAAAAAATAAAAAAGATGCTCAAGGAAGGTAAGTGATTTACCTAGGACCGCATGGCTACTAATTGTAACTTGAATCCAAGTCTTTATTATTTTATGTCTAACATTTTCTTCACTAATCCACATTGCATTGCATTGCATCCCCACGAGGGACTTAATTTCAAATGCCTCTTCTGACAATTGATTTCTGATTAACCTATTTCCCAGACCATCCATTTGTTCATCTGAAATATGGAGTTACACTAGATGACCTTAGAAGTCTCTTACATCTCTAGATTTATGAGCCTATGACCACAAATGACAAAGTGAGTCTAAGCTCTTTCCCTAAGAATGAAATACCAGAACTGAACCTCAGTCTGTTGGCCTAATTGTGATTCTCTGAGTAACTTCAAAATCATGAAGGAATGTTTTCCTAAATGCTGAAAGTAAGAGACAAGGGGCTTGTGAAGCATCAGCAATCTTTGCCAACCCACTGAGTTGGTGTGCTTGCCAGAAGGGCTAGCACACTTTCCACTTAAAAATACTACTTCATTGACCTTTAGATGCTACCAGATGCTTCTGTACACATATGACATCTTATGCTTTTACAGAGACAAATGAGCACTATTTGCTTAGAGAACCTCCTTCTTCATTAGTGGCCGGTTAAAGTCTCCACCCTATCTTGAGAAGTACTTTTCTGTTGACACCATCTATATTTGGGAGATATTATATAATTAATCATGAGCACCCTTAATAGTGTGACCTATAAGAAGGATAGTCTGAGTTAGATAATTCTACTTTCCAAACTCTTTTCATTCCCCTTAAGTTTAAAGATACATTTTTAAAAAGGAAAAATAAGAGCATTTAAAATATTTAGATAATGTTTGTGTCTGCAGCACAATTTTTTAAAATTACAATTTGGGCTACCATTTACATTTCTATTGATCATTGACCTATTGATTTGGTATATTTAGAAAGATCTTTTCAAGAAAACCTTAGAGGCTATTGAATTTGAATTTGTTCCAATGCTTCTGATTTTCATCCCCTCTAGTAGAATTCTCCAAGGAAAATTGAGTAAAATATTTTGCTGGAGGGGATACTTTCTTTTCAAGAAGTATTTCTTTGTCTTGAAAAATATAAAGGAAAGGAAGAAGAAATCAAAGGCAATGCAAAAAAAGTGATAAAATACAAAAAGTTTTATTTTAACATCAACATTTCAGACTTCTAACATTCTACTGTATAAACAAACATTTTTAAAATTGGTTCATGGTCACATAATTCTGGATGCACAGTTTTGATTTTTCTTCATTTAAATATTCATTGTTTTCCCTTTGATGGCATGTCAAGGGAGGGGAATGCCCTTTACTACTTATCTCTGACATCTGCTAGAGGGAAATCTTCTGTTAATTATCCTGACATATATAACCTGTGAGATTTTGAATGAGCTATGGACTAAAGTAAAATAAAATAAAATAAAATTAGCAAAACAAAATAAAAATACTACCATTGAACCATTTTGACATTTAAAAATACATAATTTTTTCTCTTCTATTATTAGCAGTTAATTTTCTCATTTTCAGAATGATACATGGGAAAATTTGACAACTTATTATTCAGGACATATTTTTCAAGACAGCTGTTAAGCTAGAAACAGGTATCCAAGATATTAATGTCTTCCCCACTCCTCAGGTTTAAATCAAAAGCTCTGAATATTTTAGGGGGGAAATGACATTAGTTTTTGGCTTTTTTAGGGAGTGAAGTAGAGAAGGGAAGATATGGTGAGAGATGTGAGGAAGGTTAGCACTTTTCATTTCTTTAAAAATGTCTCATTTTGAAAATAAATAAATGTATGCTACTATTAAGGAGATTCTTGCCTGATGGAAAAGAACATGTTAATTTTACCATATATATTTTTGGATTGTAGATGGCATAGTTTTACATTTATTGAAATTATCCTTCCCTCAGGTGCTAAGAAATGTGCCTAAAGCTATTATCATGTCTATTGACTCTATGGGATTGCATGAATGTGGCTTCTGGTCCCAAGTGCATTAGAAATAACCTTTATGAGCCAAAGTTCAAACAGCAAAAACTCAAAAAGAGAGGTTAGAGACCTGTCAGTTGCATGGTAGGACACAATTGGAAAATCATATGTGACTCTCAGCACAGTCACATAAAACAGCCAAAAAATGTTTACTGAATCAAGTGTGCAGTCCCTAATTATACCTTTCCCTTAAGTATTCACATTATCATGGGCAACAAATACCAGGAGAGTTTGGGACAGGAAAGCTTCTAATAAGTATGCAACAATTACAGCAGGCATGTTTTTGCACCTTAATTTCTTACAGTAATTATTTTTACTGCAGAGATAAAGCTGCCTTGTTGTCTGTGAAGTCCCCATCCCATTCCTGCAGCTCTTAGAATTAACAATGGGCAATTTCAACAGCTATCAAAGCCTTCTTAGACCTACAGAAACTTAGATTGGAAAGGTACTGACAAGATGTCTCTCTTGTACCTTGATCTGTGTATTTTTCTCTCAACCAGGTGACTTTTTTCCCCATTAAAGAGATGGCTTCTTTTCTAAACAGGACTGTAACATCTGACTAGGAAGTAAGTATTGAGAGAAGTGGTACTTGCAAAGCAATCACAAAACAAGTACAATTACAAATGAATAACTCACCATTTTCAGGAAACCAAGATTTTGCTGCATCTGCAGTTATTCCTGAAGGAACAGTTGACTAGAAATGAATGAAGAAGGAACTGTTCTCTTACATTTATACTGCACTTCCTCTAGCCTCCAGTCCTTCAATGTGCACACTCTTATCACTGGATACTCTTCTTACACCTGAACATTTACTACATATCACTTGGATGCGTCATTTGGAAAGTATTATCTCAGTGAGGTTTTTGTTTGTTTTGTTATGTTTTGTTTGTTTTAAAATTTACAGAATAGAATGACAGATTTTTGGGGGGTAATTGTATCCTGTTTTATAGAAAAGAAAGTAATAAATTAGATTAAATGGATGAACAACAGAGGATGGTAAAATAACCACTACAAAATTTAGATTGGGGGAGAGGGGGATACTAAATGCATCAGTCTGGAAAAGGGAAATCCTATTATTTAAACAGTTGATTGTTTTTAGAGAATCAGAATCACAATTTTACTATGTTACTTTTGTTTTCAATAGTCTGAGACCAAAATGATTTCTTTCATTTTGAAAGAATGATGTAAAAGTTAAAATTAGAATTAGATTCAGTATTACTTCAAAGCAGATTTACATATTTCTACTTTATCATAATGTCATTCAGCTTTCTTTATTCCTCTTCTCTCTTCTCTTTCATTCTCTCTTGATTTTTCTTGCTTTCTTTCTCACACTTTTTCACTTTTTGTTTCCTTTTGAATGTTTTCTTCCTTAATCTCTCTTTAATTGTTTTTCCTATTTTCTTACATTCCTCTTTCCTTCTTTCTCTTCTTCTTTCCTTCCTTCTTTCTTTAATGTTGATTTCCCTAGGTAGTAATGTACCTTTCAGTCTTGGGTTATTTCAAATTCTGTAATATTCTAATATAGTCTCTTTTTTATTTTTATGTTATATTTCATAATGAATTAGACAACCAGCTGAAAACTGGTGTGTTCTTTTTCATCTGTACAGGTATTATATAACCATTTCACAATTAAAATTTATCTCCCTTTATTTTACATATTTACACCCAGAGATTTGGAGCAATACTGAGGAAATGAGTTAACTGCAAACTGTGAAAAATAACTTTATTTTTAGTAAATGAGAATGAGAACTATTCACACTTGTTTTTTTTTTTAATCAACTGTAACTAAGCTAATTTAGAATTATTTAGATTTAAATTAGAATTAGAATAAAGCTAAATTAGAAATATTCTTAATACCCAGAATCATGACACTCTATTAAGCTTATTCAAAATGATTGATCTGCAATCAAAGTTTTATCTTTCAATATGGTCATTTAATTCAATTAGGCATGGGTTTCTCACTGACATTGAAAGGAATTTTCATCATGTCAAAAATGCATGTACCTGAATACACTTTGCTTTTGCTTTGCTCAATCACGGTAGCTAAAATTTGACTTTTAACAAAAGATGACACATCTAAACTAATTTTAACATTATTTTCATAGTTTTATGAAATAAAAAACATACTATTATCAAATAACATGGACTAAGAGTATCCCTTCCTTTTTTAGTCATTCTGAGAAACACTAACAATGTATACTGCAGATGAGTAACATGAGTGATAACATATGAACATTAGGACAGTTCTGAATTAACAAAAAAATTAAGCACTAGTTCTATTGATGACCACTATTGATTCATACATTCCTTTAATAATTATTTATTTTATACTTGATATATGCAAAATAGTTGGCAAGTGTTAAGAGTAAACAAAATCTAGATCCTGCCATCATTAAGCTTATCATATATTAGGCAAAATATGATACAAATACAAATATACAATTTTGTGATAAATATAACTATAATCTAATCAACAAAAATCATATTCAAGTGTATATATATATATATATATATATATATATATATATATATATTCCTAGGAGAGTCTGGAATAGGAAAGCAACAATTAAAAGTATGCAACAA